>NW_018127906.1:1106178-1121680 GCF_001952655.1 Monopterus albus | reverse complement strand
GGTAGAGAGAGAGAGACAGACGGCATGGGGGGGCGCAGGTGGAGAGAGACAGACGGGTATAAATGTGGGATTTCTGAGACAAATCTGATTCTTGACATCTACTTCTGCTGTTTTTTGACAACATCTGCACCTGGAAACCAGATTGTGGTTCTGGTCCATGTTATGAAAGGCTCATGTCTCTACACTGAAGACCAGTACTGATGGTTGGATGTGGATCCACAGAGCAATTGACAGATTTGTTCTCCCATGTGGTTGTGCGCAATGCACTGGTTTCATGTTAAACTAAACTAAGATGTATTAATAAACTTTCAGGGGAATGGTGACATCCTTTGACAGTTCAGATCTAAGCATCCTGATTTCTGCTCCCTTTCACATGTTAACGATGCTTCCAGTAGTGTCATCCAGGACAAACTTCACCTGTTCACAGCCAGATGAGGATGCTGTTGGTTTTTGTGTGTAATAAGCTTCACAGCCTGCGGGGGGCGCTGACAGCATGGCTGTGTGTGTGTCTCACCCAGCCAGTGCTCTCCTGTCGTTAGTCCAAAGCCATCTCTGTACGCCTCCCATCCTCGGAAGAAATTCACTGAGCCGTCCACCCTCCTCTGGATCACCTGTGCACAGTGTCTCCATCACTTCCTGCTCACCTGTGACCATATGCACTACCTACTTAACCGTTAACCTCGGACTGAACTTACCCCGAACTTAAGCCAAGTCTTTACCTTAGAACTAGACTGTTTACATTGCGGGGACCTGTTTTTGTTCCCAAAGGGGGCCCCCACAACATGAGAAACACACATTGGCCTTCTCTATAGTTGTGAGAACCTGCATCCTCAGTAAGTCATCCTGAATTGATTGATGAACAGATGATTTAGAAAACAAACATCTGATGAATTCAAGTTATTAAACAATTCATGAAGTCTAATTTGTCTATCATTTAATCTTTAACATCCAGTGTTATTTTGTCTTTTAATTTCTGTTTCATCAATTCATGCATCCCATCCTCTGCTGTCACATCTGTTTCACATCTGCAAAAATACAACCCTGTCGAGTGCCATCAAACAGTCTGATCAAGACTAAACCATGTGTCTGTACCGTCCAGCCGCCTCCGTCTGTGGCCATGTCACAGTAGACCATGAAGCCGTTGGGGGTGTGAGTTGGGAACACAGAATAAACTCCATCCTGAGAGACACCAGATGCCATGACATCACTGCAGTGTCTGGGTCTGATCGCTGGGGGTGAGAGACATTCAAAGTCACTCAGAGAGAGAACAAATCGCTCTGAAGTGTATTATAGCTACCTCAACCAATGGTGGGGGTTATGTTTTTGTTGGAATTTGTGGGTTTGTTTGTTAACAGCATAATTCAAAAAGTAAATAATGGATTTTAATAAAATGTGGTGGAGCGGTAGGATACAGCCCACAGAGCGACTGATTAGATTTTGGTGCTGATACATTTCATAATTTGGACACAGGAACTTTTTAAAAAAAATTGTTACCCACTGTGAGTGCTGGGAAGGCTGCTGACTGTATGTGAGCCCCCTTGTGGCCAAAGTGTTCAGGTGCACTGCTGAGGTGATAGAGCGGAGCTCTACTGCCCCCAGTGGACATCAGCATTAGTTCATGTTGCTTTAATATATTCACAGTAAACCAATTATCAGTGTGTTGAATCAGTCTGTGCTGCATTGATTGATGTTTATATTGTAAAAATGCTGTAAATGATTTAAAATGTTCTTCTATGGCATTAAAAAGTGCATGCATTCTCCTATGTGTGGCCTTGTTTATATATACCTGTAGGGACAGAATACTGGGAGCACACTGCTTTGTGGGGACCAGACGTCATTTATGGGGACTGGAAACTAGGCCCCATGACTAATATGTCAACTTTTACAAAAATGATAGTGTATAAGGACAGTGCATGTTGGCTTTGGTTAAGTGTTAGGAGAAGAGTTAAAGTTAGGCCAGTAGCAGTTCTGGTTAAGGTTAGGGTAAGTCTCCTGGAAATCCATGTATGTCTAGGGCAAGTGACAACTACAAGGGTGTGTGTGTGTGTGTGTGTGTGTGTGTGTGTGTGCGCTACCTTTGAAGTGATCATCTTTCTGCAGGTCACCCTTCATTCTCCTCAGACTCTCTATCTCTCTCTTCAGGCTGAGCAGAGAATCGCTGAAAACTGCAGCCAAATTCAACACACCTGAGGGACTGTCAGACAATACCTAGACAGGTACAGACAATTACTTCTTTTATGCAGTATAAATTACCTTGTATGCCACCTGTATGAAGAGGCTCTGCTCTCTGTGCTGGTTACACTTTTTATTATTGAAAATTTCAGTTGTATTTCATTATACATGTCGTGTTTTTTATAATAAACAGACACACCTGGATGATGTGGCTCTGCTCGCTCTGCAGTCCATTCAGCCGTTGGTCCAGAATACCTTGACCTCTTTTCAGGGAATCAGCTTCCAGCCTCAGGCTGTGGGCATGACCTACCAGCACCTTCAGCTCCTCTGCCACCTTCTGGACCAATCCCCTCTCCTGCCAGTCATCTGCATTGTAATTAGTCAGTGCTCGCAGCACAGAGCTCTGCAGTGCCTCCCACCGCAGGAAGTGTTCACTGTAATCTGGACAGTTTGGGTCCAGAAAGATGCTGACTGGTTCTCCAGCAGTGACACGAGACACGGTCACCAAAGCGCCAGACTCTTTGGGATTGGTTGAGATTACAGGTGAGGATGAGGAGGATACTCCACCCCTGTTACATGACAACAGAGAGTTCAGATTAATATTTGCACAGGCAGACAGGTCACAGGTGGCACAGGTCACAGGCAGACAAGTGAGACAGGACACAGATGGACAGGTTACAGACAGGACACAGGCAGACAAATGAGACAGGACACAGGACAGACAGGTCACAGGTGAGACAGGACACAGACGGACAGGTTACAGACTGGTCACAGACAGACAGGTTACAGACAGGTCACAGGCAGACAGGTGAGACAGGACAGAGACTGACAGGTGTGTTTACCTGCTGATGAAGGGCAGAGGATACTGGTTTAGATACAGGATGGTGACTGTGGCCGTGACAGCGACTACTATGATGACCACCACGACAACAGACCATAACAGGAAGTGGCAGCATCTCTGGACACACACACACAGGTTTTCATTCCTTGTGAGGACCGTACATTGACTCTCATTTCCAGGACACTTGCCCCTAACTCAACCATAGCCACTACTGGCCTAAAACGAACCCTTACCAAATCAGCACTGGGAGACCACACAGGCCATATACACACACATTACTTACATTACAATTTGATTTCATGATTTTACTTTTAACAGAGTATTTATTAAATGAGTAGTACTTTTACTGAAGCAACATATGTGAAAACTGTTTCCACTGCAGTGCAGCACACTTTTTATTGGGAGCTTCACTAGTGTCATGAAAACAGTCTATGAATTTTACAGTAACCTCTTTGTTTATGTTCTAATCATGTTGTTCATTATGTTCTAACCCTAACCCTATTTCTATAAGCCTCCACCAATCAGCACTATAGCGCCATCTACCTGACTGGGGTGGGGTTCTGGGTTGGGGGGCCTGACAAAGTAAGATGTTAAAACATGAGAAGGACATGTTCCCTTAGTACAAGTCTGCTCCTGTGGTATTTAATCTGTAGATGTAAGTGATGGCGCCAGCTGGTGCAGATTAGACACTCTTTGATCTGACAGTTTAACTCCAGATTAGCACAAATTAACTCTGTGTTGTGAGTCTCTGACCCTTTCTGTACAGTTTCCAGTCAATGGTGATGAGCTCAAATCTTCCTGCACAATTTTGAGAGAGTTCATATTCTGCACATGGTGGACATTAGATACAATAAGTGTTTGTAGATTCAGTATTTCTGTATTTAACTTGTTTTACATTTGACAAAATAAATTTAAAAAGCTTCAGAGTGTATCTCTTTTTGTAAAACTTTGAAACATCATTTAGACCTTAATGTTGGGAAACAAAATGATAATTAAGTTTTTGTTTGACCCTGACCTTTACAGGAGGAACTGTAAATAACCAAACCAGCAGACAGCTACTCTGAGCTGCACAGAGCTAATGCTAATGCTAAAACTGTCTTAAAACAATGTTTGTCTTTAGGGAAACCCTAGTCCACATTGTCCAATTAGAATCTGCCACAAAACTCATGACATCAGAGTGGACATGACCACCTGCCAGGTGTTACCTTCTGTTTGCTTGGTCGTTTGCTGTCGAGCTCCGAGCTGCTGTTATTCATGATGGTCCACCGATCATTCAGTGACATCCTGAAACACAAACAGTCTGACATTACTGTTGCATTTACTGTAGACTTTCTCAAGGACCCCCAAGAACCTCATCAAGGTCCTGAAGAACCAGTCAGTGTACCCATAGAACATCCTCAAGTTACTCATACAACCCCTTATTACCCCTAAATCCTCCTGGAAGACCTCTAGACTCTTTGAAGACAATGTAGGATCTACTCAGTGACATTTGAAACTTTGCTGAACTTCTCTCTGTTAATCCACCTCGTTACTGATCCTGGCTGGGTGCCCACTTCTATGGAGAGTAGCCACAGCACCACATTGTCTCTGTTTATAGACACTATGTCTGACTGTGGACTGGTGAATATCTAAAGTCTTTGACTCTGTGACCCTTTCCAGCGACACTGGAAACCTACAACGCTTGGTTGTAGGTCTTCTGAGATCTCTTTTTCACGAGGCCTGGCTCACATCAACTGTGAGGATGAGGAGGATACTCCACCCATGTTACATGACAACAGAGAGTTCAGATTAATATTTGCACAGGCAGACAGGTGAGATAGGACACAGACGGACAGGTTACAGACAGGTCACAGGCCACTGACACCGTCTCTATTCCAAATCACTCCTCCGTTTTCGTTTCATTGACTGGACTCCAGGTTTGCCAATATCTGACTCCAGTTGACCTTTAGTAACATCAGAAGCCTGGTGCTGCCGTGGCTTTGGCCACCATCACTGTGTATGTTTAATGGGTGTGTTCAATAAGGATGTGAAAGATCAGGACTGTTTGTGTTTTATCAGCTTAGAAATATTGTTTGTTGATATTTAGGACTTTGGTCAAGACCAGATTGTATTTCATGACCAATTTATGCAGAAAACCAGGAAACTGCAAACAGCACCATGACTTTTTCTTGTGATTGTCTTAACAGCTCTGGACCTAGGTAACTTCCTCAAGAACTTCTAGAACATTCTCCAGGACCCTCAGAATCTCTCCAATGGCCTTCAGAGATTCCTCAAGGACTCCTTGAATCTGAACATGGACATCTTTAACCTCTAGAACTTTTTGGTAGTGAGCCTTTAACTTCCACAGACTCCTGCAGCTTCCTGAGGATCTAAGAGTGGTGTTATTGTTGTTGTTGTTGTTGTTGTTGTTGTGTTTTCCTGAACAGAGATCCAGTGCGATCTGTGACCAGTTTAATGTCAGGTGTAAATCTGAGCAGCTCATCGGTTCTTCTGCGATTCTCAGCATCTGTTGTTTCAACCTACTTTAATCTGATGAGATTTTAAATGGTCCTCTGTGACATCTACAACCTGTTCAGGACAGAAACAGTCTACAAACGCAAGTTCTTCTTTAATCTGGTGGTAGTAACCTCCTGACCTCTGAGCACAAATAGACCAAGATAAACTGTTTAAATTAAATCAACCAATGTTTATCGCCAACAAATTTAGCATTTTCCCGATTTTTTTTTTTAATAAGCTTTGTTAGTAAAGCAGCAGATTTCATACACAGCCGAAAGAACAGAGCAGATAATTTATGCAACAATATTCAAAGATATTAAAAGCAAACGGTAAAGTGTTTGGACCAGTTGATGGCAGTGATTTACAGTCGATGCCTCCAGCTGAATCAAGTTGCCTTTTTGTTATTCAGATAAAAACAAGAACATGAGCAACGTCAGGTTTGGTGGATTTAAGCACAGAGCTTTTTCTGTTTCTGTAGCAGCTGTCGCTTTTTGAGCCAACACTTACTGATCATTGCTATAAATAATCAATAAAGGTACCTGGCTGTCTTCTGGCTGCAGACAACCACAAACGTCTGCTGAAGAAAAAGAAAAATGAAACTTTATTTCAGTGTAAAGCTGGATGCATTCAGCTCCTGAGACAAAGACCATCTGCTGCGCCAGGACACGAGGTGATAATCTGGTCGGATTTAGTGTGGTCTGTTACATCGAACACACCGACACCATCTGACAACACGCAGATCAAACACTGAATAAAACAAAACCACGTGGCCCTGAGCTCCAGTTTTCATTTGATCACACTCTGAGCTGCAACAATCAGTCAATTAGTGGATCCACACAAAATTGGTTTGTTCATATTTTGATGACCAAATAAGTTTGTCACACGTGAAAATGAACCGAAAATCTTCAGTATGTTTGTGGAAATTTTTATTGAGTACTCTCACACTTTGTTGTCATTTTATAGACAAAATTATTCAACGAAATACATGCAGATCAATCAATAATGGAAATCAGCAGAAAGGAGAGGTCTCCATTGTCTGCCGACATAATGACCCTTCACCCTGTTGTACTTTCTTCTGCACTGAGCTGGTTTTGTTCAACACATGCACACATGGATGGATCTATTATGACCAAACTGGGCATGATATAAAAAAAAATTATTTTTGTACATCAAAGTGTTGTAAGACAAAACATACAAGCAGTAAAAGCTATAAATATATACATCCATATGTTTAAGGATGTATGCATTAAAAACTTTTATGTCCTAACAAAACATGATAAACATGAAAAGGTAACATTAATTTTAGAAAATATCTATTTTACTTTTTGTCTTTACAGATGTCCTCTAACCTGAAACAGAAACTGATCACACTGTTTCAGTTCATTTTGCCCTTGGGTTTAATTTTACCAGCAACCAGGAAACAACTTGTCGTTAAATTGTCCGATTCCTGGCTGGAGTTTCGTCTGTTGCTGTGGAGATGAGCTATTGTTCCTCCTCTGTTAATGACAAACATGTGGACTGCTTCCCTCTGGCTGAGCAGCAGAACGTGAGTCAAACACACTGATGTGATGTCAACAACGCAGGAACTGAAGCAGCGTTTTACATAATAAAAGCCTGGTAAAACAGAACTGTAAGTTTAGTTTCCTGAAATGGAGCTAGCTGACTTCCTGTTAGATTAATGACATACAGGTTTCGTTGTTGACCCCAACTGATTGATAACATTGCTGTCTTTGGTTGACTGGTTCACTTTTTTGAATGCCTTTGCTTTCTAATCGCTGATGTGAACTGTCATTACTGAAGATTTTCTGCACCAGCTGCTGAAAGTTTAAAAGCAGGTTTGACACTGACGGTTCATCTCACCACGAAAGGTCCATTAGTAGCCGATCTGGAGCTTTTAATCATGTTACACAGTTCAGCCTGTCTTGATGACTGTTGAAGATATTGACAACTTTTCCGTGTGTGACTTTTTGTTTCATCGTCATAAAAAGTTGTTTTAATTTTATGTGAAAACACTTTTATTCTGACAGTGCAGACAGGAAACCAGTGTGTTTCTGTTTTAACTTGGCAGGATGAAACTCTTCTGCTGGTTTGAATTTTTTTCCTTCAGAGGGAAAATTTGAAGAAACAAACTGAACAGAAGGAGAAAACTGTTGCACACACAGGCTAGTTAGCTGGTTAGTTTGGATCTCAGTGATGGAAGCAGCATCCCTCTGCAGCAGAAAACGGTAAGACTAAACCTGAACGTTTCTGAACTTTCAGGATTTTTATATGAATCCAAGTTTGATCTGTAAATATCAGATCTAAACTAAGTCGTTTACTTTGCCAGTGAAACTGGGCTTCATGTTGTGAGTTTGTAAAAACGAGACATTGAACTGAGATACTGGACATTAGCTTCTGCCTGAAATGCAGATTATTCCTTTCTGAAATCCGACCTCTAGTTCAAAGTGAAGGATTTTTGAAGCTGAAACTGATTATTTACCAGAAAATAGAAAAAAAAATAGAAGACAAGACATATTTTTGTTTTTTTAAAGTTGTTTTTGTTTTTCTGGTTGAAGTTCTGTCTGACCCACATTGACAATCAGTACCTGCAGAAGAACCCACTGAATCCAAGGGGTAAAAATCAGAGCAGCTTAACATGAGCTCTGGGTTATTGATAGATCGATTGATCACTTCCATAGTTTAATACTAATCTTCAGTTTCAGGTATCTTTACTGAAATAAAAAACAAGCAGATTGAAAACTATCTGAGAAATATTTTAATAAAACAATAAAAAAACATTTATAGCTTCTTCAGCTGTTTTTACCAAAAAGCTTTTCACCTTTTTCCTCGGATCATTGTCACTGTTGCCGTAGATTTATTCTGTGCCAGCGTGAGGAAGTGAGAAGTAAACATGGTCATCTACAAAGAAATTGTGTTTAATGCAGAAGAATCCCAGCTTCCCAAGAAAACCGATGGATCAACATTTTTTCCTTTTTCCACGAACTTGATTTTAGATCATGTTCATGGGCAGCGCTTGTGTTTTCCTGTTACAAACCTGCTCGACTTCCCTGAAAGACATGAACCATAGTCAGTTTTAAAGAGCTGCAGTTCCCAGGAGGAGCAGTGTGGTGGTTCCCAGAACTATTCAGTTAATCTGTTACTCGTTAGCTTCAATCATTGTGATGAGCTTCACTTCCACTACTTTAGTTCTACAGCCCACTGTTACAAGCCACGCTTGAAACTCCGCGTTTACATTTTGATAACAAATAAAAGTTCCAGAAACCAAACCAGGAGCTCTTGTGAAGCTTGTACGAGGTTCAGTTGTGGACTCAGAGCATTTTTCAAGGACCACAGCAGAAACTGGTCTAAAATGAAAACTGCTGTGGTGCCCCCTGCTGGTGGAATCACACATATACCTGCTCTCCGCTCATAGGCCCTGTGGTGGAGCTGATGTCCGGCTGCATGGGGAGGTCACCTGTCAGCTTTCAGCCTGTAAGAGGAAGTACAGAGAGGAGGAGGAGGAGGTGGAGGCGATGAAGAGGAGAAGGACAAGTAGAGGCTTTAAGGAGAACAGAAATTCAGAAGAAGAACTGCAGAGGTACACCAGAACGCAGAACTTGAATCCAGAATCCAGAAGGTGAGACCAGAGACTAGAACAGTAATGGAGTCATTAAGTGAAATAATCAGTTATCAATATTAACTGAATTCATTCTGTTATTTCAGAGTAGTAATCAGGGTCATTATTGATCACTGATCAAAAACTCCACATTTAGACTCTGGGGTTCACTGTTATGGTTTGTGGACTTGCTTCCTGTTTTGTGCTTTTATTTTGGTTAGACTTCCTGTACTATGTTATCTCACTTGCCCCAGCTTCACTCCAGTCACAGTCACCATTCATTGTTTCTATCTGTTCATCATTATCCCCTGGTGGTATCCCTATATATTCTCCTCTCTTCCCTCAGTCTGGTTGCTGGTTCATTTTGTCTCCGCTCCTCGTTGCCCCTGTCATCTGCTTGCTATCACTGTTCTTCACACCCTGCTAGTTCGTGTGATTGCTATGCCTTCTAAACCTCCCCTGCATTTGGCTTGTGTACACTGTCCACGCTTGTGTTGTCTTTGCCTCACCTGTGTTCATCGTCTGGATTGACTCAGCTACTCCTGTCTCCTGCACCTGTGACTACTGACTCCCCCTCTGGACTGGCTTCTTTGCCTCAGCTGCCCCTTGTGTTGGAACTCTGCTAGGTTTGTGACATTTTCCATGCTTTGTCTGAGAACTCTGTTTTTGCTGCTTGTCATCTCTTCCTGTCCTGGGTTTCTCCTTGTCTTCACATTTGTGTTAGTTTGACTGCTCCCTGACCCTCAGTTTCACTTTACTTCAGTTTCTACTTTGGCCTGTCAGGTTGAGCTCCTGCTTCTTTGTTACCTCACTGCCTTCATATTAAATAAAACTGAATGTCTCTGAATCTGAGTCATGGGTCTGCACTTTGGTTCCTACCCCGACATTCACGTGTTGTGCTTCTGTCTCTGCAGATTTTCACGGTCTGGAACCAGAACTAGGACTACAGTCTGGACTAGTACTGAGCCTGCATTTGGATCTCAATTAAGGTCTTGTAGTCAGATCCGGTCCAGTAGACCAGAAGTCAGAGTGGCCCTGATCAGGAAGACCAGAATCCAGACTGCAGTCCCAACTGTGGAGCTCAGAAAGTCTGAACTGACTCAGGGTTTGAGTCTCACAGATGGGACTGATACAGGATCCACTGAGACCCAGCTTGACCAGAGGAGCCTGACTCATGACGGACAGACCAGGATCAGATCAAAGTCCATATCTAAGGTTTGTTAAAGAAACATGGATATGAACATGATATGAACTCATCCTGAACCATATACTGATTTGTCAGGTCAGGTCCAGGTCTACAGCAAGCTCACTGAAGACTGCAGGTGTGACCTCACATCTGTCCTCAGTGACCAGGACCACCACTAGCAGCAGGAAGTCTAAGAGAGTCCCAGGTTCAGAGTCCCCAAGAGGAGAGAGGGGGCCACCAAGAATCAGAAAGAGGAGGAAGATCCACCCGTCTGTGTTCAGAGGGAGAGGTAGATCAATAATCAATTTGTTTACTGATCAGTGAATTAATGAACCAATTACAAACTAATCACTGATCAATATAATCAGCTGGTCATTGGTCTGAAGTCACTGGCTGAATGGAGCTGTCGATCTCTCTCCCTCTTTATAGGTCAGTTACGACTAACAGTCACTCCAGGGGTGGGACAAATAATCATTCACAGTAAGTGCAGTAGCCAATCAGAGGAGAACCTTTCACATCACATGATCAAAACAGCTGCATGTCAGCAGGACAATAATTAATAGCAAACAATGATAACAATTGTACTAACAATAACATAATAATAATCAATAAATGAAATCACTCAGGAAAGGTTTTTATCTATAAATCATGCCCTGGTTTGCAGCGAGTTGGATTCTGTAGTTTCTGTCAGTTCCTGTTTCTCTGGTCATCATACTACTGTCTGCTGGTTTAGTTTAGTTCAGTCATATTCTGTCTGATCAATAATCCCATCAGTGTTCAGATATCGATCAGACAACCTGACTGACATGTAGTTCATCAGCCGGTCAGTGGGAGGAAGCAGAGTCGTGTTAAACACCACAGGTTTAAACAATATGGGCCTCCAGGGGGTCCTTGAAGAAATTCTTGGGGTTTTGTGGAGGTCCTGGGAGTTCTTGTGTAGATTTTAGGTACCTGTCTCCGTCCTTGGATATATTGGATCACATTTAAAGTCTTTGTTCTCACAGTTTCACTGTAGGACATGAGTGTCTCCTTCTTTCCCTCCCCAGTCCCTAATTCTCCTGCTACCTTCCTCACTTTTAGCCTTTTAGCCTCCTCGGTCTACTGTTTTCTTTTCTCTGTCTGTAGTCCATGAGGCCCGAGGGCTGATGGGAAAATCCCAGAGGTCATGTGACTCCTACGTGAAGGTAAGAAACACCAACTGTCCTGTCCAGTGTTGGTGTGTGAGATAGGTCTAAATGCAGACGGATTTTCTTTTACATTAAACTTTATTTAGACTGTGGAGGCCTGTCTATGATGATGATGTGTGTTTCCAGCTGGAAGTGACCTCTGACCATGGCCACAGCATCAAGATGAAAACTCAAACTGTTGTGAACAACCAGAACCCAAAATACAACTGCAGCTTTAAACTGTGAGACACACACACACACAGACACAGCCCCTTACCCTGATCCTAACACTAAACCTGGTTCTAACCTGGACCCTGAAACCGGGTCTGAGCCCTCAAACAGCCCTTTGTCGGGGTGACAACCAGACACAAAAATTTGTATCAAAAGTCTAATTTCAGACCTGAAAAGTATTTAAAACAAGAAAATGAAAAGTAGATTATTTTTCCAGCTAAAAATGTGGAAAGATTTTACAGCCACACCACGTGATGTCTGATCTGCTGCGATGTCTGCTTAAAAAGGCCCAGCAGAGGCTGTACTTTCTACAAGTGCTCATAAAGAGACTGCTAGTGTCCTTCTGTCGGTGCTCCATTGAGAGCATCCTTACATACTGTATATGTGTATGGTACAGCAGCAGCAACAGTATTGCTGTACTGACTGGAGGCCACTTTAAAATTTCGTTGTATGTGTTACAATGATAAAGGATTATCTTATGTCATACAAGTGTTCTGCCTGAGAGGATGCACCTTCCAATCATATGTCCTATATTAACTGTGTCTCAGGTATGTCAGCGACAACCTCCTCCTCCACAGGTTGTTGGTGTCGGTCTTCAGGCAACCAGCAGACAACAGGTCAGTGACGACATCACTATGCACACACCTGAAGCCTCACCCCTCCTGTTCTCACCTGTGTTCACTCATAAAACGCTCATGTGCCAAATCAGCAGGTCATAAATGGTAGGTAGGTACTTTATTGATCCCTCAATGGGGAAATTTCAGTGTTTCAGCAGCAATGGAGAACAAACATTACACCACGAGAAACAAACACCACACACATATCTTGATAAATTTCAGTACCTCAAGCAGCAATAAAGAACAGACAACATAACACCATGAGAACAAGCACCGCCCACACATCCTGATAATGTTTACTTTAAGAATGCAGGCATCCAGGTTTAGACATTTGTGTTTTTCATAAATTAATTAGCTTAGTGAATTAGGCTTTATTTTGACAGGGAGTCTCATGGTTTGGACTTGCTTCCTGTTCCTCAGCTTTTATTTTGGTTTGAATTACTATTATTTATCACCACTTCTGCCCCAGCTTTACCATAGTTCACAATCACCTCTCATTGTTTCCACCTGTTGCTCCTTATCCTCAGTTCTCTAGCCCATATATTCTCACCTGTTCGCATAGTATGTTCTGAATCTGGCTCCCAGCCGTGTCCTCTTCCATGGTATGTTTCTTTGGACTACTATTTGTAAGTCTTCCTAGATTTGTGTTTTCTGGTTTTGGTACTTTTTGCATTTTCCTGCAGAGCTACCTGAATAGACTTTTTTTTAAGGATAATCACCTTTATTAGCCAAGTATGTTACACACAAGGAATTTGTTTCCAGTACAGAACCGATGGCAGCCATCTGCGGCGCCACCTCAACCGATGGCTCTAACCATCAGGGGCAACGAGGGGGTTCAGTGTCCTGCCCAAAGACATTTCGACACGTGGACTGCCGGCACCGAGAGTTGTAGTTTTAGTTATTTTCCTTGTCGCTTACTTTCAGGTCGAGCTCTTTTTGTTCAACCCTTAGTGATCGTTCTGTTTTAAAGTTCTTATAGAACTATTCCTGGCCAGTGTCTGCTTCTTGGGGAGGCGACAGCGGTGCGGTGGGTAGAGTAGTCATCTCCCAACCGGAAGGTTGGAGGTTCGAATCTTAGTGCCTGCAGTCCACATATTGAAGTGATATGTGTATCGAAGTGATATGTGGACTGCCTGTGATGGCGGCGCATATGCATGCCTTGGCCCGGGGCCCCTGGCTCAAAACATAATTGTTTGTCACACTGACAAAGCTCCTTCAGAGTGTATCCATCCATGGGCTCTGACATTCTGAGTCCAGTGCACCAAATAAAAATTGTAGCTTGTTCAGCCTACAGACATAACACTGGTTAAAATAATCACATTAGCATCAGCAATATAACTAATTTTAAAATATGTCATAGGAATAAGCCTCTAACTTGAAGGTGCATTATAGCTCATTCCAGCAGTGAGGTCTAGAACCAGTCTGCCCCAGTGCTTGGGAACCAGTCCATACCAGTGCAGAGCTGTTAAGGCCAGACTCGGTTGTGATCACTGAACTCTAAAGAAGTTAAGTGTCTTGGCATTAGGGCAGAAATTAACTTATTTCAGCAAGAGAAACCAATTTGACTCTTTGATTTTTGCTGATGGCAAACAAGCCAGCGTCAGGGTCATTACAATGTTCAGCTGGAAAATATTTATATACCAGGTAAAAAAAACAAAGGGCCTAATATCGATCCCTGAGAAACACCATTATCAGTTCAATTTACTTTACTGTTTTTGGCTCCCTGTACAACAAACACACTTCAGAATACATCAAACATATCACTAAAATATATAAAATTACTCGAAGTGTTAGGGAACGCTCACACACAGGGAAATGAGTGAGCGAAAAAGAACAGACCCAGAAGGCTGACAATGATGCAAACAGATTTATTTGTGCTATACTATATATATATATATATATATATATATGTATATTTACACACACACACAAAAGTGACAACAACAAACAATGGTTATGTACAGTAACCCAAGCTTCTATGAGTATAGGCGTAGCCTTCTAAGAGCTGTTGCGATTGGGTTTATCCCTCGCACATGCGCAGTCCTGAAGGGATACAACTATACTCATAAAAGCTTGGGTTACTGTACGTAACCATCGTTCTATTTCATATAGGCTTCGCCCTCTAAGACTACATTCACACTGCAGGTCTTAATGCTCAGATCGGATTTTTTGCCGAAATACAATTTTTTTGCGACTGCCATCTGTCTCATGTGTGAACGGTATATGGCCCTGAGGTGACCTGCATGTGCAGAAGAGGACGTGACGTCAGACGCAGCGTACTGTGTTTGCGAAAATAAAAATGGATGCGGCTTGTGATAGCATGTGTGTAGCGATGTACCAGTTAATGTGCAATCGAAATAAATAAATAATGATATGAATAATATCAAGAAGAAGGAGAGTACAAATATTGCTTATGGCCTCGCCTCCTCCAGCACAATTGTGACGTCTGCTGGATAGCATGTTGGATAATGAGACATACATGCCTCAGCCACGCGTGGCAAAAAACACGCGCCCGTGGGTGCATCACAGTAGCGATGACCACTTTTAGATTCAACCGGTTCTTTTATCTGAAGGCCCCAAGAAGTAACACTCAGGAAACAAGAATCAGCTTTACGTAGATTTATTTTCTTATGGTTAAATGCAGAGTTATTACAACGCTGGGCTCTATGAGATGACAAGTCCCAAGAGCTCTGATAATAGGAAGTAATTCACATTTATCTTCTCGGGCTGGGACTGCCCTGAACATGGGTGAAACTCATATTATCTTTTAATCTGTTGACTCAAGGTTCATACAAATATGAACTCATTATCTTCTAATCTGTTGGCTCTACACTCACAACATGAACTGGACACAAGGTTCATGCAAATATTCTACAATGTTCGAATAAGTAGTGTGTGTGTTGTTATTTTCAGGTGTTTCTAACTGAAAGTAGACATGCAGTTAGCATCTTATCTATAGTTTCCAGGATGACACTTATCTCTGCAATCAATTTATGCACATTTCACCAAGAAGACAAGAAATACTACTAGTTGACTCAAAGCTGAATATTATGACTATGATGCATGCATAAGAGCTGGTTAATACTGATACATGGAGCTGTTAATGAAACACAGACAAATAGTCATACTGAACTTTTCCATTATAAAAGCAAAATAATACTGATGATAAGTAGAAAAATAACTTTAACTCCTGAAATC
>NW_018127906.1:1104095-1105761 GCF_001952655.1 Monopterus albus | reverse complement strand
AGGTCGTCATATTCGCTTTCCTGCAGGATCCCGTTGTCGGTAGAGAAACTAGTGCCACACCCTCCACTTCTACCACGGTTAATTGGTAAGAAGAAGGTGGAGCATTGTCATTTAATGCTTTGTCTATGCACTTAACACATAGAGCTCTGATGCATTGGATGCAACAACACCCACAAAGGACAAGAATGGCAAAAAAAAAAAACGGCCATTGATAACATAATGGAGGTAATTAGACCCTTCCATTTTCCAAACCACATATCTGTAGCTATCCTGCTGCCCCTGTTATAGCATCATGAGTGTGGTTGATAAAACGCTGTTGGTTATAATACAAGTAATTTATCCATTCCACATTTTTGTTAATAGTGGGCCAGAGGAAAATGGATTCGAATCCTGCTGCTATTTGGTCTCGTGCTTTGAATTCATCAGGCACCCCCCCTTGGAACCCCTATAACATCTATGTATACATGTGCATCAAAACTTCCTCCTGGAGAGGTTGCACGCTTTTGTCTGCCCTGACGGTGTGGTGAGGTGGAAAAGGGATCTATGTCCACATGTACATCTGAAATAAACACCAGGTGAGCACAGAGACCTGCCCAATAATCTGGAAGTTGGGCATAAATTTTGCCTCGCCTACAGGCCCAGAAAACATCGGGGACGATGCAATCCTGATTCATTAACGCATTCCATATAGAAACATTTCGCACTATCTCCCAATAATGAGGGGTAGAGGGAGTCAGACCTCGTGTAAGGACTGTGGCATTAACAGTTGCGGTATAGTTCAATTGCACAATTTGATTACAAGTGTGGGGAAACCGTCCCAGCCAGGGACCTTGACTATGCCTATCCCTGGACTTGTTGTAGCAAATTATGGTAGTATTTGGGGCAGGGGTCAAGACCGAGAGGTCAGCAGGGTACTGCAATTTGACTGTGGCATGTGGGAGTGTGCACAAGGATTTATAAGGTTCCAATTGACTGGTGGCTGTGGACCAAGCTTTGAGAAGACAGTGAGCTTGACATAAGCTGTAGTTAGTTTTACCTAAGCTAGCTGTAATCTGATATGGGCTCTGGGGGCACTGTGGATGTACAGTGAGATCACACGTGTAACATGTAAAGGGGTCTTGTTCGTGCGGGACCCCAGCAAAATATTTGGGCCCTCCCGCCCCCATGCATACAACACGTGAATAAGGGGTTACTGTGCTGACAGTGAAATTAGCAAGTTGATACCACAAGTTTCTTTGAATCCACGGGGCCCTTAGTGGGTTCTGAGCAGGGCCCACTTCACGAAGGCCTCTAGATAGGGTCTTTGGTTGAAAGTGACAGTTTTGTTGGCTGTGTTTCCCGCCAGAGGATTGGGAACACTATTATCATGGTCACAAGGGACAGGGTGAGCAGTTCATACCTGGGGCTGCAGCCCAATCTACCAAGGAACATCATTTTGAGGGTTAATTCTGTACCCTTTGGCTGGAAGTGTCAATGTCAAAGTCAGAGGTGGAGGTTCTTAAGTCAGTCCGAACCTCAGTCAAAGTTCTGTCACCCGGGTCACTTGCGGGTGAACAATGAGTCTTATGGATCCAATTACTGAGCCTGTCTTCGATTAACCAAACTCTCACACATTTTGTTGTCACTTCTGCTACCTTGTATGGTCCCTTCCACCTGGGGGAAGACC
>NW_018127906.1:1101825-1103101 GCF_001952655.1 Monopterus albus | reverse complement strand
GCCGTAGCAGCACTATGTACATTATTTACAGTGTAGCCGGCTACCCGCTTAGCGGCCAGATCTGCTGCATTGTTTCCTCTAGCTATTTTACCATCTGGTTTTTGATGCCCTCGGCACTTAATTATGGCTACTCTCTCTGGTTCTAAGAGTGCATAGTACAAATCTAGTAGCTGTGATAGATGTTTAACAGGGGTGCCAGCAGAGGTCACAAAACCTTTTCTTCTCCAATGACACAGATCCACATGGACTGCCTGTACAGCATAAGCAGAGTCTGTGTAGATGTTTACAGTTTTCCCTTTAGCTAGTTTGCATGCCTCAGTTATTGCCACCAATTCTGCTAATTGAGCTGAGGCGGGCTGAGGTAGGATCTGGGCGGTCCTAGTTTCTAGGCCGGTTGGAGTTTCCTCCACAATTGCATAGGAGGCTACCAGTTTACCTGCCGATAAGTGGTGACTGTGGCCATCACAATAAAGGGTTGTTTGTGCTTCAACTATAGGCTCTTTGCACAAAGAGGGATGCAACTGCATCTCCTTTTGTGCTTCTGCTACACAGTCATGGTCTTGTGTAGTCTCCATTTGAGAAGACATATTGGCTCCTGCACTGGAGAAGTGAATGTGGGGTTTACTCAGTAGCTGTTGGAGGCCATTTACTCTGTGGGCTGACAATGTGAAGGCCTGTGAGTCCAAGAAAGCCTTGACACCATGGGTGGTATGAACAATGGTCTGGTTGCTCATAGTAGTGTGAAGTTTTCATTATTGCTTTTCCGATTGCAGCCACATGTCTGACACATGTGGGATGTCCCATTTCTACGTTGTCAAGTCTGGAGCTATAATACATCAATACTTTCCTTTCTGTACTCCCACTTCCCCCCTTTTGAAAAAGAACAGCATTAACATATCCGTTCTTTTCATCAACATCTAGGTGAAATGGTTGTGAGTAACCTGGGGCATGTAGGTGGCAGGCATTATCCAATGCGGTTTTGGTATCAACAAACGCCTTATCAGCTTCAGTGGTCTAGGTCAGCAGTGCGTGATAATTCTTGTAGCCTGCCTGCATGATGAGAGCACGTAAAGGAGCCACAAGACCAGAAAAATTTGGCACAAAGTTTTTGCTGTACATCACCAAGCCCAAGAATTGCATCATAGCTTTGACAGTGGTGGGCTTCGAATGGTGCAAGATGTTAGTTTTATGATCAGTGGTGATATTCACGCCGTCAGCGGAGACAACACGACTGAGAAAAGTGACTTTTTGTCTGCCAATCTGTAATTTGGACTTA
>NW_018127906.1:1100346-1101354 GCF_001952655.1 Monopterus albus | reverse complement strand
GCAGTTTTGGTATCAACAAACGCCTTATCAGCTTCAATGGTCCAGTTCAGCAGTGCGTGATAATTCTTGTAGCCTGCCTGCATGATGAGAGCACATAAGGGAGCCACAAGGCCAGAAAAATTTGGCACAAAGTTTTTGCTGTACGTCACCAAGCCCAAGAATTGCATCAAAGCTTTGACAGTGGTGGGCTTCGAATGGTGCAAGATGTTAGTTTTATGATCAGTTGTGATATTCACGCTGTCAGCAAAGACAACACGACTGAGAAAAGTGACTTTTTGTCTGCCAATCTGTAATTTGGACTTAAACTTTAAAGCCACATTCTGAGAGGTGTTTCAACACCTGTTCAGTTGCTGTCATGATTGATGTCTCGTCAGGAGCTGCTATCAGAATGTCATCTACATACTGTAGGAGAGAAACCTGTGGGGGCAGAGTTAGAGTTTGCAATTGTTCCTTAAGAACATGGTTAAAGATAGATGGCGAGTCCAGGAAACCCTGCGGGAGCCTGGAATAGGTGAACTGAACACCTTGATATGTGAAAGCAAACATCTGCTGTGAGTCAGGGTGTAATGGCACACAGAAAAAGGCGTTGGCCAGGTCAAGGCAGGAAAAGAAACGGCGAAATGGAGTGATGGCATTGAGCATTGTGTATGGGTTGGGTGTGTCATAGTTAGTAGGGACAACTACTTTGTTGACCGGCCTCAAGTCGTGTACCATGTGATAGTCAGGTTTGCTGGGCTTTGGCACTGGATTGATAGGGGTGTTCCATGGAGAGCGGGTGGGAATAAGGATCTGTCCCTGAAGCAGTCCATCTATAGTCCTAGAAATGCCACTAACTTGGTCTGTCTTGAGAGGATATTGAGCCCTATAAATGGGCACTGTTCCTGGCTTGAGAGGAATATGCACCGGTGGGATGTTAATGAGCCCCACATCCATAGGGCCTTCTGACCACAAGGAATCTGGGAGCCTGGACAAGAGATCATGAGTACCGGGGTGGTCAGTATGTTCTCG
>NW_018127906.1:1097479-1098823 GCF_001952655.1 Monopterus albus | reverse complement strand
TAACAACTTGATGTAAAGGGAGATCATCATCATGTAAACTATGGGTGGAGTCACACTGGACAAATTCTAATGGACAACCAACCTCTGGTGTGACGTCTCTTGGAGCGAAGCCTGTACCTCCTGTGGTTAGGATGAGGTTAAGTTCCTTTTCATCGCACCAATCTACCAGAGTCTCCTGTTGGCACACACACACATATGATTAATTATTATGAAACTCATCACTACTGCACGTACTGTAGCTAGATACAGAAGAAAAATAGACAGATTGATCAAATACATACTTTGATTTCATCAATCTCATCTGGCACTATCTTGTAGGCTGCAATCATGCCCCCCAACCTGAGAAATTAAGAAAATCATTAGATCACAGATGTACTGACACGTTATTCATAGATTTGATGGTAAAAAAAAATCCTCTAGTCAGAATTGTCTGTCTGGCCTTCTCTATTGCTAACACGGTCTGGTTTAGGTGAATGAGCAACTGAGCGTGTGACAAAGGAAGAGTCAGTTGGTGTCTGTCTATGCTCAAACAAACCATTGTTCACCGGGGCAGCACTGTCATTAAAGGGCTGGCAGTTAGTCAAAGTTGCCACCTCATCTAAGTACCCAGCTGTTTCTGTCTGGGAACTGGCATCACCTGGGAAGGGGGCAGTCTGGAGCAGGCCATTTTTGATGACCACCAGGGAGCCGGTCACAGGTGTGCACACTTGATTAGTTGGTGCGTGATTTACTGGCACTTGATTAGTTGGTGCATGATTTACTGGCAATTGTGATTGCACCTGCAGGGAGGTTAGCAAGGTACGGGCATCACTGTATGGAGCAGGTGGAGCAGTGGCAGTATTCGTTTCTAAATTCTGGACTAAATCAGCCTTGGGCATAGGTGATTGTGTCACTGGAACATCAGGAGTTGTTGCTGGCATAGGAGGAATCACAGCTGTGGGCGTCTGATTTGAAGATTGGGTTTGTAGAACATGTCTGATTTCAGGCAAAAAAGCACTGACAGTTAGTTAGGAAAGCCTCTGCTTCCTGAACTTGTTTGGTAACTTTTCCTTTTTTGCCATTTTCCTGTATTTTGAAGCTTCATTTTATGCTGCTCTACACTCATCATGGCTTGTTTTAAATATTGACCAAACTCACTGGATTTAGGTGCCTCACAGTCATAACTGCCAAACATGCCTCTTTGTTGCATGTCAGCTACCCATTTTCTGAATCTAGTTAACTCCCTTTTTTCATTCCTTTTCAAAAATTTGCTTTTCCAGTTCAAACCAGTGTCATACAAGACTGGTCCTAAAGTACCGTATTTACAATCCTTCCACTTTTCCAGTATGCTTTGTGACATGATGG
>NW_018127906.1:1086768-1097344 GCF_001952655.1 Monopterus albus | reverse complement strand
TTCAATGTAGGAATTTTCAAACTCAAGAGTTTGATACACTACATGTCCACTGAAAAGTTCTACAAGTAGGAAGCCAACCCACACATATGGAAAATAACAAAGTTATCCCTGTGTCCTTATTGTTTTACATCATAATATCAATTATCAGGTTTCACCCAGGAAAGGGGATTCTCCTTTTTATTAAAACTGTGGCATACCAAATGCACAATGTGAGCATCTCTTCATCAGACAGCCCCCATCGGCAGCTGCTGATGTTCACTATAAGGGCATCTCTCGGCTGCAATTTCTCCGCAGCAAAATACAACACCACAAAAAATTACAGTTTTATATCTTTATGTTTAAAGCCTGAAATGTGGCAAAAGGTCGCAAAGTTCAAGGGGGCCGAATACTTTCGCAAAGGCACTGTACACTTAACAATTTAGAAGACAACCTTAGGTCATTCACCAAGAATTTTAAGTCTTTTATGAGGCCAAAACGCAAAGGACCAGGACACTTATTGACTTTCCCTCACGTGAGAAATATGTGCTTGTGAACTCTACATGTAACCAGATTCAATACAGTCAAACATTAATAAAACTCAAATTGTGTCATTTCATTCCATTACATTTAGCAGAATAATAAATCAAACTTGACAGATCAGATGCCGTCTTCAAGCAGACACTTTAGAATTTAGATTATCCAATGTGCAGAAATTCTCTATGGAATAGAAAAGGTTTTCTGCTTACCTTTTGTTTGATGTGGCCACAAAAGTGTCTGGCTGGAGACTTCTCTGATCCTCTCCGATGGTTCTTCAACCAGAACGTCTGTCAGAGCCAATGGGCAGATCTGGGAATCACGGCACCAAATTTTTACATTCAGTCGGTTCTTTTATCTGAAGGCCCCAAGAAGTAACACTCAGGAAACAAGAATCAGCTTTACGTAGATTTATTTTCTAATTTATTTATTTAAACATGCAGTTAGCATCTTATCTATAGTTTCCAGGATGACACTTATCTCTGCAATCAATTTATGCACATTTCACCAAGAAGACAAGAAATACTACTAGTTGACTCAAAGCTGAATATTATGACTATGATGCGTGCATAAAAGGTAGATTAATACTGATATATGGAGCTGCTAATAAAACACAGACAAATAGTCATACTGAACTTTTCCATTATAAAAGCAAAATAATACTGATGATAGGTAGAAAAATAACTTTAACTCCTGAAATCCAATCCTAACACCACGGAGCCACAGGTGCAATGGAGCGCACGGGGTGAGTGTGTGTGAATGAAGCAGAGCACACATCCCACCAGTGCGCAGCGTGCGGAAAAAAGAACTAGCGCCAGTGGGCGCATCACAGAAAAGATGGCCATTGGGGCCATATGTGATGGGGGAGGCGCATGGAGTGTGTGTGTGTGAATGTAGCAGGGCACACACCGCACCAGCGCACAGCGATCAGACCGCACTGCAGGGCACCGCGCGCGAAAGAATCTCTTCAGGACTGTGCATGCATGAGGGATAAACCTAATAGTGACAGCTCTTAGAGGGCGAAGCCTATACGAAATAGAACAAGGTGACTATGAGTATTGGGAAAACCGGGTGCTGATCAGTAAAGAAATGAGTCTCAAGTCCGTGGTTGAGGAAAAGGGCCAAGCTGCGGAACTGACCGGGTCACTGGCGATGAACGATGGCTGAGAAGGCAGAGGAGAAGACAACGGTGGGATGAGTGGTTTGTAGGACTGTGCATCAACCTGACTAGTGGGACTGGTAGAGCAATGAGGCGTATGGTCCGGAGAAAGTAATCCGTAGGGGAGGTGGTCAGGAGGGACTGGAGAGGTGTAGCGTGATGGCCGGGCAGAACACAAAATCATAATCTAGAAAATAGGCTAGGATAACTCAAAACAGAAAACACTCTAGCAAATGAAACAAAGAAGCACTGGTTATCGGTGTGGGAGCGAACGAACTAGCAAGGAAGTGTGAAATGGGTATAAATAAGGTGAAAGACTGAGTGAAAACAACTGGTGTAATCAAGGAAACGAGGGGCAGGTGTGTCAAGTGACATGATCGGGGATGGAAAAACACAAAGAGGGAGGTGCAGCCGAGCAAACCTGACACCAAGCAATAAAAAAATGGTAAGTAACCACAAAATCAAATACGGATTCAAACAAATCTTTAACTTTTTACTTGTTAAAGGTACTCAGTACTACAATGTCATACTGAGAGCATCAATTCAAACTCTGAATAAAAGAGTGATTTGCATCGGCCACAATAGGCCGAACTTAGGCCGTTTCATACAACAATGAGGTTTGTGGTCATCCTATTTCTCCAGCTGTTTTAACAATTCTTGCTAGTTTATTTTTAGTGGCCACTGTGTAATTACCAGAGCAGACTGTGGTACTGGAGACCAGGATACTCTGTTAAACTGATCTACACTCTTTACAAGACCTTCGGACTTCTACTTTCCTAATAACAAATCATCTCTGATTGGCTTTTTTGTAAGTGGTGTCAGCATTATTTATATAATTCAGTGTAGTGATATATATATATTCCCAAATACCTAAAACTATCAGCCACAGCCAGATTTGAAAACAGAATTTGTGTTGTAGGGCCTGTATAGTTTAAAATGACTCATTGACTAACAAAGAACAGGTTTTATACCTTTCTCATTATCAGCCACCTGGAAAATCGATTTGGCTTGAAAATGAAAGCACAAAAAGTAAAATACTATATCACCTCATTAAGAAAAGCCATAGGTGAGAAACATCTGTTTTAAACCAAGATTCATAAAAAATATTAAGTTCAAAGCTGTGAGTTTGTCTTTTAGTGTCCGGCAGAGAACATCAGGAACAACTCCAACACTCACCTGCATCTCTTCATACACTGTTTTCCTTTTAACTTTCCGTTTGTTTACTACTGTGTGTTTTCTCAGGTGCAGTCAGCTGATTGGCTGTATGAGCTTTGGGATTGGTTCTCTCATCTCATCCTCTAAGGTGAGTCTGAGACAGTCAGTACACAGAAAATTTGGAGCTCTGGCTACAGAGAAGTTCCTATTTTCACATTTTTAAATCTGTTTTATAAACAAAACATGTTCCTACTAGGGAGGAAGCTCATGAGTACATCCCGAGTCTCATATAAGCACCGCTCATCCCTCATTTATATCTTTTCCTTGTCTTAGTCCCACCCATGTAAGAAGTGAGGAGAGAGAGGACTCAATGAAACATGTTATCAGTGACATGAGACATCTTTTCCTCAGATCCTTTATCTGAAACGTCCAATATCTGATAAAAGGGCGCTGGTTGGTGTATCCTTGGTAATGGCTCCTACAGCACCGTCCTCAGTCCTTAGAGCCGATATGAGAGCTGGAATGTCCTACGTCCTTGGTTGACTATCAATTTCCAGGTTGACATAGGACGTAGGAACGATCATATATGAGACGGGAGATGTATCGCATGACTGACTGACCTATTGACCTACACCCTTGTGTTGCAGATTGTGATTGGTTGGTTCTACCTGCTGGGGGAGGAGTTTGGGCAGCGCAAACACCTGAGGGTGACATCGCAGAGGAGCAGCTCAAAGAGCAAAATGGATGAGAACAAAGCACCACACTGCGGTGAGTTTAATATCTCTAATGCCAATCAGAGCAATGCTTTGAACTTTTGGGAACTGAGGACACTGTTGAAGCTTTGTAATAATAATAATAATAATACTTTATTTATATAGCACTTTACAACCCGCAAAAGGAGCACAAAGGGCTTCACAGAACACATTAAAAAAAAAACATAACTAGCATAGCAGACCTTAAAAATAACAAGAAAAGGACATATCGACAAGATGGATAATAAAACAGCAGCAAAAGAGATATCTGGATTAGTTGTCAAAGGCCTGTCTAAAAAGGTACGTTTTTAGAGTTGCCCTAAAAGGGGCCAACTCGGTTATGGACTGTATTTCTAGAGGTAGCACGTTCCACAGCCTAGGGCCATAACGGCTAAAAGAGTGAACGCCCCATTTTTTGTGACGAGAGCAGGGGGTAACTAGAGATAGGTGGTCTGCAGAGCGTAGGGGTCTATAGGGAGAATAGACAGACACAAGATCCAAAAGATATGAGGGGGCGAGGCCATTAATAGATTTAAAAACAAATAAGAGCACTTTAAAATCAATTCTAAATTTCACTGAGGCATTGCAGTAGTCAGGTCTGGACGTAATAAAAGCGTGAATTGCTTTTTCTAAGTCTACATGAGACAAGAAGGGTTTCACTTTTGCTAGCATCCTCAAATGAAAGAAGCTGTTTATCAAAGTTAAAACTGCTGTCAAATATTACTCCAAGGTTTTTAACAGTGTCAGTGACTGAAGGGGTCAGGGCACCTAGCTTGGGTCTCAGGGTGGTCAAGTCTGGACTGAAAGCGATGTACTCAGTCTTGCTCTCATTTAGGTGGAGAAAGTTTTGAGCGAGCCAGAGTTTGACGTTACGGATACAGTTAAAAAGGGGAGCGAGAGCATTGGAATCACATTGGGTCAGGGGCATATAGATCCGGACATCGTCTGCATAAAAATGAAAATGAAAATGCACATTATGCCTTAATATAATTGGACCAAGTGGTAACGTATACAAAAAAAAGAGTAACGGGGCCAGGATCAAACCTTGAGGGACCCCTGAGTTGAGGGGTGCCACTGTAGAGGAACACTCCCCAATGGTGACAGAAAAGGTCCTGTTGGTCAGAAAGGAAGTGAACCAGCTCAGAGCCGGGCCTTTTAGGCCAGCATAATGTTCTAGGCGGGAGATCAGGCCCGTGTGATCAATGGTGTCAAAGGCTGCTGATAGATCTACTAAAGCTAAAATGACAGGCTGCTTAGCATCAAGGGCCAAAGCAATGTCATTGTGGACCTTCAGCAGAGCAGATTCCGTGCTATGGTGGGGCTTAAAGCCTGATTGAAATTTGTCACCAATATTAAACCAATCTAAATGAGATTGCAGTTGCACTTTGTGCTGATAACAATGTGGATAGTCCTTTTCTTCTTTAGCCTGGAGGACACAACATCCGTGATTTCCAAAAACTATGAAGCGTGGACTTGTCAGACCACAGCTCACTTTGTCACTTTGCATCAGTCCATCTCAGATGAGCCCAGAGAAGCCGGCGGCATTTCTGGGTGTTGTTGATGTATGGCTTTTGCTTTGCGTGGTAGAGTTTTAACTTGCACTTGTAGATGTTGTGACAAACTGTGTTAATTGACAGTGTGTTTTCCAAAGTGTTCCTGAGCCCACGTGGTAATATCCTTTACAGAATGATGCCTGGTTTTAATGCAGTGAGGGATCGAAGGTCATGGGTGTTCAGTGTCGGTTTACGGCCTTGCCTCTTATGTACAGAGATTTCTCTGTATTCTCTGAATCTTTTGATGATATTATGGACTGTAGATGATGAAATACCTAAATTCCTGATAATTGTACATTGAGAAACATTGGTTTTAAACTGTTGGACTATTTGCTCACGCGGTTGTTCACAAAGTGGTGAACCCCGCCCCATCCTTGACTGAGCCTTTTGGGATGCTCCTTTTATACCCAATCATGATACTCACCTGTTTTCAATAAACTTGTTTACCTGTGGAATGTTCCAAACAGGTGTTTTTTGAGCATTTCTCAACTTTTTTGTTGCCCCTGTCCCAGCTCTTTTGGAATGTGTTGCAGACATCAAATTCAAAATGAGTGAATATTTGCAAAAAACAAAACAAAAAAAACAATACATTTTCTCAGTTTGAACATTAACTATCTTGTGTTTGTGGTGTATTCAATTAAATATGGGTCAAAAAGGATTTGTAAGTCATTGTATTTTATTTATTTATTTTTTTACATTTTACACAATGTCCCAACTTTATTGGAATTGGGGTTTGTATTTAAATATGGAGCCCAGGAAGATTAGCAATTCAGTTCAATTAAATGCTATATGTATAGCGCCATATCACAACAAAAGATGTCTCAGGACACTTTACAAAATAAGGTCTAGATGTTGTTGTTGTTGTTGTTGTTGTTGTTGTTGAGGAAAAACCAAACAAATGCCACTTGGCAGCAGTGGGGAGGAAAAACTCCCTTTAACGGAAGAAATCTCTGACAGACCCTGGCTCTTCCAGTTAATTGTCAGGCATATTTCTGTTCGGTATTCAAGTTGAAATTTGATTGGCACTATTGAACTACAATATGAGCGAATTCTTCAATTACACATCCACACTATTTTCCAAAGTGATTTTAACTTCTCAGACTGCGGCAGCTTGTTTAGTAGTTTCAAAACGGCATCAGTGCCTGGCTAGCATTGCAGAAAACAATCTCGCATAATGAATGAAAAGGTCAAGTGGCTGGCTTGATATGGGCCAGCCCCTTTAGTTTGTCCTCATTTTGGTGTGCCAAGCAGAGGTTTTATTCAATGCTTCCCCCTGTGGTGATGGTGGGGGGAGATGTCTGTTATTAGATTATAAATGCTGCATTAATGCATAAGCAGCATTTTAACGGTTTTATTTCACACTGAAACTGATTAATTTTAATATGGATTAATCTGCTGCTAATGTTTTTTATTTAATTGTTTGGTTTTTAAAACTTAGAAAAAACCCAAAGTGACAAAACCCTATTACAACATATTACAAATAACTGACCAATATTAAATTCCTTAAAAGAAAAAGCACCATCTCTTTACATTTGAGAAGCTGTAACAGTGAAATGTTTGGTATTTTTGCTTGACAAATGACACCAGTGACATTGATATTTGCTGATAAACTGATACAGTTCTATTTGTATTTACTGTAAAGTCTACTCTGTAACAAAACTTCATATTTTATAAGCTCTTTACATTTTGTATGTAACATTCTTAATGTGTAAATTAATTCAGGCTGTCAGATAAATGTGCATTAAAAATAAGTTGCTATTAATTACCGTTGACATTTAGTGCATAGAAGTGTAAAGTAGCATAAAATAAAAATACTCGAGTGAAGTACAAGCAGCTTAGCTGACACATGCATGCTAACACATTAGCTTTGTTAGCTGCGAAAGACACGATCCATATGGTTGTATAGGAGGTGCAGAGAGAGGGACGAGCAAGGAGAAGTCTATATAGATTCAAATGGACTCCTGCTCTCTCTCTCTGCAGGGGTCCACACAGTTACCATGGTGATGAGAAGCTGCCCGGTAACCATGTGACCCTCACAATACCTCTTTGCCCCCACCCTCTCTCTCTCATCACTGTTTGCCCTCGCCAACTGAGCAGAGAGAGACAGGACAACAGAAGAGGAAGAAGAACAGCACATAGTGTTTTCTGTTCATCTGTAACTGCAGCAGCTGTGCTCAGTGTCAAGAACTGTCACTAGTACCATCAGCAGCATCACTAACCGATGCAGTAGTGGTCAGCACTACATGTGGTTTTACTTCGTCAGAGTTTCAGGATTTGAACTGGCAGATTCATCAACCACAGACCGAGCGGATTCAGGAGACGCGTCCTGAGAAGCTGTTTATTTTCTGAGGAGACTGATTCTGATGTTTCTGTGGAGCTCTGTTTACTTTTAAACTGCTTTAAAGGCAAAAACATTAAACTGGCCTATTCTGTAGCATAAAGACTAAAATCAGAGAACAGACTTAAATGAGGCCAGCGGTTTGATTCTGGTTTACAGTTGGAAGTTTGCCGGTTCCTTTAAAAAACATTTGTTTGTCCTTGTTTACATTTTCTGTTTAATGTTTGTTTTGTTCTTTGGAGCTGTGGACAGATTTCTGTAGATCCTGAGACATAGGCTCTGGAATTCAGTCTGCCCTGTGCTGGTCTGAGGGCAGTTAGGATGTTCTGGAAGACCATGGCATGGTCTTGGGATGATGCAGTGGGTGGTGATGATGATGATGATGATGGTGGTTATCTCCTTGCAGCAGACCTCAGGAAGACTCCAGACTCTGCTTCAGATACTGGCCTAAACCACATCACCACCACCTCTGCCACTACAAACAACCCGTCAAAGTGCACCACCTCCACCAATGGACCCAAAGGCCTGACGAACCACAGCTTGACCTCCGGTCGGCCCCTAGGCCTCGACCCCCCAAATGCCAACTACAGCAGCTATGTCTCTATCGTCTATGCCAATGCCAAAAAGGGTCACGCCACCCGAGACTACAGCAGCACCCAGAGACTGACGGTGAGTTATGTTCCCCTTAAAGTCAAACATGTAAATGTAAAAATGACAACTATATGAGGTTGGGCTTGGTCTTGACTTGTGATTTTCCTTTAGAGTTACCTGTCTTCACTTTGGACTTGACATGGGATTAATGGGGCCTGACTTTTTCTTTTTTTAAACTAGATTTAAGACTCAATTTGAGGGTTGAACCCGAACTCAAATCCTGATTTTGGACTTTCCTGCCTCAAGACTTTACATTCACAATTTGAGCTTACTTGTGGTTTGGTGTGTTTTACTGCTGCCTTGAGAGTAGCATCAGCTGCTAATACTAGCATGATAGCTTCAGCCAGATGTTTGTGGTGTGATCGTGCTAAATGTTTCTGACATTGCTTATAGTGCATGAATACTAGTAAGAAGGCAGACTGACTGACTTTGGTTTGTAATTGGAGGACGTAGCCAGCAGGAGTCAAACATCCAACTCTCAAAACTTTAGAGAATCAGGAAATAGACTCAGGACCTGCCACCCAGTGGGATCAGAGCTGTGGTGACATGCAGGTTTTCATGCTGTTCTGTGAAAGACTCAGAGATTCACGTGAAGTTTACATGGTTTAGATATGTTTGTACTGTTGTGAGGACTCTCACTAACCCTGACCATCTCAGCCAAATGCAAAGAGCAAATGGTCTAATATCACACTTTTCTATGCAATAAACAAAGCACTTTACACTATTTCCCGTTCACAAAGATGTTTGTACACCAGTGGTACCACCGGGAGCCACTTAAGGTTTAGTATCTTGCCCAAAGGCACTTAGCCATGTGGACTGGAGAAGGCAGGGATAAAACCACTGACCCCTACAGTTAGGGGACAAACCATTCTACATCCTGAGCCACAGCTGCACAAAAGTCTGGACTAAACTTGAATCTGAGTCTACTGTTTAAACCTGCAAGAATAATTAATCTAATCTGTTTACAGTTTGATCTATGTGTAAACAGGGATGAAATAACAGGAAGAGAAAATCAAAAACTAAAAAACATTGTCCCACAGTGAAGTGCATGAGATGTCAGGTGTGTTCTGGTTCCCTATAAATGACAAAAGATGCTGCTCCAGCCCATGTGCCGCTGTTGTTTGGGTGCTGCAGTCACAGAGGATCTACTCTGACACTTAACAGACTTTTCAAGTTAAATCCAGTTTTTTTAACAGTTATTAAGTTTTTATTCTTTAGTTTGAGTAACAATGAAGGATTAAGTTTTTTTATAAAAACAGTCACAGTAGAAAAAGCAGGATGGCAGCATTCACACTGGGGGGAGGGGAAGTGTTCAGGAAGTGTGTCTTATCACACGGATACATCCCATGTTTGTGGGTCTGAGTGTGTTTCCTGCTATTCTTCTGCTCTCGCTCTCTCTCTCTCTCTCTCTCTCACACTCACACACACACACTCAGTCCAATCTGAAACCTGGACCAGTTGAACGTGGTCAGACAAACCTGAACCTGGAATAAATCTGCTGCTAGACCAGAACCGACTTGGTTCTAGTTCCACCAGTGTGTGGTTTTGTGAAACCTGGACCTGTTTAGACCTGGTACTGGGTTAGATGGGTTTTGTGAATCCTGGCTTTTGATTCGACCTGGACGTGGCCCTATAATCCTGAGATGGGTAGTGTCTGGCTCTGGTCTTGTGAAGTCTAGATCTGGATTAGATATGATTCTCTTTTTTTGGACCTGGATTCAAGCTGGTACGTGGTCCTGGGTTTTGTAAAGTCTGGACTATCAATCTGGATTGGGATTCGATGTTTGTTTGGACCTGGTTCAGCCCTGTAGGAACACCACATGGACAGGCGGAGCTGCAGGATCTGAACCAACAACCTTCTCTGTTGTCATGTACACGATCCACCGACTGTGTCAAACCTGCATCGGACAGAACCTGCCTCAGGTGTGTGTGTGTGTGGGTGGATGTGTATCAACTGATTGATTAAATCTGATCAGTGAGACCGGCTTCATGTCTCTGATGTTTAAACATACAACACTTTAAACTAAACCTCAGGGTGAAATCACTCAAAACTGTTTGATCAGTTAATGACATTAGCTTCAGATGAAAACCTGTAAATGGACCTCTGACGTGAAAAGGCAGTGACAGTATTTACCTGTCCAGGTGAGTAGACATTTAGCCAGGTGAGGACTTATTTACCTTGTGAGGAGGTGTGGTCTTCTGTCCTTGCTGTGTTAAGCAGCTGCTGGAGGTCCAAGACTTGCTTCAAGACAAAGAGATGTATTTTACAGACAAGCAGTAGAATGATGCCCATGCAGTAGACTCCAGTAGAACCTACTAGAACTGATTAAAGAGCTCACTTTACTCTTTGTGCCGGTGTAATCGCTGTGTAGGTTTGTTGTAGTGTCGCGGTGGGGCATCAGTTTTCTCGTGACTAATCAATAAATGGGCGGTTTTATGAATAGAGTCTGGTAGG
>NW_018127906.1:1057602-1086716 GCF_001952655.1 Monopterus albus | reverse complement strand
CAGTGTGTATCAGATTGTGTGTAAAAAATATATGTGTGGTGTTTGAAAAAGCAGAGGTGCTTTGTGTTGTCCAGCGATACACAAATACCATTTCAGTGTGTAGTGCTAGTACTGTATAGTACAGGGTGTACCAGTGTGTAGTATTAGTTCCAATGTGTCGTACAGCATCTGGACAAGCTGGTCAGAAGCTCGGTGGTTGGTATGGAGCCGGACTCCGTGTTGTCGGTCGCTGACACGAGGACTCTGAGCAAACTGTCTATCATGGACAGCATCAACCACCCACTCGGCACAGTACGGTTTCCTGTTCTTGCGTTAAGCATATTCACTTTATGTTTGCTGTGCCTGCACTGTGCTCACAGATTTGGAAGCGCGGCTCCACACCATGGAGAACAGCCCAGCTAGCTATGCCCACGTAGCCGGTGTGGAGCCTCCTAGACGTAGCTTAGCCCAAGCTAGCCGCCCCCCACAGCTTCCCGAGCAGCCGGGATCCCCCCCCCACCCCCTCAATACACAAGTAAATACAAATTAAAGTATTTTTCTGCAGCTTGGATACAGCAGTAGTCTGTAAACAGCTTTGAAATCAAAACCAGGGCAGAGAGGACATCTGGTTAGTCTAACCAGGACCAGAGACCTGAACCAGGACCAGGACTCTGAATATAGTCTGACCCTGCAGAGGAACACAGACACTGAGAGTCTGCATCCTCTCAAAATACCTTCATCCCGGTGTTCATCTCCTCGGAATGCAATGGTCTGTTTGTCCCCGCAGGAGTTTTAATTTTAGCCTGTCAGTCTGAACTCAAGGACATTTAACTTCTTTTGTGGAGGGAAGACTCTCAGGACAAGTCAACCTTTCCTCCAGTCGGTTGCTGTGTACTCAGTCATGGAAACAGCCCAGACACCAGGACCCAGACAGATCTCCAACTGGGCACAAAGACCTCTGAGTCCACAGAAAAGTAAAGGTGAACAGGCCAGAGTTCAGACACAGGCCAGCTGCTCACAACAAATCACAGCCACCTCCGATGGTAGCTGAGCTGTGTTTGTAAAGCAAGTGTGATGAAATACTGCAGCTTGATTGGAGCAAGCGACTGGGATACCAGTCCAATCAGGCAGGGAGGGAGGCGGGCCAAGGAGCGAGTGCAGAAACGGAGGAACCAATCCCAGATGGGCAGCTGCTCATATTAATTTGCATACTGAGAAAATGTTAGACAAGAGGGCATGGGCCGGTCAGCTGTCGTTTTATTAAATTTTTCTGATAAAACATTCCCTGAGCATCAACGCAAGGTGAGTAAATGATTAATAAATATAAATAGATCAGAAACCCTCAAACATTCCTTGTGTTAAAAAAGTAAACAGCTTTCAGCGTAAACATAAAAGTGATGTGTACAAACAAAAGAAACAAGTTAAATGAAATAAGCTAATGAAAAGCAAATGTTAGTCAAAGAATAAAGCTTGAAAACAAAGTGCAAAATATGAGACTGCATATAGAAACACTAAAATGGTACCAAATAAAGTAACATACATTGTATATTAACAGAATCATCACCGAAATCTGTTTTTCCTTTCTTGACTGTTAAAACAACAGAAACTAGTTCCTAATGTTTGGATCCTAACTGTAAAGGTGGAAGACACCATGTTGGATTGCACTCACCTCTAAAGGTGTACTTATAAAAGTGCTTGCTGAGTGTGTACCTGTATATCCAGGTTAAAATTTGTTGTGTGTTTTCTCCAGGTGAGTGTTGCCCGAGGAACAGATGGGTTTGGCTTCACCATCTGTTCCGACTGTCCAGTCAGAGTCCAGGCTGTCGACCCTGGTAAGAAACTCACCTGGTGAACTACACACCTGTTAAACTACTCATGTGTGAACGATAACGCACCTGCCTGGGTATTAAAGGTGTTTAGTAGTCATGTGATCTAACCCTTCTCACACTAGTCAGCTGACATCATACAGTAGACTGACACCTGTGAGGGACTGAATGACATCATGCACGCATGCATGTGTTTGCAGGAGGTCCAGCTCATCATTCTGGACTCCGTGAGGGGGACTCGGTCCTGCAGCTGAACGGACTTCCTGTAGAGACCTGGAAGTGTGTTGACCTCGCCCAGGCCATCAGGTAACCTTGCCCCCTGACAGCCTCTCTCTCCACCTGTTCAGGTGAATGTTTCTCCTGTAGTTTACTTCAGGTTTAGTGTGAATTTATCTGAGCAGTCAGCATTCACTGAAAATACCAAATGTCTGCACTTTTAAAAGTTTTACTCCTTTCCTTTGAAGTATTGAGTACTGAATACCTTTCATGTATTTGCTGATTTACTTCCTTTTCTCAGAAGAACAGGACCTGAGGTCAGGTGTTGCTCACCTGAAACAACTGAACAAGTCACACATCAGATTCTCAGAAAACAGTGGTGAAAGTAACTAAGTACATTTACTCATGTAAATGGTCTTATACTTGTATAGCACCTTTCTACGCTTTTACAGCACACTCAAAGTGCTTTCACATTATTCGGCCATTCACCCATTCGCACTCACGCATTCACACACCGGTGACATCACCGGGAGCAACTGGGGGTTCAGTGTCTTGCTCAAGGACTGGACGAGCTGGGAATCAAACTGCTAATCCTCTGGTTAGGAAACGACCCACTCTACCTCCTGAGCCACAGCCGCCCCAATACTGTACTTCAGTACAATTCTGAGGTATCTGTATTTCACCTGAGTATTCTCTCTGCTCCTTCATCCTGTGACTTCACTCCATGCAGGAGACAAACCGTGTACTTTTTACTGCACTACATGTACCTGATAACTTCAGTTCCAGAATCAGATGAATCAAATCAAACCCAGTAGAACCATCAGTCTCTATTGATCCCAGTGGGAAATCCACCACCTACCCAGCAGGATGGAAAGTACTTCACAGTATAAGTATATAAGGTAGTTACTGGGACATGGGCCGTTCTGCAGGACAAGTACCGGTACTGCTGGACGCTGATACGTTTGCACTTTTACTTAAGGATATTTCTGAATACAGGACTTGTACTTGTAACAGAGTATTTGTACACTGTGGTATTACTACCTTTACTGCAGTAAAGGATCTGAATATTTCAGACATGACATTCTCTGTGGAAACTGAAAGTATTCAGATCACAAATAGGAGGCTTGTTTATTTGTTTGTTTGCTGTTTGTTGTTGATGATTTCTTTGATTCCAGTATCAGCAGACTGACAGACGCTGCAGCACGTTGGATGAGCCTCACTTCTGTAAATGAAATGATTGTGTTTATTCCTCGGCAGGCCTCCGTACTGCCTGAAGAGGTTTGACAGAATCTGAGCTCAGATCAGAAACCAGAGTTTATGTTGACACTTAAAACCAACAGAACATGACAAATGTGGTTGTTAAAAAAAGGTTTCACTCTGGAACTCCATTTAAATTAACTTTTTGCCTTCACCAAGGAGGCTCTTTCTGATTCTGTGTGTGTTGGTTAGTAGGATTATGGACAAATGGCTAAATGGATCATCAGCATACTTGGTAAAAACATTGATGGTGACCAACCCTAGAAGTGAGAAGATTTTGTCTGAAAAAGGTCAAGGTCACAAAAAATCCCGCTTTAACATGGAGCAATATATATATATATATATATACATCTGTCAAAAGTTATCAAATCATTTTGGCAATGTCTATCACCAGACAAAGTTTCATCTGGATCTGATCTGGATTCCAGAGCTGATGGCCATTTAAACATTGAAAACACCATTTTACACATATTTTCTGCCATAACTTGGCCTATAATGAAGATAGAACCCTGAAATGTTCAGATAAGATGCACAGTACAACTGCCTGTCACACCCTAAAAGATGATCCTCATCTGATCCAGATCAAGGATTTTAGGACACGTGTTGTTCTGGATCTCATTTTTCACAAGGGGCCCATTTTTGTGAGTGAATATTGTGCCTTGGCAGAGGTACATGTGCTCTGTAGGTGCTCTTTTTGATTGTGGTTTCAAATCAACATTTTGTTTTCACTAATTAAAAGATGATTGGTGTAGTTTTAGTTTCTTGTTTTTATATTTAGTTTATATCTATTTTAAAATGGTCTCTCCCTCTCTCTGTCTTTATCTCTGCCTGTCTGTCTCTTCAGGAGCTGTCCATCTCAGATCGTGTTGGTGGTGTGGAGAGGTTTACCTGAGCTCAGGTCAGGATGTGAAGCTTTGCTCCACCCACCCCCACACAACACCGTGAGTCTAAAAAAAAACAAACCTGTGTGAAATCAGACACCTCGTGGTCTGAGCAGGAACTGGCCTTTCAGGTGACATTGTGAAGTGGACAGCTAGGCTAACAGTCTTTGTGATAAGCTAACATCCCTCTGTCTCCCAGACGACAGGCAGAAAGCTGCTGCCTCACCCCACCCACAGTAAACATGGCTGCATGCGGGGCCAGGCGTCTGGGGTCCGGTCCAGTTTGGGGACTCTAGGTTCCCTGTGGAGGGACAGGAAGGAAGACAGAGCAGAAGAGGAGGAGGAACACCAGGAGGTGACCGAGTACTCCGCTGGCACCACCACACTAAAGGGCACCCATGTTACATCATCAAATGGAGACAATTACATCATCCTGTCACCTATTAATCCAGGAGGACAGGTAAGCCTGAGGTTACTGCATGTTCAAGAATGTTCCTGTACAGGGACTCGCTGTTTCACCTGACCACGTCTAACCTACAAGCAGCTGGCCTGAGAAGCCCCCACGGCGGTGAATGATCAGCTAGTGGAAACATTGCTCCCTTTCAAGTAGCTCCAAGGTTGGTAAATCCAACTGGTGGTCGCTGCGTCTTCCCCAACACGACCGCGTATGGTCCCAGAGTAGTGAAATTAATTTCAACAGGTAGCGTGGCACTGACAATAACATCATGGGTCCTTAATCCGCTGGTTAACCAGCAACACATCACAAGCTGCTGACACACTGGCCTCAAGCTGTCAGAACAAACAGGTCGTGGGCTCCAGGGAATCCAGCCTTGATGAGCTGATCTATGAAAGGATGTGCATGACCTTTTTAACAAACAAAAGATCAGAAGGCACCAGGCCCAGATGTTGTGGCCCACTCCTGCCTGAAAGCCTAGGATTTTTTTATTTTTATTTTTTTTGAGACCTTGACTTTGATCTTTTTCACCAAAATCTAGTGACTTCTGGGGTTGGTCCCTACCAGTGTCTGTACCAAGTATGCTGATGATCCATCTGGCCATTTGTCTGTAATCCTGCTAACCAAAACACACACAGAATCAAAATATAACTCCCTTGGTGGAAGTAATTATTGTAAAGAAAACTGTAGGACTTCAGCACTTTACAGAAATCCAGTCTGCTAAACAAATGAACACAGTGGAATGTGCTGAATCACACATAACATGAACATACTGATCTTTTCTCCAACTCAGGCTCTTTCACTGTGTTTCATAAGATAAATGTACAACTCTGAGGTCAGGGTTAGGGTTTCTAGACTATCACCCCCGACCAGAGCTAGAACAGTACTGACAATCTGTTCAGTCTGTAGACCTTCGCATTTACCAAGAAACCCGATGCCACCTGGTCCGTACAGAAATCCTGTTGTCACTGTTGCCGAGTCAACACCGTTAGTTCTGGTGTAACACCTGTTCTGTGTTTCAGCTCCTGCAACCGGTTTATCATGATGGGACTGGAACAATTGGTATGACCCCCGCTCTGAATATTGATCCCACAGTCTAAATATTGACACATCTTGATTATAACCAATACAATCTGTCACCAGGGCGTCTGTACCAGACTCGTACCATCAGAGAGCAGAACCTCCATCATGACCCTCAATCCAAATTGTCACAGTTGTTCACCAGTCAGACCACCACCCTGGGCCTGCCCCCCTCCTGCACCTCCTCCTCATCGCCTGGTAACTACAGCAACTACCAGAATTGCACCATCGTCCAATCACACCTGCCCTGCTCCACCTATGGAACTTATGTTGCCCTGGCACCCAAGACCCTCATCTTCCCTGTCTTTGTCCAGGTTAGAACCATTCACCTAAACCCAAACCCAGAGCCAGTTATAAACCAGAACATAAACACCCTCATCTTTTATCTGTGTTGCATATCAGAATAAATGTGATGTTATTGATCCTGTATTGAATGGTGTCTATATTTGTTGTTGTTTACAAATTCCATTTGTTGTTTTCAGCCTCTGGATCTATGCAGCCAAGACCGAACCCTGCTGATGTCAGAGGAGATGGTCCTACACCAGGCTGACCTGCTTCCTGCCAAGGTAACAGTACTGCTAACAGTGCTGGAACTATACTACAAATACAAGTGCTGCTAAAAATACTACTAACACTACTGCAAAAAAGCTACAAATATATTCACTTTAATTTAGATTTATTTGTATGGCACCAGTTCACAACAAAAATCATCTCAGGGCACTTTAAGGTCTAGACTAGAGATGCACCAATTGACCAGCATTGGTCAGAAATGGCCGGTTTTCAGCATGATTGTCCTTGACCGCAGACCAGCAGATCGCTCTGATTTCCAATTCTATGCCAGGCAGATTTAGATGCACGGCAGTCCAAGTTGTGCATGCAGTGGCACAGACCAAAAGCGTAGTGTGTGCAGTGCATAGCATCTTGTGTGCACCTTGAGTGAGGCTCAAACTTATGTCTGCTCCAGGCATGTGTTCTCTTCTGGAAATGGTTGGTGCACAAACGGTGCACAGAGGAGCCACAGAAACACCTTGGAGAAGGGGAAACTACGTCCACATCTCCAAACAGTACCCAATGAGGGAGTTACTGGCTCCACATGAAATGCATGTATATGTGTCAACCTGTGGTAAAACACAGCGAATACAAACTGCACACACTTAAAGGGAAACTGTGTGCTCAGTAGTAACTGACATTCTGTTTCTACTACCTGTTGCACCTTTTCATATTTGGAGAAGTTCAAATACTGCACTTCATTTTTAGTTGGTGGTTTGTAAAACAAAGTGAGAAAGATGGTATGTAAAGCCTTAATATGTTTAATTTTTATTACAATAAAATTTTTGATTAAAGAAAAGTTAAAAAGGTCTGCGTATGCTGTTGATTACAGTTCTTAGAAAGATAATCAGATCAGACTTTTTAAAGAAATCTGAATCAGCCAAGGAAATTGCAATTGGTGCACCTCTAGTCTAGACCTTACAGTAAAGGGAGAGGAGAGGAGCTCCAGGCATCATGGGCCCCTATAGCAGCGTAACTAAGGGAAGGCTCAGGGTCACCTGATCCAGCCCTAACTATAAGCTTTATCAAAAAGGAAAGTTTTAAGTCTAATCTTAAAGGTAGAGAGGGTGTCAAGTCTCTGCAGCAAGATGCTGTGATCAATGGTGTCAAAAGTAGCTGAGTCCAGACTGTGTGTATATATATGTATATGTGTGTACAAGGTCTCTAAGTACTTTTTTTTATCGCTTTCGTAATGCACATTCCCTTGCTTGTTGACATGTATGTGCACATTGAGAGCTGCTGTACTAGAGTCAGATTCCTCATGTGTCTGACACACCTGGCCAATAAAGCTGATTCTGATTCTGAACCTGATCCTGAAGGACACAGCAAACTCTGAGACCAGAACCAGGATCAGTTTCACACTAATGGACCAGACTGATGATGCAGCTGAAACAGATTTTCTGTGGATCTGTAGCTTAGTAGTTTTATGCTTTCAGGCAAATTGAAGGCGTCTGTGTGCAGTCAGGCTGACTGACACAGGACATTAGTAGAGATCAGAGGTCACATAGGTCATCAACTCAGGCTCTTTCTCTGGAGAAAGTGTGTGTGTGCATGTAATGCATGTGTAATGAGTGTTTTAATGTGTTTGAGTCTGGGTTTAATTGTGTTTACTGTGTGTGTTTCAGGTGACCGTGTTGATCTACAATGACCTGCTGCTGTTGACTAGAGAGGATGAAGCTGGACGCTGCAATGTCCTACAGAGTCCTCTGTACCTGAACACACTGCAGCTCAGAGAGGGTGCCATTATTACTGTTGTTGTAGTTGTCATGGCAGTGATATATTTGTGAAGAGGAGTTTTTTGTGTGTATTTGTAGCGTGGACGATTAGGATGATGACAGTGAAACTGTTTCTGAGACATTTGGACATTCTGACATTCAGAGCAACTGAAGTGTCTGTTAATGTTGATGTAGGTAGTTTGTTTATGTCAGAGGTTGAACCCGACAGCCAATCAGAGTGGGGGATTTGATGCCCTGTTCTTGTTTTGTTCAGTGTCGTCAGAGCCGCTCCACATCTGCCTCCTGCAGCGCTCTCAGACTGAGTGGGGCCGTCTCTTCAGCCTTGAGTCTTTCAGCATCGAGCAGAAGGTCAGAGTCAGTCTTTGTCTCCATGACAACATCCAGCTACAGCTGGTCGCGACAGAGACTGCACACAGCCACCAGGTACTGCAAAGATTTACCATACACCTGTAAACTCTATGAAACATTCCATACATAATACGAACATTGGCCGTCCTCTAATTTTTTTTTTTTCTTCACCTGCCTGGCCTGACCTACCTGTACCTGTGTAGTGATACAGGGTTGTCGAGCAGAGGGCACTGACAGTTCTTCAGTTCTAGTCACTGGACGATGATCATTAACTCTCTTTATCTCTTCCTCCTCACCGCTCTCCTCCCCCTCAGCCCTCAGACCTCCCCTCAGATTTCGGCCTCCTCTCCCTCGGTCAGTCTGACATCCTCTGTCACCCCTCTTCCCCCTACTCTTCGCGCTGTCACCCCCTCAAACCAGCCTCACCCTCTCCTTACTCCCCCAGCTCACCCTTCTCTCCCTCTACTCCTCCTCTTCCCTCCTTCTCTTCTTTCTCTCCATACACCTCATCCTTTCCTCCCTCCAGGACCATCACCAATCTACCTCACCTCCTTCCCTCCCCCCCCCACTCTTCCTCCTCTATTCAGAGGAGTTCAATTGAGAAGGAGAGATGGAGAGCAGAGGAAGAGGAGGAGAGGAGGAAAAGGAGGGGGGAGGAGGAGGAGGAGGAAGTGGAGGAGCGTCAGCAGGGGGAGGGAGAGAGCTGCTCCGAAACATCTGAGAACATAGGAGGCGTGGGGGGGTGTGGGCTCCAGATCGGCTCTCACCACTTCAACATGAAGGAGGAGGAAGAGGGAGAGATTGCTGAAGATGAAGAGGAGGGTGGAGGAGGTGCTAAGGAGTTCACCTGCACCTACAGACCTGCAGGTCAGTCTGCACTTTGCAATGTGAGCACTGAATATATCTAAAGTGTTGCTGCTGTCAGCTGAAGCAGACGCACTGGAACAAAGTGGCGTGACAGTGGAAATGAGAGCGTTTCAGCTAAATGGCCTGTACAGCGCTTTTCTATGCATCACCGTGCACTCAAAGCGCTCTCACACTATTTACCCATTCGCACTGCCAAGCACTCACACATTCACACACCAGTGACATCACCAGGAGCAACTGGGGGTTCGGTGTCTTGCCCAAGGACACTTCAGCGTAAAGTGGTGAAGCCGGGAATTGAACCACCAACCTTCTGGATAATTTTTTAGTTTTAGTCAATAAAAAGTAGAGGTATTGTCTTGTTTTTCATCCTGTATTTTTAATATTTATCATACCATGTAAATGGCTTGAGGTTACAGCCGTCTCCATCTTTGTTGTATGTAGTTACCATGGTTACAGCTGTCTCCATCTTTGTTGTATGTAGTTACCATAGTTACAGCTGTTGCTCTGCAGCAGCTGATTCAGTCCCATTCGGACTAAAACACTGGGTCGGGCATGAGATGAGAAGCTAAATCGAGGGAGAGCATGAACACAGTGAGGGTTGTTTAGCCGACATCCAGAGGAAGGTTTAGACGGTCGACTGCCCACAGTCATCCTGGAGCCGACTGAGTGATATCTGATGTGTTTCTCTAATTCTCAGTGGACTGTATGAATTTCATTCAAAAACCCGATTCTTCTGAGAAGTGCTAACGTCAGCTGCCAGATGCAGAGCGCTACTAAGTGTAAGATGCTTCTTATTAACGGCAGTACAGCAAGTTGAGCAGTTGAAAATCAACATCTGATTGGGGGAGGTTTGGTTTCACTGATCAGGAGGTACAGCCTGAGTCCACACACTGCAGGTCATTGGATAAGACTTTGCTTTAAGACATTATTACTTCATGTCCGTTTGTTCTCTTTCACATTGTGTGATTTTCTTTTATTTCATAAAAATAAAACATTTTATCACAGTTCTCATTTCCAAAAGTTGTTTTTTACTTTTTGTCTTGTCCAGGAAAATACTCTAGGTGAAAGAATATTTTTCATTATGGTTTTTGTTGATTAAATTAACACTGGTGTCTGTGCTGAAAGCAGCTGAAGTGTTTCCTGATCATTTGATTGATTCTCAATTCTTTCAGTCCTCCATCGCTCGTTTTCTGAGGGTTCTCTGCTGCAGGAACCTCGATCACCCCGCTTCCTATCGGATAGCACCATCCACCAACTCACCCGCCCCACAACCTTTGACCTCAACACCAACTTAAGCCCCGCCCCCATCCCCCCCTCCCTTCACACCCTGAGGAAACAGCTGACCAGAGAGGGCGGGTCTCTGCACCACATGCTGCTCCTGCTCAGTGGCACCAAAGTAAGACACCAGAGGAGACCAAGAAAGTCCATTAGAGACCAACAGAGTCCAAGAGCCTAGAAAACATCAGCAGAGAGAAGCACAGACCAACACAGTCCAGGCCTGCAGAATCCATTTAAAAACAGACAAGCAGAGAACAGTCAAGTATAGTAGATTCTAGAAGAGGCCAGTAGAGAGGAGCAGAATCCCACAACAAACTAAGAGTCTGAAGGCCAACAGGGAGAAAAAGAGACCAAAAGAGACAATAAAACCTTAATCCAGTAAAGAGTAGAAGCCTATCAGAGACTAATGGAGTCTAGAGGAGACCAGAAGAAGCCAGTAGAGCCTAACAGTCAGTTATTGTTTTTGTTTGTTCAGGATTCAGAGTCCAGAAACCCTCACCTGAAGAAGAAGACCAGGAGTTTGTATGTAGACACACACTTGTTCTTGTTTTTGTTTTTTTGTGTTTCCTGTTTGACTCATTTTCACCTCCCCAGAGCTGCTGATGTTTGGAGTCGTCTAGCGTTTCTGCAGAGACGTAGAAACAGTACCTGTTTCCATGGTAACAGTCTGGAGAAAGCCCTGAGAAACAATAGGTAGGAGCGCACACACCTGAGAAAATGTTCCCAAACCTTTACCCTGAACTGGAACCTGAGGTGTGTACCACTGGATGTGTGAAGAAGGGAGGACTGGTTCAGATTGGTTTACACTGAATACCTGGTGCTTATGTCTGCTGGATCTAGCTCGTTCAGCAGAGTCACTGGTTCCTGCTGGTTCCAGACTAAAGTGTGTTGTCTTTTTCAGACTGTCTGCAGGGGAGGTGCTGAGCTGGGCGGAGAGTCTAGAGGCTTTGCTGACCAATCAGTGTAAGACGGTCTACTTCTTGTTTGCCTTCAGCTGCTAATCATTTAGGGTAGGACCCGACTTGATGCTGATGTGTTTCTGCTGGTCTTCCTGCGGTTCTCTCATTGGTCAGGTGGTTTGGCGCTGTTTCATCACTTCCTGAGATCAGAGTTCAGTGAGGAGAACCTGGACTTCTGGTTGGCTGTGGAGAGATTCAAGAAGACCCACCCCCTCAGCAAGATGGCCGCCAGAGCTGAGAAAATCTACAATGAGTTTATTTCAACCACCGCAGTAAGACAGGTACATATCAATCTGTTTGTTCTGTGATTGGTCTAATGTCTGGTCATGTGACATGGCCTGCCTCTGTCTCCAGGTCAATGTGGACTCATCTGTCAGAGAAACAACGAATCAGAACCTTCGTTTTGGCGTTAACCCCGCCTCCTTCCAGTTGGCCCAAGATCAGATTTTTAGCCTCATGGAGACCGACAGTTACCCACGATTCCTCCAGTCCCACCTCTACACCCAGCTGGCCAATCAGAGTGCTACTAGGTCTGTGCCTGTCAGCCAATCATGAGCGAGGATGCGGAGAGAGGTGTAAATGAAATAGAGGGCAGAACAATGATTGTTAGCCAATCAGAGGCCCGATCAATTTATAAAATCTCATTGTCATTAAGTCAAATTTTTGTGTTTTACTAAAACAAAATTTGTTTAAAACCTCAACTTATAAATTTTAAAATGAGAACCCTTTTGTGGAGTAAACACATCAAATTAGCACTCAGATCAGTTTTTAGCCATGCTAGCAGTGAGTGTTAGCATGCTGAAGCATTGTTAGCATGCTAGCACTGAATGTTAGCATGCTGAAGCCGACATGCTAGCATGCTCCAGCTCTATGGTCCTACCTGAAAGATGTCAACATCAGTGTTGGAAAGGTTGCTTTTGAAATGTAATAGGTAACAGATTACTAGTTACCTTGTTTAAAATGTAATAAGTAATGTAACTATTTTAATTCAATGTAATGTCACTTATTTTAATTACTTTTTGATTACTTTTCTAAAAAATGTTTTAAACTGGGCAATAAAGCTGAAAGGTCTTAACATAAATTTACACCAGGCAGTGTAAACAACAATACTAGACACTTACTACTTTACATTTTATTAATGCTTCTTCAACATAACTTCAGCTTCAGAATATATTACTGCTGAGACATGTCGCCTACTGAACGGGCAGCAAGCAAAACCTGTTTCTGATTTCAGAAGGAAAACACTGAATTCCCAGCACTGTAGACAGACAAGGCAGCACAAAATTAAACGAGAACAAGTCAAAAGTTTAACACGTGCTGCCAAATGAATGGAACCTGTCTAGACATAGAGACAGCTCCGTGTTAGCCATCCTAGCCTGAATGGTGTGACTCACCCCAGCAGCTTTGCTGACCCGCATTGTCTGGACCAAAAGAAGGCACTCTGCATGAGCAACAGGATGAATGTTATGTATACATACAAGCTTTTTAGCAGAAAAAGTTTAGCCTGTTCAGACGTAACCCTTTTGTAGTCATCTACTTTTTTTTATTGGTAATTGTAATTTAATTACAGATGTTTTTCCACAGTAACTGATTACAATTAGTTTTGTAATTTCTTTACTGTAACTAGTAGAGATGTCCCAATCTGATAAGTATCAGTATCGGCACCAATGCAGGCATTTTTAAAAAGATTGGTATGGGCCAGAACAGAACCGATCCATTTCCAATCTATATGTAGAACTAGAGTCCTGTGTTTGAGCAGAGATTCATTTTTTTGTGTCACACAACCCATAAGCTGCTATATTAGTCCAGTTGTCTACACTGCCTGTGTGTCAGCTGGTGTATCACTCCCACTTCACCTGTGTAGCAGCAACCCAAAGCCTAGTTTTAGCTTCGAGTCTGTTTTTTGGAGCTGTGCACGTAAAGCGCTCCATAGAATCCACCAAAACAATAAATCTCACTAGTTCTGACCAGAACTCCACCACAATAGAGATACATCAAGCAAAACCAGTTGAAACACATGATCTATCACCTGTTACATGGGTCCTACTGAACATGCAGGTTTTTTTGTGTGTAGTTTTTACTTGCTGTATTTTGCTATGCGTTGATACCCTGTATATATACGTTCAAGTGTAGCCAGTAATTCCCTCACTGTCCATTATTTGCCAGTTTTCTCTCTTCAAGCAGATTATTTAAAGATTATGTGAGCTTCTCTATCTGTTATTAGCAGGACTGAATGTTGATCCTGATTTGATCATCTTGATTGGGTTCGGTATCCTCAATTCCGTATGCTCAAAGCATGTGTCAGAACATGCTGACATGAAACCCTGCTTGGTCCTACTGGACCTGGCTCCTCTGCATTTAGTAAATAAGCTCTGCTGAGGATACAGTGACCTGTTAGTAAAAACAAGTTCTTTATTGTGAACTAATTTTTACCATAAACCTTTAACACTTCATCTGTTTAAATCAGAAGCAAAGATCCTGTTTGGTTGAGTTGTTCATATGTAAACTAATTCTCAGTTTATTCATCTTTAAGTGTTCATCACTGTGGTGAAGTCTGGACATTCCATCATGTTTCTCATGTTGGTTTATAAACCAGGCTGGGGTTGTGTATCGCTGTCTCCTCCCCAGACACATAAACAGAGGTAAAAGTCACAATGTTAATTATTTGTAACGGTTTTATTTTTAATGTCTCTGTGTGTGTGTCTGTCAAACACCGCTATGTTCAGGCTGAATCAAACATTATTTTGTCAAAGTTGTGAAACAACATGTAAAAGGCACGTCAAATGAAACCGGGTGTCACACCGAGGAGACCTGGATGTGCTTTATTAGACAGAGACATCAGACACAGACTCGGAGCCACCAGCAGAGAAACCACCAGCAGGAGTCCGGGTTCTACCCAGCCAGGATGTGTTTGACGAACTCGGTGTAGTTGATGTGTCCGTTGGCGTCCTCCTGTCCCACCATCAGTCGGTCCACCTCGTTCTCCGTCATCTTCTCTCCCAGCGTGGCCAGGACGTGGCGGAGCTCGGCCCCCATCACTGTGCCGTTTCCCTCCTTGTCGAAGACCCTCAGACCCTCCACGAAGTCCTCGAAGTTGCCCTGCTCTTTGGATCGCGCCACATGCTGCAGCATGGGCAGGAAGCTGTCGAAGTCCAGCAGCTTGACGTTCAGCTCCTCCGCCTTCGGCCTCCCCAGCAGCTTCAGCACCTCCTCATTGGTGGGGTTGTGTCCGAGCGCTCGCATCACATCTCCGCATTGGGCATAGGTGATCTTCATCTCACCCGTGGCCGTCTCGTCAAACAGGGTGAAGGCTTCTCTGAACTCTTCAATCTGGTCCGGACTAAACTCCACCACGATACTTTTCAGGTCCACCTCCGGAGGTTTGGGCTCCGGGTCTACGGGTTTGGGAGGAGGTGGGGTCTCCTCCTTCTTCGCCTCCACCTTCTTCACCTCCGTCTTCTTGGGTTCCACCTTCTTCGGAGCCATAATACTGCAGGTTAGAGAACGGACGGAGATGGGTGAGTAGGCTCTTTATAACGGCCAGAGGTGGGGCGAGTGAGGCTGGAGAGAATGGCAGAGAGAGAGAGCAGCCGACCAAAGATGGAAGAAAACCGGAATAGAAACTGTCCAGGAGATAAGAAGCTTCCAGAAGTGAACCAGTCTGAACTAGAGCTGAGCCGACTCCAGTTAGTGCTATGGACTCAGACTTTCAGGCTTTACGTTAGAGGCCTATTAGTTTACCTTTACCTGGTGGCTGCAGGATGAAACATCTGTTTTCTAATGAAGGAAACATGTTCATCACCTGTTACAGTGAGAAACATCAACTGAAACTTTGAGCTTTAGCTAAACAAAATGATCCAGTGCAGTCCAGTCTCAGCATAAAGTCAGCACAAGTCAAATAAACAAAACAAACTCACTGCAAGTCAGACAAACATCTAAATGGTGATAAATTGCTATCAGCAAACAGAAGACAGGATATAGAGAAACAGAAAAGGAGAAGAGAGCGGGCAGGAGAGACAGAGCAGGACAAAGCCACACGGACAAAGAAGAAAGTAATGGGTGGGAAATGGATTAGCATAAAACACAATCAGAGAGAGGGACAGCAGCAGGAAGAGACCAGGGGACAGAGTTCCATCTGGACCTCAAAGTGTGCTCTTAATCTCTGTAGTGTAAATATCAGATCCAGTGTAGTAATGTTACAGGATTTTAGTTCTCATCAGTCTGGGCCACATAACAATATGTGCAAACCCCCCAGATAGTGCAACCCCATGCTACCCTGCCAAAACCTCTTGCACTCCTTGTAAAATTTTATAGATCCAAACAGCAAAAGAATACTTATAAACAGACATTTTAGAGCTGATCCCTCTCCACCTCATTATTTTAAACATTTTCTTGAACCTACTGAGTTTGGTTTGTTTTTGTTGCTTGTTTTTTTACACATTTTTAATTCATCTGTTTTCTACATTTGGTCTGTTCTTCTTTTGTTCAACAGAAAATTCCCCTTAAAATTAAAATGACTAACCTGAGACATTTCTTGTACACTCTTTGGTCATAATATTTGTGTGTGTTTTGCCTTTAATATTTTATATTTTATTCTACTGTAACATCAAATTTTAATATGTCTAATTGAAAACCCAGACAGCCTGAGGGACAGGAACAGAGGAACTGGTCTGAAATATTTAGCCTGTCTAAAGTGATGTTTAATATTGGACGGGAAGATTTTGATTAAACCGTTGTTTATTTGTACGTTTGCAGAATTCCCGGGTGCATGCGGTCTAAGTGTCGGAGCAGCAACGTGACGCTGATGTGGCTCCGTGTCTCTGCCTCATTACGCTGCTTCTATTTCAGGCTCTTTATCTCCTGGAAACTCTTGTGTTTCATTAACATTCTTGCTGGGACAAGGACAGTGCTTACTCATGATACTCTGTGTCCTTCAGTCTTTAAATAACACCCCCACCCCCACTGAAGACTTCAGTTTAAGATAAGAACTGCCTGAAGACCAGGTCAAACTCAAACTGCCTTCATAGATTTGTAAGTGTGTCACAGCCGGAGGAGCCAGGTGACCACGAACAAAGGAGATGTGGAAGGTGAACAGTGACGGTCACATACAGAAACACAGGAGCACACAGGGCCCATAACTAACAAAACACACGTAGGTGGACAGACAACAGGGACTAACACCAGAAAAACAGTGAAGGTGGCCTCAGGCAAATAAAGACATGACTCAGTGGACTCAGGTAAGTATGGCCACACATGTACTGTGACGTACAGGTAAGTGTGGCTATACATCTACTATGAAACACGTAATGGTAGGCAAGCAGGAACACAGACTGAGTGACTCTGGAGGAAACTAAGTGGAGCAGGGACCAGACTAATTCTTGGTCACAGGAATTAGTGACACATTTACTAGTAGGCAGATTAGGAGTAGTCAATCGGACACAAAAAACTAACAGACACAAGAACTAAAACATCCAAACCAAGGTGAGTCTGGCTGCATCAGTGTCTGAGAAGGAACAGGAGTGAAGCAGTAGCGCTTCACTGATGGGACTGAACAGGGAAAGCCGGCCTCTGTGCTGCTGGATGATTACCAGGTGGAAAACAGGTGTATGGCAGGTAAATCTGGAGCAGAGACTTGGCGGGATGGAAAGGAGGAAGTGCACCAAAATAAAAACAAAGTTCATGATAGGATGTGCTGTGGATCATCACAAACAATGAAATTCTTACTTTGCCGTCCACACTGAGTGCCACACAACACAAGTGAAATATAATGTAGATAAATAGTTAAATAGTAGTACAGGTCTTTGAGGATGGAGGCAGCTCTCTGTCATATTCATGACCGCAGATAGAGGGAAGGATATGCAAGGCAGAGAGGGTCTGACACTTCACACTTTTTCAGGATTACCAATAGAGTCAACTACATTATCACAATCACCAATGATGGAACAACAGTCCTAACTATAAACTTTACAAAAAGGAAAGTCTTAAGTTTAATCTTAAAGGTAGAGAGGGTGTTGTCCTCCTGAACTGAGACTGGCAGTTGGTTCCATAGGAGAGGAGCTTGATAGCTAAAGGCTCTGCCTCCCATTCTGCTTCTGTGGACTCTAGGAACCACAAGTAAACCTGCACTCTGAGAGCGAAGTACTCTGTTAGGATGATAAGGCTCTACGAGGTCTTTAAGATACGATGGAGCCTTGTCATTAAGGGCTTTGTATGTTAGGAGAAGGATTTTAAATTCTATTCTGAATTTTACAGTGGACAGCACTACACTTCTGACTGTAACTACATGTGCACTTGTACGGTGATACTGTGACCACATGAAGTTGAGAATACCTGTGTACTTGGATTTTGAATGCAGGATTATTAATTATAATGAAGGAATATTTATCATTGTATTGGGACTTTTACTTAAGTAAAGGGTCACACTATTTCTCAAGCCACTGAGTACATTCAGAAAATTTGTGTGCATGTTAGTGTGTATACTTACATGTATGCTAATGTGCAGTGGAGGGAATTAACAGAGACATTCGGCGGTCCAGCATGTTACTGGGACCACTGTGGATGTTGGGGTACTGGAGGGGGTAATGGGGCTGATGTTTGCACTACAGAGGATCTTGCTTGGAGTGTTGGTGGTGTTTCCAGTAGTATAGGGGCTGTTTGGGGTACTGGGAGTCTTGTAGATGGTAATAGTTTTGGGGAGTACAGGTGGTCTTAGAGCAGAGGGTGCTGTTGGGGCTACTGTTTTATTTCATAGTGGCTATAGATGTTGTTCTGGGGTATAGGAGGCAGTTTTGTATGTTAGTGTGTATGATATGTATCTATGAGGCCACAGCAGAAGGAGCTTCACTGGGTTCAGCTGAGCGAATCCCAAAAACAGAGGAATGTGTGTTTGTGTGAGGGATTTGGAGCCGCTCTGCCGTTGCTATAGAAACCAGCCCAGAGAGGCGATTCGCCCCCTTTCCCATTCTTTGTGTCAGTGTGTGTGTGTGTGTGTGTGTGTCGACAGATTTCTCTCGATGGACAAATGAGCTCTAACAAGAAACAGAAGCAGCTCCATGAAACGTGGAGGAAAAGAAAGACAATCCTGAGGTGAAGTAACTCACAGACTTTATTCAAACTCGTCTGTTTGTGATCTGTTGTCTCTTCTGTTGTCTGTCTCATCTGTATACTGTGGTCCAATCTGTGGTCTGTTTTCTCTTCTGTTGTCTTCTGTACTCCGTTGTCTCATCTGTTGTCGCTCCTGTGGTCTGTCTCGTCTGTTGTCTCTTCCGTAGCTTGTTGTTTTGTCTGTTCTGTAACCTGTTGTCTCTTGGTGTCTGTTGTCTCTCCTGTGGTCTGTCTCGTCTGTTGCCTTTTGTTGTCGTCGCTCCTGTGGTCTGTCTCATTTGTTGTTGTCTGTTGTCTCTCCTATTGTCTGTCTTGTTTGTTATCTCTTGTTGTCTGTTGTCGCTCCTGTGGTCTGTCTCGTCTGTTTTTGTTTCTCCTGTGGTCCGTTTTGTTTGTTGTCTGTTGTCGCTCCTGTGGTCTGTCTTGTTTGTTGTTGTCTGTTGTCGCTCCTGTGGTCCCACTGCCGCTAAGCCATGAAGTATGCTTTTAAACTAAGTGTGTGATGAAACCTTACAGGAAACCTTTCCAGTCTGTTGTTGCTCCTGTGGTCTGTCTTGTTTGTAGTTTGTTGTTGCTCCTATGGTCTGTCTTGCCTGTTGTCGCTCTTGTGGTCTGTCTTGTCTGTTGTCACTCCTGTGGTCTGTCTTGTCTGTTGTTGTCACTCCTGTGGTCTGTCTTGTCTGTTGTTATCTCTCTTATGGTCTGTCTTGTTTGTTGTTGTATGCTGTCGCTCCTGTGGTCTGTCTCGTCTGTTGTCTCTTGGTGTCTGTTATCTCTCCTGTGGTGGTTATGTACTGACAGGTCTGTAGTCTTCTCCGACAGCTACGCGGTGGCACTAAAGTTGTATTTTAATGAGTGAACACAGCGACACCTCTCTAATGTATTCATGTGTGTTCTTGTGTTTCTGCATCTTTTGTGTTGTAAATGTGATTAGACTAAGCTTTTGTGTTGCTGACCTACTTCTGCTGACACTGAATGAATCCAGACTAGACCCAGTCTACTGGCCCAACTGAAACCAGACTACTTCATGTACAGTCTGTGGCTTCTGATTAAACTTTAAATGTTCAGGTGTCCCAACAGTTTTTGCTGTTGATGTAGTTTTTAACTTTTTTAAAATACACGTCAGTCTCACCCCCTTTTCCGTGGCAATGGTGGTGAACAGAGTAGACCTGTGCCCTCATGTTGCAGGTCCAGATCCCACATGTTCAACATGTAGAATACGTAAATGTTAAAATTATAAAGCGCGTCCACCTCAGCTACCAGTTTGCCATGGGTGTCTGCTAGGGTCCAGGATCTTGTGTGATACAGGGAACACGATCTGGACCATTTCAGAAGATTACAGGTATGATGGTTGAATACCAGAACCTTTGTGTTGCTGCCTGCCCAGTCCAACAGGACCAAAACCAGAACATGCAGAGCTGGGAGCTGGTTTAATGAACAGGGAGCTTGCTCACTCTTGTTGTAAGCCGATATCAGGTGTGATGAGCACAGGTGAATGCAGACAAAACTTCCTGTAGTGCCAGGTCAGCTGATTGACAAGTTAGACAGTAATTACACATGCCCCTTGAATAGCAGGGTTAAGACAGCCCGGAACAAAATCCAGCCCAGGGACAACTTCATGTGGACCAACAGGGTAGCCCATTCACAGGATCTATATTTGACAACAGTGTGCTGGGGAGGGTTGCTGGTCCCTTCTGGAGTCAAACTGAAGTCAGCCACAGACTAAAGACTTGGTCTGGTTGCAGAAACACTAAAGGCCCTGATCAGAGTAACCTCACAAACCCAGTGAAACTATCTAAACCCACCGTAAAGGCTAAACACATTTAAGGTTCTCCCATATCTTTAACCCTCTCCAGCTGTCACTTGGGAGTTGTTCGCCTGAATAGATTTCTAGGACTATAAATTTTGTTTGCACTGGACCAGGGCTCAGGAGTTAAAAACTTTTAATCTCAATCAGATCTGATCAGATTTGGAAATCTAACATGATCCAGGATCAAACAACTGAGCCATATTTTGTCCCAGTATTTCAAAATAATTCAGGATAAGATCACCCTGATCCAGATTCAGATTTTTCAAGATGATCAAAACCTGAATATCAGTTTTTTAAATCATACTTATTGCAACCTAGTGGATATGAAGAACAACAAAAGAAGCAGAAGTATAGCAATTCAGAGCCATTTGATAAGAAATATTTTCCAAGTACATAACACTTGCTTAAAATCATAATAGTACTGCAATGGATTTTACTCCAATGTGTACAACATACTACTGTTCAGTTACTTCTGAAATTTTATCACAGATGTAGCTTTTTTGTTGAAGATATTGTTGTTTAAAGTCCCCATGGCTGCTCAATTTGCTTGTTTCCAGTCCTTTAATGTTTAATCTTGGGTACCTCTAGATTAGTTTTAGCACGCCTCATAACTCCAAATAGTCTGTAATCATTTCAAGAGATCCCGTACTCCTCCAACCTGACCCCTCATGGCAGTTCGTGGTCGAGGTTGACGCATCAGACACTGTCCTCTCTCAGCGGTCCCAGGGAGCCCACGCCCTGCACCCCCGTGCATTCTTCTCCCGATGGTTGACCCTGGCTGAACGTAATTATGATGTGGGGAGAGTTACTCGCCATCAAACTGGCGTTGGAGGAATGGTGGCACCTCCTTGAAGGTGCTGACCAACCCTTTTTAGTCTGGACCGATCACAAGAACTTGGCCTACCTCCAGTCTGCCAAAAGGCTAAACCCCAGACAAGTGAGGTGGGCCTTGTTCTTTGATCAGTTCAGGTTTGTCCTCTCCTATCGGCCAGGGTCCCGTAACCAAAAACCAGATGCTCTCTCACGACGTTTTTGTTCCCAGACCACAGAAACCCCACCAGAAACCATTTTGCCTGCCTCCTGTGTGGTGGCCTCAGTTACATGGGAGATCGACGACACCATATGGGAGGTCCAACAACACGAACCCAATCGTGGGGTGGGACCACCAGATAGATTGTTTGTCTCCCAGGCTGTTAGGGCCCAGACCCTCGACTGGGCCCATTCCTCCCAGTTAGCATGCCATCCGGGGGTACAGAGGACCATTACTCTCCTGAAACGTTATTTCTGGTGGCCCACCCTAGAAAAAGATGCCAGGGAGTAAGTGGCAGCCTGTGCTCCCTGTGCGCAGTCAAAACCCCTCCATCAATCACCTGTGGGTCTCCTTTGGCCACTGACCATGCCCAGTCAGCCCTGGTCTCACATCGCCCTAGACTTCGTCACAGGGCTACCTCCCTCCCAAGGCAATACGGTCATTCTCACCATAGTTGACCGTTTTTCCAAAGCCGCCCATTTCCTCACTCTTCCACAACTCCCCACAGCACTTGAAATGGCCCAACTTCTGGTTCAACATGTTTTCCACATTCACGGTACTCCCATCAACATCGTTTCTGACTGCGGTCACATTTCTGGTCCACCTTCTGCACAGTCATTGGGGCTCGTCCTTGTCTTTCTTCTGGTTACCACCCCCAAACCAATGGTCAGGCTGAACGGTTGAACCAGGAGCTGGAAAACGCACTCCGCTGCGTCATCAGTTCTTCACCTGAAGACTGGAGCCTGTTGTTGCCTTGGGTGGAATACGCCCACAACACCCTCTCTATCTCTGCCACCGGTATCTCTCTCTTCCAGGCTTCTCTTGGTTACCATCCCCCTCTCCCCTCCGCCGCTGAAACTGACATCGCCGCTCCCTCCGTCCAAGCCCATATAACCCATTGTCATGAGGTCTGGGCTGAGACCAGGGCCGCACTGTTGTGTACGGCGAAACAAAACAAATGCCTTGCTGATCGCCGCCATCGAGACACTCCTACTTACCAGGTTGGGCAACAGTTATGGCTCTCGGCCGCTCACATACCCATCAAAGGGGCATGCTCCAAAATGTCTTCCCGGTTCCCGGGGCCTTTTGCCATCCAGGAAATCATACACCTCACTGCTGTTAAGCTCACTCTACCTGATTCCCTCCGCATTCACCCTGTGTTCCATGTCTCACATATAAAGCCTGTTTCCTCCAGCCCCCTCTGTCCTCCGCCGGCTCCTCCTCCACCTGCCCTGGAGGTGGATGGTGGTCCGGCCTTCACTGTCCGACAAATCCTGGATGTACACCCTCGGGGCCAGGAATTCTACTACCTGGTGGACTGGGAGGGTTATGGTCTGGAGAAGCATTCCTGGATTCCCCACTCCTTTATCCTCGAGCCCAGTCTATTAACTGACTTTTACAGGGCCCATCTGGACAAACCTGGGGGGCCCCGGTGAGGCCCTCCTTCCTTGTTATATATAGTTCTTTTTCACTGCACTTGTATTCCTGTATAGCACATTATTAAATCTGTTTGCACCGAAGTCAGGGTTCATTTTTCTTCGCACCCTCACTACCCCGTGGGGGTGCGATCATAACAGATCAAAGATTTTTATTGTCAATTCACTATATGTACAGGACATACAGAAAATCAAAATATTGTTTCTCTCTCACCTAGTATTGAATGCCATACCATTTGTGAAACTAAAATAGAATAAAAGTAGAATAAAAGAAAATAAGAAAACTAATTTAATTAGGATAAAACTAAACAGTAACTAAATCAGTGACAGTAGTGCAAATAATAAGAAGATTGTCAGATGGTTGTGAGATTGAGATGCACATGGACAGCAGTGCAAATGACCAACAGCAGCAGATATGACAGTAAAAACAGTCAGCAGTAGATTTACATGTAATATAACAAGAAGGGAGAATGTACTGGGTTTGTGCAACAAGCAGAGGTAGTCTTTATGTTCTGTGGTGGGTCACAGTCCAGGGGCAGGGGGCAGAGGCGGGGAGGTAATGGATAAGCATTCAGCATCCTCACAGCCTGGAGGATGAAGCTGTTTGTAAGTCTGGTGGAGTGGGCCTGAAGACTCCGATACCTTCTCCCTGAAGGCAGGGCCCTTCTGCAGGAGGCAGTACAGCCTCTGCACCTCACAGTGATGCAGCCAGTGATGACGCTCTCAATGACGCTTCCGGTAGAAGGAGTGCCTGATGGGGGGTGGGGGCACTGGCTCTCCTCAGTTTGCGAAGAAAGTAGAGGCGTATTTGAGCTTTCTTGGCCATTATTGTGGTGTTGTTGGTCCAGGAGAGGTCCTCAGAGATGTGCACCCCCCAGGATAAATGATAAAACCAGAGCCTCTTCTTAAAAATGAGAGAATAGTTCATGAAAGTGCACATGTCCTGTTGCTGGTGTTGTCACAACTGGGCAGCACAACGAACCACAGAATTAATTAATATGAATGTCTCTTCCATAGACAGGTAAACAATGGTATATGTACCAAAGAGATGTGTAACACTCTAAACAAAGCGGGTAACTGAGAAACCCCATATTTTAACTGGCATAATGCAGACATAGTAACTTCTCCAGCCTTGCAACAATTTTCTCTAACGTTACAGAAACAAGGCATTAACAGACACACAACCTGTGTTTGTTAAACTTACCGTTAAGTCCCACCAAGTAGTGGAAACATTGCTCCCTTTCAAGTAGCTCATGTCCGTCTACAGGACTCAGTAATGTTTGAGTCAAAATAAGATCCTCGATATTATTCAAAAATTTAATTAATCCTCATCACATACCCCAGTCTGTTTCTTTCTTTTGTTTCGCTTGCCAATTCCTGGAATGCTGTGAGCTAGAGCTTCTGAATACTTAAGGTTTCCAAGGTCAAAAATGAACTTGTGATCTTCAGATTTTTAAGCCAACTTGTACTGGACGTGCTCAGTAAATGTGGTATAGTTAGAAAATGGAGCAGTCACACTTGCAATGAGGAATTAGAAGAACCATGTTATCTGGTTTCTAACTCTGCCCCCAGGTGGGTCTACATTTCACTTCTTGCTCTGCTCTCATCCTGTCTTGGTGTAGCCTCTCCTGCAGATGACATCACAAACCATAGCCACTCGCACGTCCACAGGTCCATCATGGCTGACAGAAGGTCCTATGGTTTACCTCCTCCCTCTCTGTCTTCACCTTCGCACCAGAATGGAAGGATCAGAGGACTAGTACCCAAAGGTTCTCCAACCATTCACCAAAATGGTAGCCTGGATCAAGGACCAGGACACCACGCTCTCAGTAACACCAGTCCAGGTCTCACACCTGACCCTGCACCCAGCTGCAGCAGGACTCCAGCTTCCACCTTACCCCTTAGGAACCATGGGGGTCTTGTGAGTCTTGAAGGCAGCAGCAGTACCACCAGACCTCAGGGTCAGAGCCTTGGCTCTATTCTGAGCTCCAGGACCAGAACTACATCTACCAGGTGCAAGGTAACCCTCACCTGCTGCTACCATAAAACCTGATAAATTCTTCCCAGATTTATCCAGAGTCACAAAGTAAATTGGTTGAAACCACAGAATGCGTGATCAGGTTTATACAAACAGATTCAGCAGAACACATAAAAGACTTTGAAGCTCTGTGGTGCTGTTAGTGAAATGCACCTTGGGAGTTGCAGTAGATTTTCCTCCTTCAGTGTTTATGCCCAAAGGCTTCTCACGGTTCTGACTTGTTTTAATTCAAAGAACCAGATGTTTTCTAGTCGATTAGAAACTCAACATGAGCCAGAAAGAACTCCTCACACTCTGTGACACTTCACTGTCTAATAAGTTATGATGGGTCCATGTTGTTGTAGCACAGGAGCAGCCAGCAAGAGGAGGACCCAGAGGCCTTGTTGGACCTCATCCTGGAGTCTCAGGGTCAGAGACTGAACGACCAGAGAGCCAGCCACAGTCTTTTGCCAGATCCTGGACCAGGTGCTCTATGTGGGGCCTGTAGTCTCAACCCACCACCCCTACCTACTCTGGACTTCTACTGCATGCTCATACAATACCAGGTACCAGCAAGTGCCACGTAGCAAAGTCTGGTTTTAGGGATAAAATCTAGTGACCTGCCAAGAACAGACAGGAGTAGGGCACAGACAGGAATGGGGTACAAGGTCCAGGGTGACAGAAGGAGGTACAGGTTACATAAACCTTCATGTGGGAACTTGTGGACAGTGTAACAATTTGAGTCAAGGTTCAATGAGGGGGACAGGTGTGGTTTAGTAAAAGACTAAGGTACAGGTGTGTGGGAACAAGCAGATCAGGTGACTGACAAAAACAGATACCTTCATGAGAACAGCTGCTAAGCAGGCAAGGAATGAAAAAATCTGGAGGGTTCATGGAGATTCAGGATCTGATTTAAGTCTTAATAAGATCCCCATTAGCTGATGTAATGACATCGGCTACTCTTCCTGGGGTCCCTACAAATACTAAAAACATTACAACAAGTATGATTACAAAAGCAAAAGCATTAAAACAAGTACAAATAAGTACAAACAAAAACAAAACATATGGACTAAAAAAGCCATTAGAAGATAATATACCAATGTCAACATACAATGTACAAGTTTTTTTCAACCTCAACCACATGAATTGGTGCCTAGAGGATATTTTTTTTAATTTAAAATATACAGTAAAACATTACAGTGATATGGCCACTAGATTCTGCCTTAACTGTGTTTTAAAACTAACTTAAGAATTTGAGCAGGAAGTGCGTTTCCTCCAGCCATAGCTTGATAAAATACTGCTTGTTGTTTTAAACGTGTTCTCTAATTAGAGGCTATGTAAATTCCCCTATTAGTGTGTGAGAGAGAAGGATGGGGGTTATAATAACAGGATTTGGAACGTGATTTCTTTGACCTGTCGGTCTGCCTCTCTGCAGTCTGACAGGATGGATGACCAGAGATGTTCCCTTCCTGATCTGGATGATGTGGCTGGATCCGTTCCTGAGGGTCAGGAGGATTTCTTCAGTTTGATCCAGAGAGTTCAGTCCAGGAGGATGAATGAGCAGAGAGCTTCCCTGCTGCTAACACATACTGAGGATGATTATGATAATGATGGTCCTGCTGCCTCCCCCCATCATCAATATCATCACTGACCAAGATCAAAGTCTGAGTGTTTGTCAGAGCCCCACAGAGACGGGGTCTACAAAGTACTGTTGATAAGTATCTAGATTTGCACCATTTGCATGTTTTTGGATGTTCTTTTCTGAATCAGGGTAACTGCAGCATTCAGACTGAAACCAGAATCTGGACCTTGCTGATGTGGCCGCTCAGCCTGAAGGTCTGACCTGAGACCTATTGCTGTCCAACTCTTGACCCCAGGAGTTACAGGTCTGCTGTGGAGTTTCAGACTTCAGCTAATATTTTTATGAGTGGGTCCTGCTTGGTTTCGTATCTTGTGTCCAAGAGCATGTGAGCGAAGGTGATCTGATTCAGCTGACACCGGTGGCAGCAGTAGCACCACAGGAAATGCAACAATGCCACAACAAAGGCAGCGAAGAAGAGTGCCAGCAAGTGGTCCCGATGTAAACAAATGTTTTATGATGACAAAAAATATATCCAAGATTTTTGTTAGAGTTTAAACAGAAACTTTGTTGACAAGAAAACTGCACAGCTTACCTCCAGCTGCCAGATCACATGACTCACTGGTACTCACAGGCGTTCAGGTGTGATTGTCGGCACCAACAGGAAGTAACCACCTGTATAGTCCCTTCTTCTGTTTCCACTGCTCTCTATATGGCTAACTCGAGAATCGGTTTACTAAACACAGTACAAAGCTTCATTGCAGAGGGCTGTTTCACAAAAGCAGAATTAAGAAAGAAATCCAAGATAACAAGACAAAGTGAGGCTTGACCTAGTCTGCTAAGTGCATCCTGACTAGCCAATATAAGCAATGTGATTATCGGTTGAGGCAGAAGGCCGCCCACCAGGAGCCGGGGTCTGTCGGAGGTTTCTTCCGTTAAAAGGAGTTTTTCCTCCTCGCTGTCGCCAAGTGCTGCTCAGGGGGATTTGTTGGGTTTTCTTCGATGATGATAATAATAATAGTAAGGTCTAGACCTTACTTTGTAAAGTGTCCTGAGACCCATTCTGTTGTGATTTGGCGCTATACAAATAAAACTGAATTGAACTTTAAGAATTTTGGTGTCTGCAAAAATAAGATAAGTGACAGCACTTCCACTGTTGTGTGGAATGACCCATATAGGCTGTGACCTTGTGTAGAAAAGGGCACGCTATTGTAAAGGAAGAAACAATCACAGTATATAGGACTTTATACAGAATATTGCCCTTATCACTGACTTCAGTGAAGACACTTTTGCAGCTTTATCCTCTGTCTCTCACCTCAACACCTGCAATAAAATTCACCAAACTTCTAACAACATAAACAGCAGTCTTCATAAATGCAGCCAGTACCAATGACTGATCATTGTGACCACTGACAAAACAGATAAGGCACCAGGATTAATCAAGCCTGGCTGTTAGCCTGGTCTGGAGCAGGCTAGCTACAAAGAAAAAAAATCTCTATAGTAACTTATGCACTACTGCTTTTGTGAAACCAAGTTGCAGATAACTTCAGCCAGAATAACTGAAGAATCCCAGTTTAATCTGCTATCTAGGTTTTGTGAAACAGCGACCAGGTGATCGTCATGTGGAACTCTGACTGCAATTCTCTGACACATAAATGTAAAAGAAAGTCAAAGAATCATCAGTCAAATCTAATGGAACCACAAGCTGATCAGCCAGTGATCCCTCCTTGTCCGGGGCCTCATATTGGGAAACCCATAGAAACTGTGAATCCTGCACCTCACACTCTCCTAAAGTCTGGATTTTGAAATTGAAATCAGAAGAACCAAGAACATGAGAAGATCTGACAGAAAATGGACGAGTCCAGATCTGGACCCATGAGGGCGGTCCTGGTCTGTGCTCCCTGTGTGGACCTGAAACAGTTTTAAACTGTAGCAACATCAGTGGGAATCTAACTCGACACATATTTTAACATGCTACTGATCTGAAACACTTCTCTAGAAGTTTTTATTTTATTTTTATTGACAGATAATGTTTTAATATTTTGGAGATGTTTTTCTACAAAAAAATAGTTTTTTTGGAAGTCAAACATTGGAAAGGTTTTATGAACACAAACTTTAACTAAAGATTTTTGTATTTTTTGTTGATGAATAAATCCACAGCTCTTTGACCAGAGCTGGAAAACTGCTCCTTTACTTCAGTAAAACCATCAGAACAACTGTGAAACTTACTCTGTTACCTTATTTTAGTGTAAGTACTTAATAACTTTGGCATACTTTCAGCTAGAAAAATACATTCACATTGTATATACATGTGTATGATGTGCTTAGTGAATACCTCAGGCAGCAGAAACCAGAAGAACAAGGGAAGGAAGAGCAGGAACCATCATGGAAGGACAAACCTCTGCACGGTATGTACCACCGTCAAATAGTAGAAGTGGCTGATATCAAAAAAATCCTACCAGTGGCTGGACAAAGCTGGACTGAAAGACGGCACAGAGGCACTAATCCTGGCTGCACAAGAACAAGCTCTAAGCATAAGATCAATAGAGGCAGGGGTCTACCATACCAGACAGGACCCCAGGTGCTGGCTGTGTAAAGGTGCCCCTGGGACAATCCAGCATGTAACAGTGGGGTGCAAGATGCTAGCAGGCAAGGCATACATGGAACACCATAACCAAGTGGCTGGCATAGTGTACAGAAACATCTGT
>NW_018127906.1:1055309-1057399 GCF_001952655.1 Monopterus albus | reverse complement strand
TGGCTCCAACAGATCCCAGGAACAACATCTGAGATCTCTGTCCAGAAGAGTGCAGTCCTAGGAACAGCTAAGATACTGCACAGGACCCTCAAGCTCCCAGGCCTCTGGTAGAGGACCCCAGCTTGAAGGAAGGAATAAGACTGCCCCAAAGTGAGGGGCGAGTGGGAAATTTTTGTTTTTAATCACATCCTGAGGCTAGTGAAACTCATAAAAAGTACTGGAGTAGAAGTATCAAGTAGCAGAAATATTCAGTACTTAAGAAGCAGGTACGTAAAAGGTATGTCTGTGTACATGGAATCAGGAAACTTTGTCAGAGTGAGACATCCTCCACCCATTTCTTCTCTGAGGCAACTTGCGCATGCGCGGTCAGCAAAAAGGAAGTAAGCAGCGTGCCGCCTTTCGCTCTGCGTGCAGCAACAAGACGGTGGTGAGTTTGCTCAAGATCAATGTTTTTTTATTGTCAATTCAGAACATACAGAAAAGTGGAACTAGTGTCTCTCTCTCACACACCTAGTATTGAGTGTCCATACCATTTAAGAAACTAAAATAGAATAAAAGTAGAATAAATAGAATATGAAAACTGAATTCGAATGTTAAAGTGTGTTTGGATGACCACAGGTCGGACGATGGGCGTCTTAACCCCGATTCCATTGTGACTGTGACTGTGACTAGAACCGTGTCTCTGGCTCCAAGTTCCTTGTCCTGTTTGTATGACCAAACAAGCTGCTCTGAACAGAAAAGAGGGTTTATCCTCAGCGCTAGAGAAGCGGTTTTACCCTACACCACGGAGCATTTTTCTCATCCTGGTGTTGTCAGGAGGATCCTGGGAGGAACCGGTGAGTAACTCCAGGTTTGAGACCGGGGCGACCAAGACTAAATTAATCTCGTTCGTTTTCATCAAATGTTACTCGCACTTCTTGCACATTCGTGCATGTCGGTAAGTTTATTGACTGTATTTTTCCGGTAAAGAGAGCGGGTAGTTATATTTGTCACCCAATAGGTGCTTGTGTTCAAACAGCTTGCACACGTATTTCAGTAATCACCTTTATTTGGCCAAGTATGTTACACACAAGGAATTTGTTTCCGGTACAGAACCGTTGGCAGCCATCTGCGGCGCCAACTCAACCGATGGCTCTAACCATCGGGGGCAACTTTGGGGTTCAGTGTCTTAGCCAAGGACACTTAGATATGTGGACTGCAGGCACCGAGATTCGAACCTTTAACCTTCTGGTTGGGAGATGACTGCTCTGCCTTGTGTTTTATTATGGTGGGTACACCATAACAGAACCAACACAAGGTTTTATTATGCTAGGACAGTACAGGGCCTCTGCAGCTCCAACGAGACAGCACCTTCACACATCAGCTGCAAATGAACCTACCAAACCTGTTTGCTAAGCATTTCTGAGATTAGAGTTTACTCACGTCCACATTCTGGTGGCTTTTATCAAAGATTTATGGCCTAAAGAAGTGAATGATAAGATTTTGCTGTGAAGAAAAGATTGTGTATGTTAACTAAAACCCTTTGTGAGGAAGACTTACTATGACGTTTCCTTTCTGCTTCCTCATTATTCAAGACATCACAATAAGAAGATGTGAAAACTAGACAAAATTGATTGCATACATTATTAGTTCACAGTACCTCTCTGAAAGTGGTCAGTAGTAAAAAGCCTAAGCGGCCCTGGTGATTTATGGGTGTTTCAGTATTGTAAAAATCTTTTTCATTAGTAGTCAAAAAATTGTCAGACTTTTAACTTGGCAAAAAACAACAAAGGGTTACAAAATCACAGAATTCATACACTTTAAACTTACTGAGGCGACAGTGGTGTGGTGGGTAGAGCAGTTGTCTCCCAACCAGAAGATTGAAGGTTCGAATCTCGGTGCCAGCAGTCCACGTGTCAAAGTCTCCTTCAGCAAGACACTGAACCCCCCCATTGCCCTCGATGGTGTTGGACTAAACCAGTCCTTGCATGTTCTTTTATGAAGAATAGTCAAAGACAAATCTGTCTTTTAAGATATTTATTACAATCAATATTTAAGAAAAAATATTCAAGAAAAGCAATATAATGTCATCAACGGGCTAGAGACAGCTC
>NW_018127906.1:1054158-1054500 GCF_001952655.1 Monopterus albus | reverse complement strand
GAAGAGCTGGGTCACCTGCCTGAACGACTACAGGCCAATGGCACTCACCCTAATTGTTATGAAGTGTTTTGAGAGAGTGGTGCTGGCTTGCATTCAGAGCAGTATACCGGACACCCTGGACCCCCTGCAGTATGCCTACCGGCCCAACAGAGCCACCTCAAACGCTATCTCGGCTGCCCTCCTGGAGACTCCTACATCAGGATACTCTTCATTGACTACAGCTCCACCTTCAACACAGTTGTCCCCCAAAAACTCACACACAAACTGTCCACACTGGGTCTGCACCCCACCCTCTGTGACTGGCTCCTGGACTTTCTGACTTGCAGGCGCCAGAACTGCACG
>NW_018127906.1:1051785-1052575 GCF_001952655.1 Monopterus albus | reverse complement strand
ACCTCCCTACCCTCTGGCCGGAGGTTCAGAAGTGTGAAATGCAGGACCTCCAGACTGAAAAACTCTTTTTTCCTCTGCCATCAGACTCCTAAACAGCTGAGGAGTTTATTACCAGGAAATACGTCATGTACTGTCGACCTGTACTGTTTACATTCTCAGTTTGCACATGCATAATTGCACATTGACTGTTGACTGCTGCACATGCTGCTCCCATGCAGCATACATTCTCTTATTATATTCTTATATATTTTTATTATATTGCTGAATTTGCTGCTTAAAGTGCCTTAGATTTTGTGTTGCTTATTTATCTACTTTATATTTCATTTGTATTTTGTGGCATTCATGTGGACGGCAAAGTAAGAATTTCATTGTACAGGGAAACACATTTCCTAACTGTGCATATGACAAACACTTTTTGATTTGATTTATTCTTTCAAGCATATAAAACAGTTGATATAACAACATACATTTTTACACACAATCCAATATCAATTTGCTTATATACATGTACATGCTTGAATGGAGTAGGAAGACTGTAACATTAGAGAGGATTTTTGTAAGGCTAGAGAAGTTACTATGTCTAGATTACGCCTAAAATATAGAGTTTCTCAAGTTGATTGACACATACCTTTGTATTTACGTTTAAACTCGTCAATTCTATTACTCTTTTTTTATGTCCACACTTAAATTATTCCATAGTTTTACCCCACTTATTGAAATACAGAATCTTTTTTTGGTTGTACATATAACATGAATTTTTAAATTTAACTGACCCCTTAAATTATATCCC
>NW_018127906.1:1050692-1051007 GCF_001952655.1 Monopterus albus | reverse complement strand
TCCTCTGATCCCATATTTTTCTAACTTATCCATTAATAACTCATGATTGATTGTGTCAAATGCTTTTTTTAGGTCAATAAATATTCCCATCGTGTATTTCCTCTCATCCACAGCACTTGTTATGTCCTCCATTAGCGCAGTAATGGCCAGAGATGTCGATCGGTTCGACCTAAAACCAAACTAATCCAAGTTGAAATGTTTGTCCTCAGACTGAATGTTGTTTCTTCTGTTTCAGCTTCAACAACAAACTGTTCTGGAGCATCAGCTCTGCACCTCCACCTCCCTGTGTTTCTCACCCACCATCGTCATCACCTC
>NW_018127906.1:1046543-1050665 GCF_001952655.1 Monopterus albus | reverse complement strand
TTCCCTCACCTAAGAAGAAGAAGAGGAGGTCGCAGGTTCTGGAGGAATGCCCTCTACCTGTCAACATTGACACATCTCAGAGAACAGAGGAACAGGAGAAAAAGAAGAGAAGGGTGAGCCAGGAGGAGGTCAGCCTTCCTCCTACTCCTACCAAGAAGAAGAAAAGGGAGACGGAGGAGGAGGTGGAAGACGTTGTCACAGAAACTAATATGACAGAATATAAAAAGAGGAGGAACCAGGAGGGCGGCCTTCCACCTGCTTCTACTGAGAAAAAAAAGAAAAAGAGAAAGGAGCGACAGGAGGATGAAGCGGAGGATAGCGTTGTAGATACCAGTGTGACAGAAAAGAAGAAGAAGAAGAAGAGAAAGGAGCTACAGGAGGATGAAGCGGAGGATAGCGTTGTAGATACCAGTGTGACAGAAAAGAAGAAGAAGAGAAAGGAGCTACAGGAGGATGAAGCGGAGGATAGCGTTGTAGATACCAGTGTGACAGAAAAGAAGAAGAAGAAGAAGAAGAAGAAAAAGTATTCATAGATAAATGAGACATCATTTTACACTCAGAACTGTAAATATGTTTCATCTGCCCTCATACAAGCTCTCTCTCTCTGGCGATGAGATAAGTCTGAGTGAGCAGGAAGTTGTCAGTATATCAACACGGCACTGCATGATACAAACAGACTCCAGCACCAAGATAGAGGAAGAAGAGAAAGATGTAGGTGTGGTGGTGGGGATGTCACTGGAAGGAGAGACTGTGGAAAAGAAGAGGAAGACAGAAAGAAAAAGAGAGAAGAGACGGAAAGGAGGAGCAGAGGGGGATGAGTGAGTTCTTCTGATTCTTATTTTTCTTGATCTCCAGAGTAACGTCTGATAAATGAAGATGAAACTTTGTTACAATAAACCTTTTTCAAGTGCTTCAGCTTTGAAATGATCGAGACATGAGTCACTACAGGGTTTATTCTGCTTTCTCATTCAGCCAGTATCAGTCCAGTGAGTATCTGCTGCACGATGCACTGAGCATCGGGTACAGGTGAGCCGGTTGTTGCACTGCTGCTCACAGAACACGGTGTAACAGCAGCTGCAGGCTGTGGCCGGGCACTCGTCCTCCTCGGGTTATCAGCAGTAACACGAGACTGATGAAACAGTTCAACACAGGACTGTTGTTCCCCGCAGGTCAAATGTATTATGATTAAAGTCATAATGTTTTCAGATTGTAATGTTATCGTGTGTCGTGTTGTCAGGTCAAACCGGCTGTTGGTGGAAGAGCTGGAGGAGTTTGTCCCAGATGTCAAAAAGAAATCACTTGATCAGATCAGGAAACTGCTGAAATACGATCTAGAGCGCTTCAGACACTTCAAACAACAAGGTACTGCAAACATTACAGACAGCACTTTGAACAGGGCACCAGTAATGACACTCAAAGTAAATGGGTTCCAAAACCCAGTAAAAAGTAAGTAAAGTTCTAGCTAAGATGAAACAAGAAGACATCAGAACCAGCTCTACTGGCCAGGTGTGCTGGACACACGAGGAGTTTGACTCTGGTATAGTGGCTCAGTGAGTCTGTACAGTGTTCTTCCATAAGGCAACAAGAAGATGGAGAGAACAAGAAAAGAAGCTGTTCATTAGGAAAATAAAGTATTTATAAATATGGAAATATATACACACAGTGTAGATGCAGTTTTCCAGATAAATATATACAAAAGTATATTTACAAGGTTTTGCACTGAGGGTTGCCATTTTGTTATACAGTCATAGTTAAGTGTTCATCAGGGTGACAGCTTGGGGGAAGAAACTGTCTCTGTGCCTGGTTTTCTTGGTGCACAGTGACCTGTAACGCCATCCAGGGGGGAGGAGTTTAAACAGATTGTGTCCAGGGTGTGAGGGGTCAGTAGTGATCCTCTCTGCCCTCCTTTTGACCTGTGCGGTGTACAGGTCCTCCATAGAGGGCAGGCTCACATCAGTGACTTTTTCTGCAGTCCTGACTTCCAGTTGAAGTCTGTACTTGTTTTGTTTCTGAGAGAACCAGACTGATGGAGTTGCAGAGAACAGACTTGATGATTCCTCAGTAGAACTGTATCAGCAGCTCCTGGGGCAGGTCAAACTTCCTGAGCTGATGCAGGAAGTACATCCTCTGCTGTGCCTTCTTGGTGATGGTCTTGATGTTGAACGTCCACTTCAGGTCCTGGGAGATAGTGGAGCCCAGGAACTTGAAGGACTTTACTGCTGATACAGTGCTGCTGAGTATTATTTCAACAGCTGGGTACTGACACTTAAACACCTGTTCCTCTAGGTGTGACTCTGCGTCACGGGCGGTGCACTCAGGAGGAGAATCAACAAATCAGAGAGAACATTGCAAACTTCCTGGCTCTGACAGGCATCACCTCGGCCGATCAACTTATGTTTCCTCAGAGGTACAAAGAGCATGAGGTGCAGATCAGGAGCCTGAAAGCAAAACATCGCTTCCTGGAGAAGATTGGTACGTAAACACACATCATCATCATCAGCGGTCCATCAGAATCAGGTGTGATGCTCCAGCTGGAGGCGGACTGGATTGTTTTCTGATCTAAAGTCGTAAAATTAAAATAAAGTTGGGTCAAATTAAAAGTCACTGTCAGTGAGTAGTCAACAGTGTTACAAGAAACAGCATCTCCACCTGTCTCTCTCCTCACCTGTCTGTCTCTCAGCTGAGGGGATCCCTCGGACGTGTGAACAGGTTTACACCAGAGCCAAGAGGCTTTTTGACAGCAGGAACCACTTGGGAAGGTCAGAGATCAAGTCATCAGATTTTCAGAGGCGAATCCTCTGCGTCTCTGCCCGTTGAACCGTCTGTGATGTGTCTTCTTTCAGGTTCTCACCAGAGGAGGTCGATGCTCTGATGAAGTTTCACAACCTCCATGGTAATGACTGGAAAACAATCGCTGAAAAAATGGATCGCAGCATCTACGCCTTACAGAAACGCTTTGCCCACATCGGTAAACACGCTGAAATCTGAACTGTGGACCCAAAACCCTGACCTTTGACCTTGGACACTGGAGTTCACTGACGGTCTGTGAAACAGACCTGTAGAGAGCAACAATAGGGGAGAGGAGGGAGGAGAGGAGAGGAGGGGAGGAGAAAGAAACTCAGAGCATCATGGGGCCCCCCAGCAGCCTAGGCCTATAGCAGCATAACTAAGGGAAGGCTCAGGGTCACCTGACCCAACCCTAACTATAAGCTTTATCAAAAAGGAAAGTCTTAAGTCTAATCTTAAAGGTAGAGAGGGTGTCCGCCTCCCGAACTGAGACTGGGAGTTGGTTCCATAGGAGAGGAGCTTGATAGCTAAAGGCTCTGCCTCCCATTCTACTTCTGTGGACTCTAGGAACCACAAGTAAACCTGCACTCTGAGAGCGAAGTGCTCTGTTAGGATGATAAGGCTCTACGAGGTCTTTAAGATACGATGGAGCCTTGTCATTAAGGGCTTTGTATGTTAGGAGAAGGATTTTAAACTCTGTTTCTTTTTGTGACTTTACTAAGAACTGGCAGTTTCTAAACTACAGCACACCACCACAGTGTTAAAACAGTCGCACATGTACAGTATCTCCTCTGCACATTTGCTCCAACCTTTCAATGACAAAGATGAGAAATTGCTGCAAAGCAGATGTAGCTATGTTTCAATTTTTTCACTGTTACGGTCTCAGGAAATCTCCTCAACATAGATTTCATCACACTGTCTCCTACTAACCCATTTAAGCTAGAGAGTGGACCTCCACCAGTCCCCATAATGCCATAAAAGTGACATTTCCATGATAGTGTGACCCTCATAATACGACTGCTTGACCATGAAAACCTACTGCTGGCATTTGGAATGGCACTGATGTCACTGAACAATGACAGATTTGACAGACGTCCATTGGTTTAGGGGTAAAACAGTTGAACCTATGTTGATGTTTGTGTATGGCTGTCCAGCTAAACGTCATGGGCTGTGGAGCACAGATGAAGAGTCCAGGTTGAAGCAAGCTCTGAAGGCTCACCTGGAGGTCCTGGTCCAGCAGAATCCTTCAGAGAGTCTCAGCAGAGAGCAGCTGTACCTCAACCTCCCGTGGAAGGAGATCAGCCATCAGGTCGGGACCAGATCCTGGAGCCAGTG
>NW_018127906.1:1045348-1046530 GCF_001952655.1 Monopterus albus | reverse complement strand
TGCTGAACCTGGGACAGTTCTGCTTTTGTACTAGTGGGATCATGCACATGTTGGCCATACCGTAATTGTCTAGGCAACAAATGGCTCAGCCTTTTAAATAAAAAAGAGCAGCACACTCACTCTGAGCAGTATGCTCATTCAGTTCAGCAGCCTCCCACAGTGCATGCAGCGACCTGTGTTGCTCCCATCCTTGATCTGACATTTAAATCTAAGCACAATAATTCGGCTATGAAATGTCAAATCAATTCAGACCGGCTCGACCTGCTCTCAGAAAAGCCTGTAAGACGCTGATCGGGATGTGCGGCCTACGTATTATTGATCATGGCTCATAAGCTGCTTTCATATGAGGTTTTGTGCTCCATGTGGAAACTAATTATTGTACGTGGATTTCAGTGATTCTCGACGACTGCGCGCCTCCGCTCTGAAACTTTGGCCGTCCAGGCGTCCCACGTGTTTTAACAATGTTTGGCTTAAGAGTTACTGATCGGGAACTTTACCTAAATCTCACCAGCATCTGCTTTCGTCGCCCTTCCGCCCCTCGGCGGTGGTAGACTATTATATGGAAGAAATGTGTACATGTTGATGCTGTCAAAAATCTGTGATCACTCGTTTATTAAAAATTCCAAATGTTCCCACCAGTATTCTGTACTGGACCTCTGGGTCACATGTCTGATACAGATACATGTGATCATTCAGAACCACGCACTTACTTCAGTTTCAGTTCTGATACCACAACAAAAAACCTTATTACACTGGTGGGCAAATACTGGCTCCTGAGTCAGATGTGGCCCTCCAACATAAGTATTTGGCCCCTGAATGAAAGCTTTCAGGTAAACAACAGGTGAAGTCCTAGTACCAACAGATGTGACCGATGATTTATGTCTTAGGCTGAAACCCAGGATGTTCAGTTGAATTAAAAGTGAAGGTCAGCGCTCATCATGTATGAAAGATCCTTTTAATGTCACAGTGCAACACAAAGCACAGTAACAACTTAAACCTCCGCCCACAGACACGATCATAAATGGGTTCTAGAACTTACTGAGCTGCATCAGAGTCTACAACAGGTGACAACACTGAAAATAAACCTGATGCTGCTTTACCTCAGACCTTCAGGTGGCTGTAGCTCAGGAGGTAGAGCGGGTCGTTTCCTAACTGGAGGATTAGCGGTTCGATTCCCGGCTT
>NW_018127906.1:1043389-1045045 GCF_001952655.1 Monopterus albus | reverse complement strand
GCTTGTCCAGTCAACATGTCGAAGTGTCCTTGAGCAAGACACTGAACCCCCAGTTGCTCCCGGTGATGTCACCGGTGTGTGAGTGCTTGAGAGTGCGAATGGGTGAATGGCCGAATAATGTGAAAGCGCTTTGAGTGTGCTGTAAAAGTGTAGAAAGGCGCTATACAAGTATCAAACCATTTACTTTAGTGTGATAAATTACAAACCCTCAAAGACAAGACAGAAGTTATCTGGGTGTTCATGTGTGTCCTCATTGTTTCAGGTTCACCATCTTGAAGTTCAAACTCTCTTCAGGTGGCACCGCATTCAACAGAGGGCCTGAAGGACTTAAGACTAAAATCAACCTCATAAACACGTAAGATCACAGCGCACACCTAGACCGGTGTTTGAGGCTCTTTAATGTCGAGGTGGTTTGGCACATGTGGTTCGTGTGTTTCAGGTTGTACAACATGCGTGTGGATGATGCCGCAGACATCGAGTGGGATGAGGTCGCCCAGGCTGTCGGGTGAGATTAAAGAAGTTCAGTCACACCCGGGTGGTGGGGGTGGGGGGTCCAGAAAGCAGGTTTGACAAACTCAGTCTGAACCCTGAACTCTGAGTTTTCAACTTTAAAGACACAGCAGCAGTGACAGTGTGAGTAGGAGAACACAGACTGCTGCATGTTTCTCCACTCATCCACTTGTTTAGCCAACGTTTCGGTGATGGATGGTGAAGGACTGGAACGTTACTAAATAGATGTATTCAGCTGTAAGATGGTGGCAGCAGATGAGCTTAGATCAGACAGGTTTATTTAGTCTCACCCAGTAATAATGATGATTTTGTGATTTGCAGGTGGAAAAGCATCAAGGTTAAAATGACTGCCTGCATTTTAAACATCTATTATACACTTAAAAATCCTGCTGACTTGCATTTAATAAACATATTTAAACACATATTGAATTTAAACAGTAATGTTCAAGTCTTTAAAAACGCACTACAGTCGTTCTCACTCAAATATTCACCTTATCATCAGAATGATCAATAACTCAAATCTCAAAACTTCCGGCGCCGACAGCGATGGCGGCTGTGGTTACTCGTGCTCTCTTGTGTTTGTTGTTTTTCTTTGTTCTCTTGGTCTTTTGCAACTCATCCCGGATTACTTTTACCAGAGAACAACTGTTAAATATCGGAAAACTCACACCAAACTACCTTCCTCCGATTTTTGTGAACGAAGAATGTGGTATGGACATTCTGATCGGAGGCACAGCAGCAATATACGGGACCTGGAAAAAATGTCGGCGACGTGGAAAACGCTCTGGCGCTTTGGTGCGGTTACGACAGAGGAGAACACGGACCTCGCTCCCACCTATTCACCTGGCTAATCTCCGCACCGTGGCCAACAGGATGTCAACAGGACTAACTCCGACTTTGCACACTCTGCTGCTTTGTGCTTCACGAAGACCTGGCTCAGCGACTCGATCACGGACAGCGGGATTCGAATACCAGGTTTTCAGGTGTTCAGAGCGGATCGTGTAAAGGAGTTGTCCGGGAAAACGAGAGGAGGTGGAATCTGCTTCTACATAAATGAAGGTTGGTGCACAGATGTCAGTGCTACAGAGGACATGTACCGCAGACCTAGAGACTCTTGTTATCAACTGCAAACCCTTTTACTCTCCC
>NW_018127906.1:1037260-1042945 GCF_001952655.1 Monopterus albus | reverse complement strand
CTTAGTCCAACCAACAGGAAGAACCTTAAAGCGGCGAAGCCTGTAGTCAAAACAATGAAAAGCTGGGCTGAGGAGACCAAGTCAGAGCTACAGGCCTGCTTTGACTGCACAGACTGGAGTATATTTGAGACTGCAGGTACAGACCTGGATGAACTCACTGACACTGTGACCTCTTATATCAGTTTCTGTGAGGATGTGTGTGTGCCCAAAAAGACCTTCTGCACATACAACAACAACAACAACAACAACAACAATCACCACCCTTCCACCACCACCAGCCCCCCACCTCTAACGATCTATGAAGAGGATATGCATGGCCTCTTTAAAAGACAAAAGATCAGAAGGGCACCAGGCCCAGATGGCGTGACCCCCTCCTGACTGAAAGTGTGTGCTGATCAGCTGGCCCCCCCATCTTCACACTTATCTTTACAGGTTACTGGAGCTGTGTGAAGTCCCCTTCTGCTTCAAACGCTCCACCATCATTCCAGTCCCCAAGAAAACCCCCATCAGTGGACTGAACGACTACAGACCTGTCCCCCTGACATCTGTAGTTATGAAGTGCTTTGAAAGACTGGTGTTGGCTCACCTGAAGGACATTGTAGACCGCCTGCAGTTTGCCTACCGGGCTAACGGGTCAGTGGATCATGCAGTGAACATGGCACTGTAATACATCCTACAACACCTAGACTCCCCAGGGACCTATGCAAGGGTCAAAAGGAGGGCGGAGAGGATCACTGCTGACCCCTCACACCCTGGACACAATCTGTTTGAACTCCTCCCCTCTGGACGGCATTACAGGTCACTATGCACTAAGACAACCAGGCACAGGAACAGTTTCTTCCCCCAGGCCGTCACTCTGATGAACACTTGACCCATGACAGTATGACTGGACAATAACCCTGAGTGCAATACCTGTGTGTGTGTGTGTGTGTGTGTGTGTGTGTGTATATATACATTGTACAGATTATACAGACTCGTACAGGTCTCTAGTACTCTGTTTTAACTACTCTATTTTTATCCCTAATTATCTCATTTCAATGAACATTCCTTTGTTGTCTGCATTGTTTACTGTCTGTTTATACTGCTTTTTCTGCATTGTTTGCACTGTTTGCTGTCAATTTTGATGTTAATACTGCTTATTGTTATATTACACAGCCTTATGCTGGTTTACTGTTTGCACATTGAGAGCTGATGTACCAGAGTCATGTGTCCTCATTCCTCATGTGTCCATCACACCTGGCCAATAAAACTGATTCTGAACTAAAGGGGGTTGTCCATCAGAGGAACACAGTGAAACGCAGAGTAACGCTCGTCACGGGTTCTGTGCTTTCTTCCACTATGGTGCGCCCGCTTCAGAGGTGCATTCTGGGAGCTAATTGTCAGTCAGCCCCCGCCTTCCCAAAAGGTGGTACTAAAATCAAGTACCAGGACTGTGAGGGGGGAGGGTGCATGCACACAGAACAGTCGCCGGTGCTTGGTTAGATGTCGTGCCCTCACACCTCAAGCGTTAGCTTTACAAGGACCGTGTGTAAACGCACAGCTCACTGCGTGTGGGGGGAGCAGCCCCTCCCTCCTCTAAACAGAGAGAATACAGTGGAGAATCAAAGCAGGACGGTCGAGGCGACCCCAACGGCTACGCTCAGTGATGGTTAAGCGAAGCTCAGGTTGTACCTTTCGTTAGGTTCCCACACAGCACATGACGGCAACCTTTCATCAGTGCAACCAACAACAACACGCAAAAAGATTCTTGACAGATTGGTGTCTTCTGTGGCCAAAGTTTCACAAAGATCGGTCTTAGTAACTGTTAGGTTATTTCCTAGTTAGATAGATATTCAGAGATTTGTTGTATTAGAAATGTTAGTGGAGACAGATTGACTGGCTCAGGCTGTTAACTGTTCAGTAATGTGCCTGCAGTGCAGACTGCAGGCAGGTCAAGGTTACAGGCAAAGAGCTGTTAGTGTCAACTGTAATGCTAGTCTTAATATTTGTCTTAATGTGTAAGGTTATGTCCAATTGTTTTAGATACACACCACGAAAACAACAGCCACACACCTTGACTTTTCCTCATGTTTTGGCTAACGTTATAGCCAGCTGCAAAGCTGAGAGACGTCTCGGTTGATGTTTCTGTGGAGGAGGGGGCGAGCCAACTAAGTGATGATATTGTATAGCAATTCTGGGTTCTGGGTCTTTCCTGCTTCCGGGCTGCTTGGGCAGCCTGGGGGTTGGAAGATCTCTGGACTTGAAGTGTTAATTCTTGCCTGTGACTCTTTGAATAAACCAGCACGGTTATATTTTTTATATACTCAAGTGGTCTGAGTCGTCCCTCTGAGTTCCTGGTTTGAAAGAACCGGACGAGGCTTTATAATAGAATAGAGCCTTTAGTAACAAACTTAGGCTACTGAAGAAGAGCTAAAGAACTCCAGTTCTTTCTCCAGTTCTGGGTCAGAAGTGACCTAGTTTAGATGTTTGTACCAGGAATATGAACTCTAGTAGCATAGTAGTACTAATACTGCATACTGTAGTATTAACTGTAGCGCTGTGTGTGTGTGTGTGTGTGTGTTTGTTGCAGTAAAGTGACTCCTGTGTGTGTACAGAAGGGTTTCCACAGACTCAAAGTGTCCAGAGTTCCCAACTGGACTATTTTATCATACGGAGGTGAGCACTATAATACTTCACCTTTAAATAAATATACTTTAGATATGGCTCAATATTTTGCTTCTGAAACTGGCTGGGTAATGACTTAAATCTAAGCAGTTCGTAACTGAGTACAACCCTGTAGCAGAAACACATCGACATCTGTCGCAGGCCAGCACTGCACATAACCACCTAGAGCCTACGTAGGATGCACGTCCAGCTGTTAGGACTGCAGAATGCCTGACTGCATTATAAACTGCTACGGCTTCTGTTTTACTATAATTATTCTACTAGTTTCTTCAAAACTTTTGTAAAGATGTGCATTTGTATCACCACTCGTGGGGTCTACTTTTGCATTTCATTACGGGTGACCTTGCAAAGCAGCTGTATGCGGAGACGAACTGGCTGATACATGTTTACTGGCTGCGAGCTGTGGAAATTTTTTGGCATAACACCAAGTATGGTAAAATTTCTGACAGCTAGTATTACTGTTTCAAACTTAAATTATTATTAAAAGCATGAGTAGCAGTTTGGAAAACTCCCCATTGAAGGGTTAACGAAGAAACAGCCTATACATCCATGGCCGAGTGTCTGTGCTGGTCTGAGTTGATGTGTACAGTCTATTTTGCTTTTAGTTTGCAAACATCACTTTTTTAGTTTGTCCAATGTTTGTCATGAAGAACAGATCAACAGAAACATTGCATCAGTAAATGCTTATGCACCCACCCCTCCAGATATCATCGACTTCCTGCAACACACGGTGGTTCCGGCCCTGAACGCCGATCTGATGAAGCTCAGCGGAGAGAAGATGCAGCAGCAGGAGGTGCGGGCAGAGCATGAGGAGCAACAGTACCTGCTCTCTGACCTCTTCAGCTTTCAGGATGACTGTGGACAACAGTCAGCTGACCACCAGCCAATCATGGCACAGGTGAAAGTAGAAAGATCAAATGAATGACAGGCCCCTACCGATCCTCACTGTGATTGGCTGTCTGCAGACTCCTGTCAATCAGACTGAACCAGATTTTTTTTTTTTTTAACACAATTTGTCTTTAAACCCTGGACAGAAAGTGGATTAACCCTGAGGCTTTTATTTTACAGGTCGTGATTGATAATCACGATGATTGTTTGTGAAACCAGATGTTTTATGTCTTTAATGACATGACGCCGCTCAATGATACTGATTATTATTACTTATCGGAACCTTTGCTGTCCTCAACAGGTGTGGACAAATTAATAGAAACGTATATTAAAGTAAAAAGTATGAAAAAACATCAGATTTCCTTTAAAGAACTTTTATTAAAGCTATCGAAGAACATCCGATTCACTCAGGGAGTTTTAAGGTTTCCACAGATTTGATGGATATTAATGAAAATACTGATTTAAAAATATTACAGGGCAAAATAAATATGCTATGTCATTTGTACCATAAAAGAACCTTTTTTTTTTTTTTGAGATAAATTCGGCGGTTCATCCTAAAACTACTGTACACATTAAGAGTAAACACAGAAATATTAAAGTTGTCCATACATTTCCACCGTTTGAGCCATATATTTTCAACAGTTAATTATAATTTTCATATTTCCATCTGCAGTCACAGCTGCCATCTTGATCACAGCTGCCATCTTGATCAGGGGGTCTTCATACATGGATTAACAAGTCATTCTGTGGAATTCAGAGCTGAGGGCTCGATGCGTTTTAACAGCTGTACAAACTGTTGTCAGTGATGATGTGAACAGTTTAATCGAGAAGCAGCTGGCCGATTCTGATCAGGGACATACACAAGTGATAAATGTTCAAACTGTCAACAGCTGTACTTGATCAATTGCTGAAATGTGTTACATAATTATTTGTAGGAAGAGAAGTGCTGTAATGCTGCGCAAAAAAAACAAACTGAGGCAAAGCTCCAAAGAAAAACTAAGAATAATAATAATAGTGATAACAGTAAGGTCTAGACCTTTGTAAAGTGTCCTGAGATTACTTTTGTGATTTGGCGCTGTACAAATAAAATTTGACTTGATTTGAAATTTCCCAACTGGGAACTCAAAAATTCCAGCTTCCCAGAAGGTGGAACACACCATCTGGCTGTTCAGCACCAGAAGATTCTGGGTACTGTAGTTTATCTGTCTGTGATGGCTTGCAAACTGCTTGTCCTCTTCATGATGTTTGAGACAAACAGAAGTCCAGATGCTCGCTCGATTGTTTCTATGGGAACCAAGAAACGTTCCAAAGGAATCTTCTCATCGATTGGTTCATTTGGTAAAACATAGGACCGAAGCTCCACCCCCTTACCACCCCCCTGTTCCAGGATCAGCACCTGAGGAGACACAGGACAGGTGAGCTCATCACCATCATCACAGTGATCATCACCATCAGACAGGTAAACTTACCTTGAAAAAATGCGTCGGCACAGCAACATGGTTTTGTCCAATAACCTGATATCGAACGTAGAGTTTCCCATCAGCTTCCTGCCTGAAACGTGTCAACACCTGATAATGTCATATGTTAGCGCCCCCCCCCACACACACACACACAATACACAGACAGCACAGAAGATTAAACGGAGGTTACCTGGGCAGGTAGAGTGGGCCAGTGCAGACGTAGACATTGAGGTAATGTTTGGTCAGAGAGCGACACAGTTTCTCAAGGTTGTTCCAGGAGTTCTGGTTCAGGTGAGGGTTCTGAACATGAACACACAGAAACAGATCTGACATTTGATCCAGAAACCTGGAGAGTCTACGGCGTAGGGGGACGAGGCCACGCGTAAGGCTACGGCATAGATTCAGCGCACAACCATAAGTCAGGCTTTAATGACATTAAAGGCCTTTTCACACCGAACGCGACGCGAATAAGCGAGATGAAAAAGCGAAAAAAACGCAGGCGAATTTAACGCACCAAAAGTATTCACACCGAACGCGACGCGAATAAGCGATATTTTCTTAAAACGTCGCGCTACAAAGATGGACTCCACATCAAGCGACGACGATGTACTGCTTGTCCTGCTACATAAAAAAAGAAAACAAAGAAGGTTTTGGGTCCATCCTATATTGAAAA
>NW_018127906.1:1033818-1036863 GCF_001952655.1 Monopterus albus | reverse complement strand
CGAAATTCCGTCAGCGGTGTGCAATGTATCATTGACAAGTTATTGGTTCGAAAAATATTATTTACGCGCGAATAAATTGCGCGTTAAATTCGCGTCTGGTGTGAAAGGGGCTTAACTGTGATTAAATGTTAATCACAGTTAAGGCCCTTTAATGTGTGATTTCAATTTTATGAACTTGTGGTTGATGCGTTTCCTTTTTCACCGAGTTGCTGCATGTGAACAAAGCAACAATAGAACTTCAGAGCCGAACTTGATGTACACGGAGAACCAGACGACAGACCGTTTACCTGACTGGACTCGTAGTTCTAACAAAGAGACGTCTCGGAGCTCTACAAACATACATAGTATATACATTTATGCTACAAAGTGCAGTACATCGTGCAGAAACACACCAATATGGTTTTTCCATTATAGGAACCTCCTCCCTCGGCTCTGCTGCCCTCCGGACACTTTGGAGCTCACCTTGGGAACGCGAGGGACTGGGGGGTGCAGAGCTGTGGCCCCTGGTTGGTTACAAGTTGGTGTCCTCACAACTCAACCACTGGCATTATGGGCATAGCGTGGAAATGTGCTCACTGGTTTAGCGGTAAAACGGGGGCTTCAGTGAGTGACCGCACTACAAGCAGTAAGGATGTTACGTATTCACACATCTGTGCTCTGCTGTTTTTTTTTTAGAATCTCTGTTACTGGCTGACTGGTGCACCGTGGAGCACTGACTGCCCTGACCCGCATCCACGCTCAGCGCTGTGTACGAGCGAGGAAGGTGACCCCTCCCTCCTCTAAACAGGGAAAAGTAAAGCAGAAAGGTCCATATTAACAAGCAGAAGTGTGTCTAGAGTGGACTCGTATGGACTTCAATGCTGGTCTTTTACTTTGGGATGAGTTTTACCTGTGGAGCGACATTGCTCAGGTAGAAGGTGTCCTCCATGGCTTTCTGGCTCCATTTGTGATTGGCTGCTGCAGCCATGTGACCTCTATTTGGTCGATCTGTGGAACATGTGTACACTGGGGGGGGGTTTAAAGAAACGCCACAGATTTTTATTAAGCTCATTCGAGATGCACTGCACCTGGTCAGTGGGCGAGGGCAGGCGGCAGCAGCAGGAGCCAATAACAAAACTCCACAGTCAGTTTAGGAGCTTTCCATGAGCCTTCGGCCTGTACAATAAGTCACAGTGCTCGCATCCCGTTAGATCTGATCCCGATTTAATAAAATGTTATCGAACCCAACTGTTCAGCTTCTAGTTGGGATCAAGTCAGACATGACTAACCGGCATTCATTGTGCGCCAACTGCTGGTGATTGATTCTGCTCTGACATAACGCCCAGGTGGTCAACGATATTCTCGCGGGATCAAGGCGGCTGCAGTTTTTGGAGCCAGGCTCCGCCGTTGCCCTCTGCAGACCGCAAGAGATCAAGGCATGATGGAAAACGCCTGTCTCTCACCTGATACGAGAGCTCACTGGTTTAGATGCTCGATCAACAACATGATGTTTTATAGAAACGTATCATTTCTTGTAGAACTGCAGGGATTGTGAGTTTTATTAGTTGGTCTTTGCACTATGAAGGTTTATGTTAACAATAAATGTGTGTTTGATGGTGATGTTTATCAGAGGAGCTGAACACAGTCAGTACAGGACATGACGTAGTTTCAACAGGCTGCAGACAGTCTGTGACAGTCCTGCTCTGCAATGTGAAATTTAATTTGTGATGTAGATTATTAAGTGACACAAAAGTAGCTGGTGAGCGGGACGTGAAGGTTCTTTCAGTGACATCTGTACAGAGGTGACGCAGACTAAATATCTGACAAATCGATGGCTGTGAATGTATTTATGTAGTTTCATATCAACTCGAGCCTGGTCAGCTCAGATACAGCAGCAAACTGATCTGATGATGCTTTGTCTGAGAAATGCAGCTAGACACACGTTCAGACTCAGTATGTGAGTAACAGTATGGAGACCAACACAGGGCGGCATGTTCTCCTTGTCGTATAGAGGGACGTCATTAAACCAACAGCTGTTTGGACCCTGAGGAGAAGCTGAACGGTTTTAAGACATTTTATTAAACTGGGATCAGATCTAACAGGATGTGTTTCTGTGACGTCCTGTACCTACTGAAGGCTTCTAAACAGTTCATCTGGACTCTGGATTTTTTTGTCGCCACCTGCTCTCATTCGCTGACCAGGCACAGCGCATCTCACACAAATTTTGTTGTTGTGATTCTACGTCCTGTGTGTCGTCCTTTTTATTACCTGGCTTCATCCAGTTTGTCTCACCTGTTGTCCTCTTTGAAGTCACAGTACTTCCTGTCTGATGGGCCGCTCAGGGAGGCGGGGTTTAGCCTCTCGATAACCCAGGATGCTGTACGTGTGCGGGGGTCATAGGAGGTAACGTAGGACTCTCTGGTCTTGATGTTGGACAATGAGGGGAAGCCATACTTCATCACTGCTCCTGACCCGCCTGGATTCACCTAGATGTGCAGATACAGCTGAATCAAATTACACGTTGCCCAGGTACAGCAGCGCAGACAATAAATAACAGATGAGGCACGAGTTTGAACTGTTATTACTGTGATCCACTGGTTCTGTACATCCACCAGTTCAACTCATTTTCTCTCCTTTTATTAGGATAAAAACATTGCAATAACACCAGCTGCTACTATTTATTCTTATAGTTGTATTTTACTTATGTCTAACTCATCTTAGCTATTGCGTCTTTATATGAATGGCAAGTTTGTCTGTGCAGCCCTTACACAAACCACTAGAGGAGCAAATTTCATTGTACAGTGTGCAATGACACTGCTTTTAAACTTTTATTGTATGCAATTCGTACAGAAATTGTGGTTTAGGCTTTGTTAGGTATTTTTAGTCAATTAGATATTGGTTAGGTACTTGTATGTATTAGAAATGTTTAGTGGAGTCAGGATGTCTAGTTAGGCTGTTAAATGCTTAGTCATGCTTATGAGTTTCTACAGGGTACATCTGGTCAAGGATAACTAGGGAGAAGAGTTGATGACTGTCAGCAGACAGGGTGTTTAATATTATTATTAT
>NW_018127906.1:1028784-1033516 GCF_001952655.1 Monopterus albus | reverse complement strand
TGTTGGAGGTGGAAGATACCTGAGCGTGTAATGTTAATTTTTACCTGTGTTCATTGAATAAATCAGCACTGTATTGAAGCTACTTGGACTGCCTCGTCTCTCAGAGTTAGCATGGTACAAGAACCGGAAGACTTCAGGCTTCTTGGGACTTTTCCACTCTGAATATCACATTTAAATTCAATTGGCTAGGACGGTTATTAAGAAATGACTCATCTGTCAGAACTGGTGGCCTCCCCTTCTTATTGATGTGTAGTTATAAAAACATACAGTGCCTTGCGAAAGTATTCGGCCCCCTTGAACTTTGCGACCTTTTGCCACATTTCAGGCTTCAAACATAAAGATATAAAACTGTAATTTTTTGTGAAGAATCAACAACAAGTGGGACACAATCATGAAGTGGAACGAAATTTATTGGATATTTCAAACTTTTTTAACAAATAAAAAACTGAAAAATTGGGCGTGCAAAATTATTCAAATCCACATAAGGGATGACGGCAACATTCATAGATCCTGGAATGCACAATGAGGGGCAATGTTCATTCCTATTACAGAGGCCCACTGAAATTTTTTTGAGGAAAAGCTGTGTTAGACTGCATATTGTTTATAGTAAAGTATTTTTATATACAAATATAAAAATGAAAATGTTTCTGGAGTGGGACTTTAATTAATTATAGAAGTTGTGCAGAAGCTGCCCATAGCTCTACACAGTGATCCATGTGTGTACTGTATGTGTTTCTATGCTGCTCCAAATGAGTCTGTTCTGGTTCAACTTGTCTTATTAAATGAGCTTAAAAATAAAGTGACACCTTAGTTATAAAACACTGAGCAGGCTGTAACACACAAGAGTGTGTATGCAAAACGTTATGTTTGGCGTAAAAGCAACACAGCTCATCACCCTGAACACACCATCCCCACTGTCAAACATGGTGGTGGCAGCATCATGGTTTGGGGCTGCTTTTCTTCAGCAGGGACAGGGAAGATGGTTAAAATTGATGGGAAGATGGATGGAGCCAAATACAGGACCATTCTGGATGGAAACCTGATGGAGTCTGCAAAAGACCTGAGACTGGGATGGAGATTTGTCTTCCAACAAGACAATGATCCAAGACATAAAGCAAAATCTACAATGGAATGGTTCACAAATAAACATATCCAGGTGTTAGAATGGCCAAGTCAAAGTCCAGACCTGAATCCAATCGAGAATCTGTGGAAAGAACTGAAAACTGCTGTTCACAAACGCTCTCTATCCAACCTCACTGAGCTCGAGCTGTTTTGCAAGGAGGAATGGGCAAAAATTTCCGTCTCTCGATGTGCAAAACTGATAGAGACATACCCCAAGTGACTTACAGCTGTAATCGCAGCAAAAGGTGGCGCTACAAAGTATTAACTTAAGGGGGCTGAATAATTTTGCATGCCCAATTTTTCAGTTTTTTATTTGTTAGAAAAGTTTGAAATATCCAATAAATTTCGTTCCACTTCATGATTGTGTCCCACTTGTTGTTGATTCTTCACAAAAAATTACAGTTTTATATCTTTATGTTTGAAGCCTGAAATGTGGCAAAAGGTCGCAAAGTTCAAGGGGGCCGAATACTTTCGCAAGGCACTGTATAATCAGCCAATCATCAAAATATCTATTTTATCATGGACATTGATCTACAAACATTATTTCTCTCCACAACTTCATTATATCTGGAATAATGGGGACATATCACACAAAAACAAATGATTGTTTTTACAAAACTGGTTCGAGAAGAACATTGTTTAACTCAGGTTGTTAGGTATTTTTTAGTCAGATAGAAATTGGTTAGATACTTGTATTAGAAATGTTTAGTGGAGACAGGATGTCTAGGTAGGCTGTTAAATGCTTAGTCATTCTCATGGGTTTTTAGCAGGGTGCATATGGTCAAGGATAACTAGATAGAAAAAGTTTGATTGTCAGCAGGCAGGATGATTATTGTTATTATTATGATATGTTTAACCGTAATTGTAATCATAATATTTTCTTATGTTTAATGTCATGACATGTCACTAGATGTCATGTCAGAATGTTCTTAGATACACACCACTTAATCAACAATCACACACATTGATTCTCTCCATGTTTTGACTACTGCTATGGTCAGCTGTAAAGCTGGCATATCAGGTGACGCCACGGTTTGACGTCCCTGTGTAGTATGGGGCTAGCCCAACCGAAGTGATAAAATGTATAGGCTATTGTGGTTCAGGGTCTTTCATTCTTCATCTGCCTGCGTGCAGTATTGGAGGTGGAGGATACCTGGACGTGTAATGTTAATTTTACCTGTGATTCTTTGAATAAATCAGCACGTTTTTTTTATATATCCAAGTGGTCCGCTTCGTCTCTCTGAGTTCCACTGGTTAAAAGAACCGAAAAAAGCTTTCAAGGTCATCTCACCCATTACAGTGAATTCAATTCTGTTTTCCAGTATCAATTACAGCATATAATATTGTGATTAGAGCCATTCCTAAATAAATAATGCCCCCCATTGACTCTCCCTGTGGTAAAGTCTGTTATTTTAAAACATGCCGGTCGCTTAATTTCTGCGCAAAGCAAGAACGTTTACATAGGAAATAGTGAAAGAGGCCGATTGACCCTGAACTCACCGTGAGCTCGGAGGCCTGGACGTTCGGTACCGGGACTCTGCCCAGCAGACCGGCTCTCTCCCCCTCCGCGCCTCGGGAGCTCAGCAGGTGGCTGACTGCGGCTCCGAGTCCTGCTCCCAACAACAAAGTCCCTCCAATCCTACACCACCGCCTCATGCTGCCGGTGGATCAGCTCCTAGTGGCGCGCTCGGATGACGTCACGATACATCGGTGTGGTTTTAGGGAGCCCATGGCACTTTACCTTGTTTTCTGACTTATCTACAATGTTACAACTGTGAATTCTCGTCTTAGACGTGACCTAAAGCTAAAAAAATGAGGTTTACATATGTTCTACTACTTCTATGCAGAAGCAGTATGGTTTATACACGTCTCGCAAACTCTAGCCTGTGAGACTTTTTCTAACAAGATTAAGTAGCTTTAGGTCGCGTTTTGAAGAAAATTCCCTTCAAAATAAGAGCTGCCAACAGGAAGTGAGGCCCAGAACCTCACAGATTCAGATCTTTTTTTTTATCTCCATTGTGAGTCTGATAAAGTCACAGTAGTGTGTTGAGGGATCTGTGGAATGCTTCTTTAATGGCAGCTCAGGTGATGATTGACATGAAAAATCTGTGCATTACTTGTTAAACACTGACACTTAATCAAGAGATGTGATGGAAAAATGCCTGCTGTCGAACGTGTTCTCGTAAATTGAAAAGAAAAGGCTAAATATAAAGATATTTCACAGTGTGAAATTTATTATGCATTAACGTATCAAAATAAGCATGTGCACATGGTTCTTGACTGTTTAGGATAAACAGAAAAGACTGACTCCAACTTGGCGGTATACAATATTTGTATGAAAAGATGTTACTATCTGATTGGTCCAAAACTGTTGGGGAGGAGTTGTGGTTTAAACTTAACTCTCCCAAGATTGGTCCTTCAATCCGTCCATCCTCCAATCATCCTTTCTGCTCCAATGGTCGTGGACAGCGTCCTAAAAATGGAGGAATTCCTATACTGTCATAATTCCTACATAGACACTTATGTCTTCCTTTGTTTCTAAGGAACTGCTACATTTTAGACATTGCTTTCCTGTTCCAATAAAACTGCTCTGCCTGTGTGTATATTGCCCTCTTCCTGGGCTCAGATCTAATCTCTGTCTCAACTATTCAAAGAATTCCAAGAAACTATAGCTCCCCCGGCCCATTAGCCAGGTGGTGGTAATAAAGTAACCGTGGACCCTCTTTGCTAAAGCTGTAAATCTAATGAGTTTTCAGTGTTTTAGTGAACCAGTCTCCCTTGATGTTAACCAGTGCTCCAGTTGGCTAACACAGTAAATACTGACCATTGATTCAGTGCACACATAGGGTGATATGTAGATATGTAACTACATAAACATAAACACAACTGTGAGATTAAAGTATATAAACTTATGTATGCTATATAATTAAAACCCTAACTAATTATATTCATTTCTATCTAAAAATGAAAATCACCCTAACACTGCATAGGTGAATCAACCTGACATCATAGACTGTGATATCATATCCTGTCCCAACAGGTAACAAGCTGAGCTCAGTAAGGAGATGTTTCCACATTTTAAGTTGTCAATATAAAGGACTGAGGTGGAGTCAGCAGCAGGTGGAGGCTGTCAGACTTAAGCTCAGCAGGTACAGGTGTGAGATCAGAGGGGAGGAGGAGTCTTCAGCATTTTCAAGGCAACCAGCCTTCTTCAGACAGATGCTCTCTTCACAGAACGGACCTGCACACACGATGACATCATGTTAGGTAATTTCTTAGTTATATAAGCTAATATTTCTCTGAAGCTTCTTCCGGTTCTTTCAAACCAGGAACTCTCAATGAGACGAAGTAGACTGCTTTAGATTTTATAAAAAATAACCGTGCTGGTTTATTCAGAGGATCACAGGTAAAATTCACATTACACGTCCAGACCTTTCTCTCACCCTCTACCTGCGCGCAGGCAGCAGAAAGGCTCAAGAAGCCTGGACCAAAAAGCCTATATAATCTTAATCATTTTTGGGCTAGCCCATGCTACAAGGGGCGTCAAAACCGTGACGTCACCCGATAAGCAAGCTTTGCAGCTGCTATAACGTTAGCCAAAACATGAGGA
>NW_018127906.1:1026716-1028149 GCF_001952655.1 Monopterus albus | reverse complement strand
ACGAAGTGATTAAATTGTATAGGCTATTAGGTTCGGGGTCTTTTCATCTTCCGGGCTGCCTGTGCGCAGTTTTGGGGGTGGAAGATGCCTGGACGTGTGATGTTAATGTGATCCTTGAATAAAGCAGCACGGTTATATTTTTTTTATATACTCAAGTGGTCCGCTTCGTCTCACTGAGTTCCTGGTTTGAAAGAACCGGACGTGGCTTTATAATAGAATAAAGCCTTTAATCATCAGACCCCACCTCACCATCTGAGCTGTGACATCACCCAGGTATGTGTTTACCTGTGGAGTTGTCTGGACAGATGCAGTGCTGGAAATCAATGCAGGTTCCTCCATTCTGGCAGTTCAAATGTTCTTGGTCACAAACGTTCACTGAGGGAAGAGTGATTGATCATTGATTATTAATGACATCAGTAACAAACACCTGTGTCCAGGTTGTCTGTGACAGTTTTAGGTAAACACAATGTATCAGGATGTCACAGTTTGGAAGTAAACATTATTATCCGAAAAACAAATTAATGCCTAAACAATAGATACATTTTCCCTAAATCAAATTTGATATAATCAGATTTTATAGATGTATTTATTTCACCCATGACTGTGTTGCCTCCCACACAGACAACATCATTCTAAAGTTCGCGGATGACACTACAGTGATAGGTCGCATCACTGGCGGGGACGAAGCAGCCTACAGGTGGCCAGTCTGGTGTCACGGTGCAAGGACAATAATCTCAGCCTCAACACGGACAAGATGAAGGAGATGATAGTTGACATGAGGAAGGAGAGACGATCACATCGGCCGCTGTTCATCCGGGGGCTCGAAGTGAAGAGGGTGAGCAGCTTCAAATACCTGGGCGTCCACATCAGTGAGGACCTCACTTGGACACTTAACACCACACAGCTGGTCAAGAAGGCCCAACGGCGGCTGTACTTCCTGAGAAGGATGAGGAGGTTTGGCATGTCGCCTAGGATCCTTTGCAACTTCTACAGCTGCATCATTGAGAGCATCTTGACCAGCTGCATCACTGTCTGGTATGGCACCACTACAGCTGTGGACCGCAAGCTGCCTCCATCCTCAAAGACCCCACCCACCCCCAGCATGGACTGTTCATACCCCTTCCCTCTGGCTGGAGGTTCAGAAGTGTGAAATGCAGGACTTCTAGATTGAAAAACTCTTTCTTTCCAAACTGAAAAAACTTAGAAAAAATCAACTGGACTAGATTTCTAGATCGAAGACATTTCACCTCTCATCCAAGAGGCTTCATCAGTTCTGACTGCCTGGTGTTGATTCGGAGATATTTATCCCCCTCAGTGGTGTTTCAGTCCTTTGAAGGCCAGCAATGTCCCTTAATGACTGAGTCGTTATAGCCCAGTATCGGTGAGAGTCGTTACCTGTCTTTGAATCCTCCCCTGTCGATCGCCGCCCATTT
>NW_018127906.1:1022221-1025750 GCF_001952655.1 Monopterus albus | reverse complement strand
GGGGTGGAAGATGCCTGGACGTGTAATGTTAATTCTTGCCTGTGACTCTTTGAATAAACCAGCACGGTTATATTTTTTATATACTCAAGTGGTCCGCCTCGTCTCACTGAGTTCCTGGTTTGAAAGAACCGGACGTGGCTTTATAATAGAATAAAGCCTTTAGTATCCACAAGCCCTGGTCCAGCTACAGTTGTTGGACATTTTGACTCACACCATCCACTTCAACACAAACTGGGAGTCATCAGAACTTTAAATCAGAGGGCAGAGGAAGTGCCCACAACTGCAGAAGGGGCCAAGAAGGAGAAATTACACATCCAGAACTCCCAAGTGTTTTCAGTTTACTATGACCTGGATGACTGAGAATCTGCACAGACATCTTTCTTTCCAACTGCCATCAGTCTCCTAAACAGCTGACTCAGGATGTACCTCATGTAATTCCATCTGTACTGTTTACATACTCATTTTGCACATGCATAATTGCACACTCACTGCTGAGTATTTACACGCCATGGCTCCCACGTAGCGTATATTCTCTCTCGTATATTGTGTTCTTATTGTATTTTTATTGTGCTTCTTTCACTTGCTGTTTTAAAGTGCCTTAGATTTGTGTTATTGCCTATTTAGATTTGTTATTGCTCATGTACTTTATATTTCCCTTGTATTGTGTGGCATTCGTGTGGACAGCAAAGTAAAACTTTCATTGTACAGGGAAACACGTTTCCTAACTCTGCATATGACAAATAAACACTTTGACCTTTAATTTCAGTGGTTTTGATGAATTTTTTAAAAGTGTGGTTTTATTATGAGGTCCCATTGATTTTGTTCCCATCGTTGCACAATTTCACATCCAAGCACCTCAACTAAAATGGACCCCCGTAGGGCCTGTTTTGTTTCATTATGTGCTATTTCAGCAGTTGGGTCCAGTGTATACAAGGAAAACCAATAAAGAGTTACAGTATGTGTAGAACTAACTTTGCTATATGTTCAGGCCTTTAAAGCTGATTTAAAAGACATGTTTGAAATTAGAAGTTTCACTTTATAGCAGTTTGATTGTCACATCACCAACATTTAGCCCATCATAGTTTCTACTCTGTTGTTTTAGCTTTATTTAAAGTGTGAGCGTTAGCTAAGCTATGGGAGTAAATCCCCACCAACATTTTGATGGTACCCAAACTATATTTTGATGGCTGCTTAGTTTGCAACTCAGCATTTGCTGAGGCACGGATATATAAGTGTAGAAACTTTTGGCGCCAACAGACTTTCGCACAACCCCCAGTGGAGAAATCTGAGAGCGCAGACTCAGAAATAAATGCAAGCATAGCCAAGATTCTGCTATCACGTTTGATTCTGTGCTAACAAATATGAGTCTGCACACTCTTAGATGAAACTGGGTAGTGCTCAAAATCTGCCTAGTGCAGGATTGTTAGTTGCAGGATTATTTTAGCCAGCATGTTATTCTGGATTAGTGTACCTGTGCAGCTGGCCCCGTCTCCTCTCCAAGTATATCCAGGTAAACAGGAGTCACAGCGCCTCCCTGTGGTTCCATCCTTACACTGACAGAGACCAGAGTCAGAGCAGTGAGGAGAAACACTTCCCTCCAGATCACAGTCACACTCTGACAGAGACAGGCGGGATTATTGTCATTTATAGAGTGCCGTGGTAGGGAGTCCTAGAACCCGACACTGAGTTAGCGTTATTGCACTTCTGGTTCCCTCCACCTGAGGTCTGTGGGTTTTGGTTAGATGCCTAAAATAAGGTCAGTAACATAAGGCCAGTAGATTTTCATGTTTAGTTTTATGAAATAAAATATGTCAGTAAATACCCTACCCATGATTTTTAATGCTTTTACATGTCTTACAAAGGTGGTCTCTACCGACTGACACAGCCATGATCACTAACTAGATGAAAGAACTTCGTAGGGGAGGGGAGCACTAGAAATCAAATTACAAGAAGCCGTGGTTGTGACACTGAAGTCACGGGATTGTGGTGCAGTTTGTTTATAGCCTAGCAATAGCTTTTTACATCTGGTGATTGTATTTGGGCTTCAAACATCATAAAAGCTGTGGTCACTGGTGAAGATTATCTTGCTGAACAAAATGTGTAAGTGTCATAAACTGCTGTTTGTCACAGAGCTTACTTTTTGTAATAATCTAAAAGTCTATGGAAAAAAATCCCCTTTTCTTCCTGTTGAGGGAACCAGGGTGGTGCTAACATCCGGTTTGGCCTAGAAAAATACGTCATCCCTACGGCACTCTGTTGTTATTAATACAGATATATTGATATGATCAGGCTACTGTTGTTTGTTATTTCGTTAAGGTCAGAGGTCGAACGGTGGACTGCCCAGAAACAGGTCAGAATGTTTCTTACTGGCTTAACTGGGCAGTGTGATGAGCAACTGTGAGCCTGTAATATGAAACTAACCTGATGTTAAATCAAGTCAAAATCCAGACAGGTGAGTGTTACCGACCGACACAGATGTTCTCGTCATCCAGTGACAGCGAGGCGTTTCTATAGTAACCAAGACGGCAGTACTGACAGCTCTGGCCTCGTGTGTTGTGTTTACAGCTCACACATGTGACTACGTTGATGAAGTCAATGTAGCTGCAGCGGTTGGAGTGTCCATTACACTCACAGTCTGACAGAGACACAGAAAACTGATCTGAGGTCAGTCCTTCAACACACAAACACACCTGTCACACAACACCTGAAGAACAAAAATGAATAAACTCTGAGATGAGGAAGTGGAGGCTCACATCATTTTCATTACAGTGATATAACATGATGCAGAGACGACATAACTGATGTAACAGCAGTGGCAAGATAACACAAGCTTTTGTATTGTAACATGGCACTGTGTTACAACTGTGTAACTGCAATGTAACGTATATTATAACTTGATAAGTAACTTTTTATAAAACTAAGAAATAAAAGATGACTTCATGTTTAATGCTGATATTCTTTTGGTTTTTCTGTATGCTCTGGCAGCACACGCATATTTATATTTCATGTCACTAAAGTCAAATTCAATTACTGTGCAACAACTATGTGATATACAAATGTCCTCATAGCAGCTGCCCACCCACAGCAGCACACAGCATGGAGGACAGTCAAACAGGGAGGCATGGACCCTCATGCAAATGAGAGTGGAGGAAAGGACAGGTCTTTTTAACCAATCACAATCTGGGTTGGGTATTAGGGTTAGGGTGCATAATGTGGAGTGCAGCAGTGTGCACATGTTGCTGTAAATGGTCAATAAAAATAATCTATAGTTCCCCTCAAATGTATTAAATAGTAGAAAGTACAGATATTTGTATTAAAATGTAGAAAGTAAAAGTAAAAAGTTGTCAGAAAAATAAATACTCAAGTAGAGTACAGACACCCAAAAAAGCTACTTACAGTGGGTACGGAAAGTATTCAGACCCCCTTAAATTTTTCACTCTTTGTTATATTGCAGCCATATGCTAAAATCATTTAAGTTCATTTTTTTCCTCATTAATGTACACACAGCACCCCATATTGACAAAAAAAC
>NW_018127906.1:1004361-1021632 GCF_001952655.1 Monopterus albus | reverse complement strand
GGGGGGCTGCAGTGATGGTTGACTTTCTACAACTTTCTCCCATCTCCCGACTGCATCTCTGGAGCTCAGCCACAGTCATCTTTGGGTTCTTCTGTACCTCTCTCACCAAGGCTCTTCTCCCCTGATAGCTCAGTTTGGCCGGACGGCCAGCTCTAGGAAGGGTTCTGGTCGTCCCAAACGTCTTCCATTTAAGGATTATGGAGGCCACTGTGCTCTTAGGAACCTTAAGTGCAGCAGAAATTTTTTTTGTAACCTTGGCCAGATCTGTGCCTTGCCACAGTTCTGTCTCTGAGCTCTTCAGGCAGTTCCTTTGACCTCATGATTCTCATTTGCTCTGACGTGCACTGTGAGCTGTAGGGTCTTATATAGACAGGTGTGTGGCTTTCCTAATCACGTTCAATCAGTATAATCAAACACAGCTGGACTCAAATGAAGGTGTAGAACCATCTCAGGGATGATCAGCAGAAATGGACAGCACCTAAGTTAAATATATGAGTGTCACAGCAAAGGGTCTGAATACTTATGACCATGTGATATTTCAGTTTTTCTTTTTTAATAAATCTGCAAAAATGTAAAAAATTCTGTGTTTTTCTGTCAATATGGGGTGCTGTGTGTACATTAATGAGGAAAAAAAATGAACTTAAATGATTTTAGCATATGGCTGCAATATAACAAAGAGTGAAAAATTTAAGGGGGTCTGAATACTTTCCGTACCCACTGTAAGTACAGTATTGAAGTAATTGTACTTCGTTACTTCCCACCTCTGGGGAGGAGACATGTAGGAGATGGAGTCAGTACAGGTGAAGGAGTCATCTGGTCAGAGGTGGTCTTACCCTGGAAGGTGACATAGGTGATTTTGGACAGTTGACTGAACTTTGGCCCTCCCGGAATCAGAATCTTCTGGATTGCTTTGGACACAAAACAAGGTGTGTAACCCTGGAAACAGCCAGGTAGCTGCTAATCCTAACTCTAAAGTCAGGGGTCAGTGTGGGTCAGTGGTGGTCTACAGGGACTGAACTAATACCAATCAGAGCTCAGTAGGTGGCATGAAGTCTGAAGTACAGTCACAACTACTGCTACTACTGCCTAACTACTACTAATGATGGTGCTGTGGTTACTAATGCTAGCTAATAGCTGCCATTTCTGACCCTTTTCCACCACATGCGGCTGCGCTGCGTTTCCTCTCTACGGCTTCATCCCTCACAAGCTGTCTGCAAAGCAGCTGGTTGTGCTGCTGATTTTATGTGGATGTTTGTCTTCATTCTTGAGCTTCTACAGTAAGTAGGCTTTGTAGTTAGTTTCTTTTTTTGTCTGTTAACTGTTTGTTGTTATTATTTCTTATATTGTTCTTATTTCCCACTTTGTTGTGCTGTAGCCTACAGACAGAGTACAGTTAACAGGTAAATTTAATTGAATGGTTACAGTAAAGTTATGAAAAAAAAGATTTGTGACTATGTTTTAGTTGTTAAAATAAATGTTTTGCATACAGTGCTGGGTGATGTTGTGCTGGTAGGCTATAACCAACTAGCACTATCTGATTGGTGGGTCGAGCCTTGCCCGAAGCATCCATCATCTAGCAAAAATAGACTAGACGTGTATCTTTAGTGAAGCGGTGCAGAGAGCCACATCTGGGATGCATCGAAGATGTTTCTATATACAGTATGTTCTATATATACCTTTTGTCTCATAACCTTTGTCATCTTTGTCCTTTTCACCTTCCTCCTTGGTTTCTTTGTTTGTTCCCTCTTTTGCCTTAGCAACTGTTCAACAAATAGAGAATTTTGGCTTAAAACAATCACATAATTTAATGGAGTGCTGGATTAACACGTGACACTTCTGCTCATAAGATTTTCAGTCCTACAGCTCCTCCCAGTTATCTTTTCAGTTTACTTGTTGCTAGTTCTCCATATGCCCTTGCATCCTACCAGCAGTACACGTACCTGATGGGGAAAAGGAGTAACGGACCTGGTTTCGGTTATGAAAATAACAGTACAGACGTGAAACCTGTATAATATCAGTCATCTGTTGTCTAGCTGCTTTTTCAAATTATAAACATTATCTTACTATCAAAACTACCTGAATGTTCAGCCACTATTACTGCATATACTGTAAACTAGAATCTATATTCCAATCAGAGCCCTATGTTTTTGTACCTTTTTCCTCCTTCTGCTCGCTTGTTTTCTCTTGTTTAGAGCCTTTGTTTTCATTGGACTCTAACCTTCCTGTGGGTCCACCAGCAGCTGAATCCTCTCCAGCCTTTCCTTCATTCTGAGATGACTCTAGTCCTGAATCTACTACCGCTGGAGGAAGATCTGGTCCAGATTCCAGACCAGCACCTAGCTGATCAGTTAATCCTGGTCCATTATTCTCGTTTTCATCTGTGTCTGGTCTGACTGACACAGAATCCAGTCTAGGCCAAACTGAATCTGATCCAGGCACCTCAAAGGAGTCATCTGGTATAGTCCCAGGCTCACCAACTGGTGGTAGTCCAGATTCAGATCCTGAATTAGATCTAGAATATGGTTGAGGGTCAACTGAGTTTTGATCTTCATGAAAATGAAAAGTAAAATCCACAGGGGCCAATTCACCAATAGGATTAGAGCGATCTGAGGTGGTGGAGCTTGTGTCTGGTCCAGCTTCACCTCCTCCTCCTTCAGAGGGAGGCAGTACGTACTCTGCATGAACTCCAGTTGGAGGAGGATCATCAGGAGGAGGTACATGATGCAGAGGTAGATCAGAAATTGGTACCTTTGGAGGTACGTCATTAGGTGGTATGTCAGGACATGGTACAATAGGAGGTGCTACACTGGGATGTAGTACATCAGGAAGAGGCATACCAGGAGATGCTGCATCCGGATGGGGTACATCAGGGGGTATGTCAGGAGGTGGTATATCAGAAGGAGGTGTATCAGGAGGAGATATATTAGGTACATCTAGAAGAAGATGATCAGGAGGTGGTATATCTAATGAAGTATCTGGAGGACCATCGATGAAAATTGTGTCAGCTCCTGCTATAGGTGGAGCATCTTTAGCCTGCCTGGTTGGGGCTGGTCCAGTGCATGGAGTATCTCTGGATGGAACCCCATCACTGCATGGGGTTATTTCTGGAATAGTTGTTGGAGGTGATTGAAATGCAGTTGTTGTAGTACCACCAGCAGGTAGAGCAGTACTGGTGATCAGGTTGGTAGGACCAGTTCCAGAGAGGGCGGTGTCTGTGTTGTCTAATGAGAAGGTGGAATCAGAGGGAAGAGTTACTAGGTCAGAAATAAACACCCCAGATGGTAGCCTGGGTGGTCAAGATGGTGGTCAAGATGGTAGCCTGGGAAAGTGGTAGAACTGGAGATACTACTAATGGTACTGGGAGTGGTGTTGTCTGATACTGTAGGGGCTTGTAGTACTAATAGCATTACTGACAGGAGTAAAAACTGTGGTGCTGTTGACCGATGTAGGAGTAGATTCTACACCAGCTTTAGGAAAGATACTAATATTACTAGTACTATTAAGGTAAGTTGTAGAACTAGTATCACCCATGTAAGAACTAATAATAAGAGCATTATTAGTACCAAATACAGACATAGTGCCACTACTAGTGCTTGTTTCTGCAGTAGAAATACTTAATTTGTCAGTGGTAGTAGATGTATTGGCTGTATCTGTGACAGTAAGAGGACTTGCTGTGCTTGTAATGACATCAGTTGACCGTATAATAGTGTCTAAAACCCCCTCACATCCCGAGTTTCCTGATGAATGGGAGTGTTTTCACAGACCGGCGCAATCTCTTTATAAAACCAACCTCCTCAAACCTCTAAATGTCCTCCTGGGCCCCATACAGGTCTTCCATACCAAAAGTGTAAGTTTGATGCTATGCAGAGCAGACTCTTTATTTCTGGTTTCAAGAGCAGCTGTACATTCACATGTCAGGTTTTGTTACCAAGTTCAGCTGAACTGAACTCTGACCCCATATGGGCTGATGTCTTCCTGATGTGCATCTGGAGGAGGAAGATGCTGATGGATAACCGTGAATGTATAATGAGAGCTGGAAACAGTGCCACCACTTGACCATTCATCCATTTTCTTTCCCAGTGGCTAGTTGCTGTACTGCAACAAAAAAAATTCCGCTGTATGCTGATGGGGACAAAATACTGGTGGCAGCAGGAGATTATCTGTTAATTTGCTTGAACCTTTATTTAACTGACAAAAGTACTAAGAAAAGGTTTTCAGTGTTTTCACTGACCCAATTGCATTTTGTAAATATAAACAACTTTAGAATGTGATGCCTGAAACACTCAAATCAAATCAAACCAAGTTTCTTTATATCTTCTTCTTCTTCTCTTTGGCTGTTCCCGTTAGGGGTCGCCTGGGGAGGCTGAGGAGGGTGATCCTCCTATAGTTGGAACACACCCTCTGGTCCCCCTTCTTGAAAAGAGGGACCACCACCCCGGTCTGCCAGTCCAGAGGTACTGTTCCCAACCACCATGCAACGTTGCAGAGGCGTGTCAATCAAGACAGCCCCACAACATCCGGAGATTTAAGGTACTGAGGGCGGATCTCATCCACCCCCGGTGCCTTGCCACCGAGAAGCTTCTTAACTATCTCGGTGAGTTCAGCTTGGGTGATGGACAAGTCCACCTCTGAGCCCCCGGCCTCTGCTTCCTCATTGGCAGACATGACGCTGGGGTTGAGGAGATCCTCGAAGTATTCCTTCCATTGTCCGACGATGTCCCCAGTTGAGGTCAACAGCTGCCCACCTCCACTGTAAACAGTTTTGGCAGGGCACTGCTTCCCCCTCCTGAGGCACCGGATGGTTTGCCAGAATTTCTTCGAGGCCGACTGATAGTCCCTCTCCATGGCCTCACCGAACTCTTCCCAGTACGAGTTTTTGCCTCCACAACCACCCGGGCTGCAGTCCGCTTGGCCTGCCGGTACCCGTCAGCTGCCTCAGGTGTCCCACGAGCCAACCAAAGTTCTGCTGGAGGTGGGAGTTGGGAGGTGGGAGGAGGTGGAGGGCACCTCCAGCCACCTCCATCGCTGACTCTTGTCTTTTCCTCACTGCTACAGTCTCTAACCCATACACCATAGCTGGTCTCACTACTGTCTTGTACACCTTTCCTTTGATTCTTGCTGCCACTCTTCTGTCACACAACACTCCTGACACCTTTCTCCACCCACTCCAACCTGCCTGCACTCGCCTCTTCACCTCTTTCCCACACTCCCCATCACACTGGACTGTTGACCCCAAATACTTAAACTCCTACACCTTCTTGACCTCAGCCCCCTGTAACCTCACTGTTCCACTTCCCTCCCTCTCATTCATACACATGTATTCTTTTTTACGACTGACTTATATTCTTCTTCTTTCCAGAGCAGACCTCCACTTTTCCAGGTGTTCCTCCACCTGCTCTCTGCTCTCACTACAGATCACAATGTCATCCGCAAACATCATTGTCCACGGAGATTCCTGTCTGACCTCATCTGTCAACCTGTCCATCACCATAGCAAACAAGAAGGGACTCAAACCCGATCCTTGATGTAGCCCCACCTCCACCTTGAACTCCTCTGTCTGACCTACAGCACATCTCACTACTGTCGTACTCCTCTCATACATATCCAGAACTACTTTGACGTAGTTCTCTGCCACTCCTGACACCCTCATACAGTACCATAGCTCCTCTCTTGGCACTCTGTTGTACGCTTTCTCTAAATCCACAAAGACACAATGCAGCGCCTTCCGACCATCTCTGTACTTCTCCATTAACATTCTCAGAGCAAAAATTGCATCAGGAGTGTTCTTTCTGGGCATGAAGCTATACTGCTGCTCACAGATATCCACTTCCTTTTTTAGCCTAGCTTCCACTACTCTTTCCTGTACAAGTCCTTCTCTGTACAAGTTCCACCACCATGTTTCCTTATGTTTTTTCCTCCTTCCAGATGACACACCTAGCACCTTCCTACCTGTCTCCCTGATCACTTCTGCTGTAGTTTCCCAGTCATCTGGAAGTTCTTCCTGACCACCCAAAGCCTGTCTCAACTTCTGTCTGAATTCCTCATGACATTCTTTCTTTTGAAACTTCCACCACTTGGTCTTCTTTTCTGTCTTTCCTCTCCTCTTCTTCCTGACCACCAGAGTCATCCTACACACCACCATCCGATGCTGTCTGGCTACACTTTCTCCTACCAACACTTTGCAGTCACTAATCTCTCTCAGATTGCCTCGTCTACATAGAATGTAGTCCTTAAGATATAGAAAATTTTGATTTAGCTAAGCCTTAAGGTCATTTGGACAATCATAAGAGATCTTGTAGTGAGTTTTTTGAGTTTGCTTTCACTGGAGTTTATTACCAGGAAATACGTCATGTACTGTCGACCTGTACTGTTTACATTCTCAGTTTACACATGCATAATTGCACAATGACTGCTTACTGCTGCACATGCTGCTCCCATGCAGCATACATTCTCTTATTATAGTCTTATATTTTTTTATCATATTGCTGCATTTGCTGCTTAAAGTGCCCTAGATTTTGTGTTAGTTATTTATCTACTTTATATTTCATTTGTATTTTGTGGCATTCATGTGGACGGCAAAGTAAGTTTTTCATTGTACAGGGAAACATGCATATGACAAATAAACACTTTGACCTTAGACCTGGAAGATAAATCTGCAAATCATCCACATAACTATGAAAAGATAGGCCATATTTCCTAAAATTGGTTGCCACAAGGACAATAGGCTGTAAATAGTGAACAATACTGGACCAAGGATTGAACCAGGAGGGACCCCACAAATAAGAGATGTAGTGGATGAATAAAAATTACCAGTATTTACTGAGCTCCTATTGGCCAGAGAAGATTCATACCAGTTCAGGGCTACTACCTGAATAGCTGCACATTGTGATAGGTGAGAAAGCAGGATCCTGTGATCCACTGTATCGAAGGCAACACAAAAATCTAGGGGAATTAAAACAGCAAGGTCTCCTAAAACCTATGGTTAAAAGAATATTATTAAAACCTCTTAAAACTGCTGCATCAGTGCCCATCGTAGGAGTGACTTGCTTGTGTGTGAAGGTACCATCAATGTGGAGGTGTTTATTTTGCAATTTTAGAGACCTACACTGCCATTAAGGCAATGTCTTTTCCTGGGCAGTCTGCAGATATTTCAGCAAGACAATGCCAGGCATCATTCTGCGTGTGCTTCAGTAACGTGGCCTTGTAGACACAGAGTGACTGTGCTTAACTGGTCTGCCTGCAGTCCACATCTGTCTTCTTTTGAAAATGTATGGTGCATCATGAAGAGGAGATTCAGACAGGTGCGACCACAGACTGCAGCTGAAGTCTTGTATCCAGCAGTAATGGGACAAAAATGCAACACCTAGGATCCTCAGCTCCCAAATGATTTTAAAATGTAATTAAAAGGAAAGGTAAGCAGGGCTCTGTCACAACTTTTGCTGAGTGTGTTGCAGCATCAAATTTTAAATTTGTTTATATTTACAAAATGCAATGAAGTTGGTCAGTGAAAACACGGAAAACCTTTTCTTTGTACCTTGGTCTGTGATAGATGGGCCACCAGTGTCAGCTGGGACTGACTCCAAAAATCCACTAAAGGGTAAATGGTATAGACAAGGGATGGATGATTTAACTGTTCTGTGACCCGGCTCTGCAATCGACCAGGACCTCAGGAAAGCGCCTAACACAAAATGCTAGTTTATGGATACCCACGGATTCCGATTGTCATCTGCTTGTGCGCAGCTCATTTACACATCTATTAGACAACATAAGCCAATGACACAAATCTTTTTGGTGGTCATTTCAGCATTTCACCTCAGTCTACTGCAGAAGTCATTTTGCCACCTGAACCCAAGCAGCCAAACAAAGCTTTCCAATGTGGAAACAACCAGAGAGCTGAGAAACCCCCAGCTGTGTTCTGCACAGACCTTCACTGGACTATACTTGTTCTCTAGCAGTGAACAAACCCCCACAGTGCTGGACCATCTGTTGGTGCTTTAAGTGCTCTGAATCTCAGATTAACATTGAGCTTTAACTCCCAGAATGCACCTTGATCTGTAAGTGAACGACTCGTGTGACCAATGAGAGCGAACATATGATGATGCGATCGCTCTGGGAAGCAACAGCAATTTTAAAAGGGAAGTAATCATTATTTTCATATTAAAGGTCTTCCCCCATTGTATTTTATTTGACTTTGCGTTTTTAGCTGTGGTGTAAGTACCTACGAAAACCCTCATTATACAGTTTTTCAACAGCTAGATTTTATTAGTTTTGGATCAAAAATAATGAAATATTTAATTTAAAAAACTATTAACTGCTGTGTTATTGTGAGAAAAACACACTAACACTTAAAGCTGCTCAGTAGAGGAAATGTGAACATTTTAAAAACTAAAAAATGATGCAACACCAACCACATCTCTATGCTTTGTATTGGACAGGGGAGCTGGGTGGGACTGACAGCTGAGCAGGTGAGCAGTACTTACTGGCTGCTACTTCTGCTGCTTCACCTGAAAACAATACAACACTGTAATAATCAGGTTTCATCAAAGTGAAATGTGACTGAATCCAGTGACCTGAATGATTGATGGAGCTAAACATGATGAGGTTGATGATGTTGCTGGGTGTGTGTACAGGTACGTACAGGAGTTGGCAGTGCCTTTGGGCAGGGGCAGGTACGATCCACGTCTCCAGCTGTGGGATTTGAACCCTCGGCTGCAGCGCTGACAGTCCTGACCCGTCGTGTTGTGGTCACACTCACAGTGCAACTTTGCATCTCGTAACAGACACTGAGACGCATGCAGGTTACAGTTACACCTGAGAAACAGGTGCACCCACCATCAGGTGTGCTGTTAGACAATAAAAGAGCATCTGGAACACTCGTGTGACACCAGACTTTCTGAAACAGACACACTGACATCAGACTGTCCTCACACTGACTGGTCAGCTGTGTGGAGGTGAAGAGGTAGGTGGGGTATGAACTCCTCATTTTAACTCTTCGCACAACACGAGAACAACTGTGGTTGTAGTTCTGGGTAGATTTGACTGGTTTGGAGTACGGAGTCGGTCATTAGCTGGTAGTGTGTAGGTGTAGTTAGTTTAGTTACCTGGCTGGTACGTCAATGTTGGAGATGGCGTAGAAGTACTTCAGCGGGTTGTGTCTCTGGACATAGGTTCCTCCCAGCGCTGGGCGGAGCAGTCTTAGGCGGAGGTTGGTGAAGGTGAAGAAGTCTCTCAGGCCCTTCATAGTCTCCATCTGGGTGTATAGAGTGTCCATGTTGATCAGCTTCAGACCTGCAAACACCCTGAACCGAGCACGCACCTCGAACACCACGATCTTCTCCTCCTGTGGGTTGAACAGTTTCGGTAAGTTTACCTGCTCTGCAGCTATTGGTCAGCTACTGTACACCTTTCCTGTTCACCAAAAACTGTCACTTATTGGTCAAAAAGACTTTAGCTTGTAAATAACAGTAACTATTAAATGGCTTTACCCCTATTTCCAGTTTGACCATTATGAGGTCCAGTTACCCACCCTGGCTCCAACCCAGCGGGAGTACTGCTCGGTGCAGATGACCTGGGTTAAGTTAGTTGGTGCTAAGTCTGAGATCTGTTTAGGGGACATGCTGAAGGTCTCCAGACAGTTGTCGGCGTAGTACTGGTATGGCTGCCAGGTCACACCTCAGAGACAAACACCAGCTGTTAATGTTTATTAACCTTCCAATATAGATTATTACAACACATTTGCATCAGTTACATCAGCATGTTTTTCACCCGTCTTCCAGTGTTGATACTTAGAGCAGAGCCCTGTTTCCTAAACACAGCATAAACTGACTTACAATCTGATTTACCAGCTTTCTCAAGCTTAAGAAATCTGTTCTACATGTGCTGTAACTTCTGAGCCTCGGTGACAGTTCCTATAGCTTTTGATGAACATGAGTGGAACAAAATCTTTCTGAATATTGGCCAAAAATTTTAGGGCAAGGCTCATAAATATAGCCTTTCTACTGGGCTCCAGTACAGACTGTGGTCCAGTGTGTGTGTGTGTGTGCTACTCGTGTTGGAGTTTTGACTCTTCAGACTAGTTCTCTTCTCTGTGCAGGTGAAGGTCGGTGAACTTGTTCTACTCTGCTATGTAAATACGACGCAGGAGTGAGACTAACCTCCAAACCTCAGGTAGAAGAGAACTGAGAGCATCAAATCACAAAACCAGATTTTGGTCCAGGTCCATTATAAACCAGGTGATGATCTCACAGCAGGAGCACGTACTCCCTACCCCCACCCCAGTTACCAATCACCTTTGTCCATGGATTTCTCCAGAACCATGCTGGTTGGTCGGCCGTGCTCAAAGGTGACGATGATGTCATCGACCACCTCCAGACTCTTGTTCCAGGAGAGAGTGATGTTGGCCAGTAGCGGCTCCGGGTACCTGGACCATGTGACTGTCTGCCAATAAGTGATGTGTCCTGCTCTCTCCCTGTCTCCCATCAGCTGAGGAGGGTGAGACAGGTCGGGGCTGGAAGCGTCACATTCATCACTGCACAGGTATGGGTTCTCCTTTGGCATAACCAGATAAACTTGAGTTATGAACATGCACACATAGATACACACATGGACATAACCAAACCACCCAAACTGAAGTACTGACAAGTATCATGAGCGATGCTGAGTAGACTCTGTGTAGCGTTGTTAGGTGTGAATATGGAGCAGTGGCCTCTGGCTTTCGCCTGGCCTCAATGTTCTGTAAGACAACAGTACTGGACCTGGGTTCTTCCCGGCACTCTCGATATTAACTCCTCATTCTGAAACCTAAAACGTCTCTTAAACCTCCAGTGACTCAGACACAAAGCAGTGTGCACTGTGTCGCAGACTCAATGCAAAGACCAGATTTAGCATAAAAAGATGAAGCCACACAAATTGAAATTGTTTTACCCAGAGAGTTTAATCCAGGGCTCAGTGAACATCACAAGACAGATGTTTCTGCTGAGTTCAAACTGACTGTCTCACACTGACCGGTCTTATAACTGCACAACAATTTTTTACACATTGATGTGCACTCCACACTGTTTCTCGTTTACCCATTCACACACTGGTGATATCACTGGGAGCAGCTAGGGGTTCAGTGTTTTGTCAAGGGCACTTTGACAAGTGGACTGGAGAAGCCAGGGATCGAAACGGCGGCCCTACGCCTAGGCATGAGTGAGGAGCGGAAATTCTCACCGCGGCACTTTGCTCATATGCTCTGGTACAGTCAAACCGATCCAAAGCTCACTTGACTTGGTGTCTGAACACTCTGACCTGTAGCTGTTTGTTTGTTTTCAGCCAGTGAACAGCTGTGACACTGTGGAGGCTCCTGGGAGCTTTAGACAAGTAGGTATTGATAAAGCCTGATCAGTAGTGATCTGTGCCTGTGCAGACTGATTCACATTTTCAGCACAGTGATGTGGCTAACACACATGTACTGTGTGTGATGGATTACTGATCTAAGTGATGTGTCCTGCTCTCTCCCTGTCTCCCATCAGCTGAGGAGGGTGAGACAGGTCGGGGCTGGAAGCGTCACATTCATCACTGCACAGGTATGGGTTCTCCTTTGGCATAACCAGATAAACTTGAGTTATGAACATGCACACATAGATACACACATGGACATAACCAAACAACCCAAACTGAAGTACTGACAAGTATCATGAGCGATGCTGAGTAGACTCTGTGTAGCGTTGTTAGGTGTGAATATGGAGCAGTGGCCTCTGGCTTTCGCCTGGCCTCAATGTTCTGTAAGACAACAGTACTGGACCTGGGTTCTTCCCGGCACTCTCGATATTAACTCCTCATTCTGAAACCTAAAATGTCTCTTAAACCTCCAGTGACTCAGACACAAAGCAGTGTGCACTGTGTCGCAGACTCAATGCAAAGACCAGATTTAGCATAAAAAGATGAAGCCACACAAATTGAAATTGTTTTACCCAGAGAGTTTAATCCAGGGCTCAGTGAACATCACAAGACAGATGTTTCTGCTGAGTTCAAACTGACTGTCTCACACTGACCGGTCTTATAACTGCACAACAATTTTTTACACATTGATGTGCACTCCACACTGTTTCTCGTTTACCCATTCACACACTGGTGATATCACTGGGAGCAGCTAGGGGTTCAGTGTTTTGTCAAGGGCACTTTGACAAGTGGACTGGAGAAGCCAGGGATCGAAACGGCGGCCCTACGCCTAGGCATGAGTGAGGAGCGGAAATTCTCACCGCGGCACTTTGCTCATATGCTCTGGTACAGTCAAACCGATCCAAAGCTCACTTGACTTGGTGTCTGAACACTCTGACCTGTAGCTGTTTGTTTGTTTTCAGCCAGTGAACAGCTGTGACACTGTGGAGGCTCCTGGGAGCTTTAGACAAGTAGGTATTGATAAAGCCTGATCAGTAGTGATCTGTGCCTGTGCAGACTGATTCACATTTTCAGCACAGTGATGTGGCTAACACACATGTACTGTGTGTGATGGATTACTGATCCGATCAGTGTGAGATCAAGGCTTATCCTGTGCCAGCTGTCACTGCAGCTCAGGCACAGCCGAGTCTGGACAGGATTTAAGCAGCCGTCACTGACCTCCATTAACACGCTGTCTGCTACACTCTGCATGAACGGAGGAGGTTCATTAAAACATCTCTAACTGGATCTTTACAGTTTCAAACCGACAGAGATTCTGGATCTTTATTTTATTTTTTATAGATTAATCATTAATTAATTTTCCATCATTACAACTGTTACAATTATCACTAAATCAAATACAACTTGAGTTTCCCAAAGGAACAATTAGACAAAGAGCAGGAGTTCAGGTGTGTGTGTCAGTCTCCCCATGATCTCTGACCTTCCATTGCACATCATGTAGCCACGCCTCCTCCAGTATGTGAAGGTGTAGCTGGTCTTTAAACTACCACAAGAACAATGTGATCAGGTTATTGATCAGAAACCACAGAACAGAGTCATACTGACACTTGGGTGACAAAAATGCATTTTCACCTTCTCCTTTTTGTGTTTTTGTAGCCAAAATATTTTATTCAAATTATGTATTTCAGAAACAGGAGTTTGTTGGTATCTGAACTACACCGCCACGTTATCCAGCTGAAATAAATCAGCATTGCCATTTAGGACGAGTCACAGTTTCATCTCATCTGTGGAAGAAGAGGCTGAGAAACATAGACTCGTGTACCTGCCTGTGTGAGTGCACCATCTCTCAGGTGTCACCTTGTTACAGCGTGTGTGTGTGTGTTCAGGTGTGTAACTGACCAGTGTGCAGAATCTCTCAGGTGGGTTTCCACAGGTGATGCTGGGGGGGTCGACTCTGATCTGCATCAACTCCTTCATGTTGGCAGGTGGAGGCTGGCAGGCGGAGAACTCCCAGCCCGGCCCCACCTCCAAGCCACGCAGGGACCGGCACACATCAAACTGAGCGGCGGGCTGAGTCCAGCTCAACGAAGGCAGTAGGACAAGGAACAGGAGGAGGGCCATGGTGGCCTGACACCCAGACAGGAAGGACACCACAAGGTCACCTGCAACAGTTTTACTCCACAGGTACAGGTCTGTGTAACCCTCTTCAAACAGGTGGTTGTCATTAATACAGAGTTGTTGTCTTGGTTACCATCAAGGTGGTCACCATTACCTGAGGCTCAGTCCTACAAAACACAACAGATAGTTAATAGGTCTGAAGTCCAGTCAGTGGCTGTTCTGGAGCTTCTGATCACATGACATGATCTTCCACCGGGTGTTGGCACTGTAAGCGGGACACCTCTGATGCTGAGGACGATCATGTGATACAGTCAAAAGCTCCAGAACATCTGCTAAGTGTCGGTTTGAAGGAGGACAGGTGTGAACCTTTAATAAGCAGGTGGGCAGACTTCCTGTCTCTGGAGAAATAAACATCTCGTCCTGTTTGTTTGTGTCTGGACGAGGACACATACGCGTCTTCTTCTTTATCAAACATTTGTTGTCCTGACTCCATGCCGAGGTGACGAATCTGTCAGTGCCATAGTAGTGTCCACTTTATTAGGAACACCTATGCAGTCAAATGGTGTAACGTGTGTTGAGTTTTTGTGGTTCAGTACATGAATATCGGGTGTGAAACACATGATGTTTACAGAAACAGTACGTCCTTTATTTTAATGTTTCTGTCACAAAACGGTTTAAGAAACTAGATTCTACAAATTAGATCTAGACTTTAAAATAGACAATAATGTGAAATCCTTGTCTGGATGCGAAAACCTTCCTGGGACATTTAATGGTCAGTCCACTGTTTAATCTAACACACACACACAGCAGGGAACAGAGACTGAAACCTTAAAAAAACAAGAATGGAAATGTAGTTTTCATAGAGAGTCCTTGCTACAGAGGAACTGCTGACAGACACAGATGCAGCTCCTCCCTGGCATTACATTTTAATTTGTGTGATCTGCTCCTTTAAGGTAGGTAGGTAGGTAGGTAGTTTATTGATCTCTCAATGGGGAAATTTCAGTGTTTCGGGAGCAATAGAGAACAAACCACATAATACCATGAGAACAATCACCACACACATATCTTGATAAACAAATTCCAGATTTTAAGACAGCATAAATTATTCAAGAGAAAAATCAAGAACAGAATTTACATATGTACATATTAACCATGCATTTTATTAACCCAGGATTTGAGTATTGCAATGTTTAGCTTATCGCTGCAGCGATGTATTGTACAGTCTGATTGCTGTGGGGAGGAACGACCTACGGTAATGCTCGTTCTTGCACTGGGGATGTAACAGTCTTGTGCTGAAAGAACTGTTCAGAGTCTCTACTGTGTGGATGGGAGGGGTTATGCATGATGGATGTTAGTTTTACCAGCATCCTTCTGTCGGCCACCTCCTCCATGGAATCCAGGGGGCAGCCCAGGACAGAACCAGCTCTCTTAACCAGCTTGTTTAGTTTCTTTCTGTCCCTGTCTGTGCTACCTCCTGCCCAACCCACAACAGCGTAAAAAACTGCAGATGCCACTACTTAACGTAAAATCAAGCTATAGCTGTTTGCATTATTTTGTCCACCCTCCATCTACATACACCTGTCTGTCTCTCTCAGTGTTGCTCACCTGTCTGTCTTCAGGTTGGTTAATGATCAACTGGATAAAGAGATGACAAAACGTTTGTCCTCCTCTTCATCTTTTCTTCTTTATTTCTTCTTTTTCTCGGTTTCCTTCTCCTTCCTCTCCTCCTCCATCTGTTTCACTCCTCTTTATCTTCCCCTTCTAATCTCATTTTGCTCTCTCTGCTCTAACTCTTCCTCTCTCTACCTCTCTCTCTCCGTTCTAATTCTTCCTCTCTCTACTTCTCTCTGCTCTAACTCTTCCTCTCTCTACCTCTCTCTCCACTCTAACTCTGCCTCTCTACCTCTTTCTCCTCTCTCTGCTCTAACTCTTATTTCTGTATTTTACTTTTTTAGCCTATTTTCTTTCTTCAAATTTTCATTTTCATTTTATATGTTAATGTTTTGCTTTCTTAGTTTTCTTTGAGGTCTCTAAAAGACCTTTGTTTTAAAGTTTTAATTTAAAAACATTTTACTCTTTTAATTTATTAAAATAGGTACAACCAGTACTTTGGTCCATTAGTTTGTTTCTGTGGTGATAAATTCACCCAGGCTAAAAATGAAAACAGCAACTCAGCATCAGTTTAATAAAGAATAAAGTTACACAGGCAAAGCTTCAACAACATGAATGTTTCTTTATTTAATTTTTAAGTGACGTTTTTTTAGTGGGCCTGTCGGCCTAGTGACATCATCATTGGGCGTCAGCTAGTAACAGACAATGGCGGATGTGGTGAATATTGGGGTGAATCTGGATGCTTTCTCTCACGCCATCAGTGGCATCCAGGCGTTGCGCTCCAGCGTGAGTCGCGTCTTCGAGTCCTTGAGGGACGGAATGAAGAACCGGGAGACCTTAGAGGGCCGAGAGAAGCAGTTTATAGCCGAGTTCCAGGACAACCTGCAGGCAGTCAACAGAGACCTCAAGTGAGTCTGCCCCACCAGACTACAGTCAGATTTCTACTGGTTTTAAATTGCAGTTACTACGGCTCGTAGTCCCACCAGACTTTATTTACATATCAACTACTATGAAGAGAAAGATATTTTATTTGCCATTTGTATAAGTACAGCGACATAGGAAGTGGTTGTGCCTATCTCTGAGTCAATACAAAAAGGTGCAAAAAGAAAATGCAAAGTAAACTGTGCAACACATAAAAGCGAAGAAACGATGTAAACAACTACACACTTTCCCAGCCCTTTAATACTAACCAGATAAATTATTTGCAAAGACAGATTTCTGTCACCGTCATATAAAAACTAGCATGAGGACGAGATGCTATTTTAACACTTTTAAAGAAATCTTCAATGATAAAATATATAATTGGAGAAAAAAGCCTTTTATTTTATTACTGTGTTTCTACTCTGTGGACATCGTTTTTGCAGCCCAGCTCAGATCTTCTGTCACCTAAAGGCCCAGAAACTTGTGACTGTTAGACCCCTTGTTGGTGAGAGACTGCAGAGGTGCAGCTTTCCTACTCAAGTCCATAACTATTTCTTTGGTTTTGTTGATGAAAAGGACCAGGTCATTGCCCTCTCCATAGGCAATGATGTTCACCGCTTCTCTGTACGCTGATTCGTCCTCACCTTTGATGAGCCCAAGTGTGGTTATGTATCTGCATATTTAATTATGAGGTTGCTGTCCTGGGTGGAGGCACTGCTGTGTATATACAGGGTGTAGAGTCTGAGGCTGAGGCAGCAGCGTCTGGGAGTTCCTGTACTGCAATAAATCAAATCAAATCAAATCTTATTTGTATAGCGCCCAATCACAACAAAAGTCATCTCAGGACACTTAAACCTCTGACAGACCCCGGCTCTTGGTGGGCGGCCTTCTGCCTCGACCAGTTGGGGTGAGTGGATAGAGGAGAGAGAAAAGAAGAAAAGCAACAAGACACAACAAACAATCAAACACTGGTCAGGTTGATGTGGCTGGTGACTGCTCATCAGAAACATAGAGCTCCAGAGCCAGGGCAACCTGCAGAAAGGTACAGGGAGAGAGAGAGGACACTACGGGAGAGAGGATACACAAATTAGTGATGTGTAATGGTGGCATAGAGAGAGAGGACAGGAGAGGAGAGGAGAGGAGAGGGGAGGGGAGAGAAACTCAGAGCATCATGGGGCCCCCCAGCCGCCTAGGCCTATAGCAGCATAACTAAGGGAAGGCTCAGGGTCACCTGATCCA
>NW_018127906.1:1002265-1003889 GCF_001952655.1 Monopterus albus | reverse complement strand
TATATGATTACACAGCAGATTTCTAAGGTTTTCAGGCCCAAACACAATGACTTCAGTTTTGTCAGAGTTTAGAAGAAAGAAATTACATGTCTTCCTGTATGTCTTTAAAACATGCTTGAAGTTTGACCAGCTGATCTGATTCATTTGGCTTCATAGATAAATATAACCGAGTAAAATAAAAACGCGAGTTTTCTACAAGGATAAACCGGTACGTTTCTATCCTGACTTGGCGGCTGAACTACGCAAGAAACAGAAGGAATTCAACCCCGTGAGATGACAGCTCTGTGACCTGGGCATAAGACATGGCATGGTCCCCCCGGCCAGGCTGTTGGTAACCTTCAGGGAGAAAACGCAGATGTTCGGAAAGCCGGGGGATGTGGAGGCTTTCGTGCGTCGGATTCGAGAGGAGGACAATACAGGATAAACAATGGCAGGGAGATGGTAAAATAATTGACTATTGCAGAATAGATACACTGTAGCTGATAAGTGGGGTGATTATGAACAGAACTTTATGATAATATAAGTTTTAACTGTGCACGGCATTCAAAGCTTTTCTCAGAGGGCAAATAATCAGTTTCACAAGTTCAATTTCTAAAAAGGCCAAACAAAAACTGAGAACATTAGAGTCAGAAATTAAAACTACAGAAAATATGTACTTTAAAAATTTATGCCCCAAGCTACATCAAAAGCTGGTGTCACTTAGATCACAATATAATGAAATTTCGGTAACACTTTACAATAATGGTACAATTCCTAGGCTTAATTCATGATAAGTTAATGTATTTATTAATGGTAAGTCATCATGAATTCATCACGAATTCCTATATATCACTATGAATTCAATTTGGTATTAACTACTTAATTCACTCTAACTTCATCAGTAGTTAAGAAACCCTAATTCATGGTTACTTCATACATTAATTAATACACCACCCTTTGAGCCTGATTTTAGAAATGCTTGTTCCGGGGCCATGGCACCCTTTGAGCCTGATTTTAGAAATGCTTGTTCCGGGGCCATGGCATCCTTTTAGCCTGATTTTAGAATTGCCTGTAACGGGGCCATGGTTTTGATCAGCTTCTTTTATGACTGAAGTACATTTTATTAGTGATGTGACGTTCCGTATCGAGGCCTCGAAGCGTGTGCCGAGTAGGGGAGGGGGCGTTTCCGCGATGCGCGTATCGAGGCTTGTGTCATTTAGATGAGGAGCTGAAAAGGATGACGTCCCAAGCCTCGCTGCCCGGCTGTACTACGTGACTGATTCAGGAAGTGGTTCGGATTTTGCCGCGAGTTTTGACAGCGATATAAACCCCTCAGGCTCCATTCAAAATGTGGGTGTTTGATGGAGAAAAAGAAATCGCCTAAGACCTGCCACAGTGGAGAAACTGTTGTTTTTAAATAAAAACCAATGATGTGTCCCCTAAACCATAATCACTGGCCATACCTCAACGTTACAAAAGCACAATCATTGTCCATACCCCAACCACCCTCACCTCACTGTAAATAATCATTTCCATTTTCATCATTTCCAAATAATCATTTTCCATACTGCCAGTATATATATATATATACATACACAGTATACTGCCATCACTACAATATACATGTTTTGCATACTTCTTTATT
>NW_018127906.1:997368-1001706 GCF_001952655.1 Monopterus albus | reverse complement strand
GCTAAGAACAATAATGTTTTACTATGCTACAGATAATTCCCTGGCCTGGAGAAACGTTGAATCATTATTTTTAAAATTGCCTATTCTAAACTATATTTACTCTGATACATACAACAAACTTAAAAAGATCACAATTAAGCCAATAGTTAAAAATATGATCTGTGTTTTGCAGGCTACCCAAAGATACCTCAATGAAACTACCCCCCTTTCTAAATTCAGCCCAATTTGGGGCAACAATAACTTGACTCCAGGCAGAAAAGATGGAGGCTTCAAAATGTGGGCAGACAGGGGGGTGGGACTAGTGAAGGATGTCTATGGAAAAGATGGAAAACTTCTAACTTTTGAACAACTGGTCACTAAATTCAACATCCCCCGTAAACATTTTTACAGATATTTGCAACTAAGGGGTTTTATCAGGTCTTATCAAAGCAATTTTACTCGAATTCTGTCTATGTCAACCTTAGAAAAAATTCTAATCAAAAATCCATATAACAAAGGCATGATTTCTGAAGTGTATGGTTTGCTGATGTCATCTTCTTCTCAGTCTACTGTTTCTAAACTTGAAGCTTGGAAAACTGATTTACAGGAGGACGTGGCTATAGAACAATGGAGTAGAGCCTGGGCAATACACGTCTAAAAATACTGCAGTTCAGTTGGCTAATGAGACTTTATTTCACACCAGAAAAACTTCACAAATTCAACATACAGATCCCAGATCTCTGTAATAGATGCAGTGAAGATAAGGGCACTTTGTTCCATTGTTTATGGTCATGTCCAAAAATCAAAGAATTTTGGAGAGAGGTTAGGGATATGTTACAGGAGATCTTATCAGTGAAACTAATGCTGGAACCGAACTTTTTTATATTAGGCATATACCCTGAAGAAATATACGTAAGTCGCCATGAAAAAATCCTCATAAATCTGTAAATACTACAAGCAAAAAGAGTGATCACTCAAATTGGCTCAAAGAACTCTCACTATGTTTACCACTGGAGAAAATTACATATACTTTAAAAGACAAGCAAGATGATTTTGAAAAAGTGTGGGGCCATTTCATCAATTATATTAAGAACAAAGATTTGACCTATCTGTTGCAAGTATCTGGAACATCATAACTGGTCCCTATACAGATCCACAATTTTATGCTGTATGTTGACAATACTATACCTTGAAACTCAAATTGATGATTATTTTACATTTAATACTTTTGAAAGTTCCCCATTCATTAGATGGGAAGCATTCAAAGCTTTTCTCAGAGGGCAAATAATCAGTTTCACAAGTTCAATTTCTAAAAAGGCCAAACAAAGTCTGAGAACATTAGAATCAGAAATTAAAACTACAGAAAATATGTACTTTAAAAATTTATGCCCCAAGCTACATCAAAAGCTGGTGTCACTTAGATCACAATATAATGAAATTTCATCTTCAAAAGCCACAGCTAGCCTACTAAAACTTAAGCAATCAGTCTTTGACCAAGGGGAAAAATCTGGTAAGATCCTGACTTGGCGTTTAAAACAATCCCAATTAGAAAGATCGATCACTGAATTAAAAACTGATAGAGGGGAAATAATCTCTGACCCTATGGCAATAAATGATTCGTTCAAGGCTTATTATGAAAGGTTATATAGTTCAGAAATTGCCCCTGGAAAATTAAATCCAAATCCTTTCGCATTTCTGGACAACATAAACATCCCAAAATACAGGAGGAAGAGAGCAAAAGACTGGGAGCGAATTTGACCTTGGAAGAGATTTCAGAGGCAATAGACGGCATGAAATCAGGAAATGCTGCAGGGCTAGATGGTCTACCAATTGATATTTATAAGAAATTTGCATTAAAATTAAGGAAACCCCTCTTGGAAATGTTCACAGAATCTATTCACAACAGGATACTTCCTCCTACCATGAGGGGGCCCTAATTACACTTCTTCCAAAACCTGGGAAATCAGCTGATAGGTGTGAAAACTGGAGACCAATTAGCCTCTTAAATTCTGATTTAAAGATATTATGTAGGAAAAGATATTAAAGATAGATATTATTCTAGCAAAGCGATTGGAGAACCTTCTAGCAGATATTATTAAAGAAGATCAAAATGGGTTCATGGTGGGGTGTCAGGGATTTCATAATGTAAGAAGGGTCTTAAATATCTTATATGAACAGAGGGGGGCCCCAGATACAGCTTTCTTTGCATTAGATGCCGAAAAAGCTTTTGATAGGGTGGAATGGCCTTATTTATATGAACTTCTTGGACGTTTTGGCTTCAGGCAGGAATTTTGCAATTGGATTAGGCTCCTGTATAATAATCCTTGCAGAAATAATTACCAATAGCATTATCTCAACACCAATAAAGATTGGGAGAGGCTGCAGACAAGGCTGCCCCCTGTCCCCTCTATTATTTATTTTAGCAATCGAACCTCTTGCCATTGCTATAAAGGACAACGCCAGGATCACGGGTATTACTCTCGGAGGGTCAGACCATCGTATAGCTCTTTATGCTGATGATGTGATTCTGTTTCTTAAGAACTTAAGATCGTCAACTACAACTCTTTTAGACTTAATTAAGAAATTTGGACATGTATCTGGCTATAAAATGAATAATTCTAAGTCATCTATAATGCTTTTGAATTCAGAGGAGAGGACCCACCCTCCTGATTACATCAGCATCTTTAGAAACGTGACTAACTTCACTTATCTTGGAATTCAAATTGTTCCAAAGCTGGAAGATGTGGTTGAATATAATTATAACCCAATTATGGCCAACATTTCTAAATCAATGGAAAGATGGTCGAGTCTTCAAATTTCATTAATCGGCAGAATTAATATACTAAAAATGAATATTCTACCCAAACTTTATTTGTTTCAGAATATTCCCCTACCACCCCCACCAGATTTTTTCTTTAAAATTAAAAAACCCTTTAACCAGTTCCTATGGAACAATAGGCGTCCCAGACTTCACTTGTCCCTCTTATATTTGCCCTTTGACAGAGGCGGGCTGCAATGCCCAAATATGCTATGGTATTATTGGGCGGCCCAGCTAAGAACAATAATGTTTTACTATGCTACAGATAATTCCCTGGCCTGGAGAAACGTTGAATCATTATTTTTAAAATTGCCTATTCTAAACTATATTTACTCTGATACATACAACAAACTTAAAAAGATCACAATTAAGCCAATAGTTAAAAATATGATCTGTGTTTTGCAGGCTACCCAAAGATACCTCAATGAAACTACCCCTCTTTCTAAATTCAGCCCAATTTGGGGCAACAATAACTTGACTCCAGGCAGAAAAGATGGAGGCTTCAAAATGTGGGCAGACAGGGGGGTGGGACTAGTGAAGGACGTCTATGGAAAAGATAGAAAACTTCTAACTTTTGAACAACTGGTTACTAAATTCAACATCCCCCTTAAACATTTTTACAAATATTTGCAACTAAGGTGTTTTATCAGGTCTTATCAAAGCAGGTTTACTCTAATTCCGTCTATGTCAACCTTAGAAAAAATTCTAATCAAAAATCCATATAACAAAGGCATGATTTCTGAAGTGTATGGTTTGCTGATGTCATCTTCTTCTCAGTCTACTGTTTCTAAACTTGAAGCTTGGAAAACTGATTTACAGGAGGACGTGGCTATAGAACAATGGAGTAGAGCCTGGGCAATACACGTCTAAAAATACTGCAGTTCAGTTGGCTAATGAGACTTTATTTCACACCAGAAAAACTTCACAAATTCAACATACAGATCCCAGATCTCTGTAATAGATGCAGTGAAGATAAGGGCACTTTGTTCCATTGTTTATGGTCATGTCCAAAAATCAAAGAATTTTGGAGAGAGGTTAGGGATATGTTACAGGAGATCTTATCAGTGAAACTAACGCTGGAACCCAAATTTTATATATTAGGCATATACCCTGAAGAAATACACGTAAGTGGCCATGAAAAAATCCTCATAAATCTGGGAATACTACAAGCAAAAAGAGTGATTGCTCTGTCATGGAAAGAAATGGGCAAACCGAGCATAACAAATTGGCTCAAAGAACTCTCACTATCTTTACCACTGGAGAAAATCACACACACATTAAAAGACAAGCACAATGATTTTGAAAAACTGTGGGGCCATTTCATCAATTATATTAAGAACAAAGATTTGACCTATCTGTTGCAAGTATCTGGAACATCATAACTGGTCCCTATACAGATCCACAATTTTATGCTGTATGTTGACAATACTAATCATTTGGACAAGGACTCTCATGTACTTATGTTCTGCTTTTAAATGTGCCCCCCCTTTTTTTGTTTTGTTTTGTTAATCTGATTGTTCATGTTAAAAGCTTCAATAAAT
>NW_018127906.1:988058-996911 GCF_001952655.1 Monopterus albus | reverse complement strand
AGAGAGGACACACTACGGGAGAGAGGAGACACAGAGTTAGTGATGTGTAATGGTGGCATATAGAAGCATAGGGAGAGAGAGGAGAGGGAAGAGGAGGAGAGGAGAGGAGAGTAGGAGGGGAGGGGAAAGAAACTCAGAGCATCATGGGGCCCCCAGCAGCCTAGGCCTATAGCAGCATAACTAAGGGAGGGCTCAGGGTCACCTGATCCAGCCCTAACTATAAGCTTTATCAAAAAGGAACGTCTTAAGTCTAATCTTAAAGGTAGAGAGGGTGTCCGCCTCCCGAACTGAGACTGGGAGTTGGTTCCATAGGAGAGGAGCTTGATAGCTAAAGGCTCTGCCTCCCATTCTGCTTCTGTGGACTCTAGGAACCACAAGTAAACCTGCACTCTGAGAGCGAAGTGCTCTGTTAGGATGATAAGGCTCTACGAGGTCTTTAAGATACGATGGAGCCTTGTCATTAAGGGCTTTGTATGTTAGGAGAAGGATTTTAAATTCTATTCTGAATTTTACAGGGAGCCAGTGGAGAGAAGCTAATATGGGAGAGATATGATCTCTCTTGCTAGTTCCTGTCAGTACTCTGGCTGCAGCATTTTGGATTAACTGGAGGCTTTTTAGGGAATTATTGGGACATCCTGATAGTAAAGAGTTACAGTAGTCCAGCCTGGAAGTAACAAATGCATGGACCAGTTTTTCAGCATCACTTTGAGACAGGATGCTCCTGATTTTTGCAATATTGCGTAGGTGAAAGAAGGCAGATCTAGAGACTTAGCTTTTGTGTGATTTAAAGGACATATTCTGATCAAAGATGACTCCAAGGTTCCTCACAGTAGTACTGGAGGCAAGAGCTATGTCATCTAAAGTAACTATATGATTAGACAGCAGATTTCTAAGGTTTTCAGGCCCAAGCACAATAACTTTGGTTTTGTCAGAGTTTAGAAGTAAGAAGTTGCAGGTCATCCAGGCCTTTATGTCTTTAAGACATGCTTGAAGTTTGACCAGCTGATCTGATTCATTTGGCTTCATAGATAAATATAACTGAGTATCATCTGCATAGCAATGGAAATTTATGTTGTGCTTCCTGATAATATTGCCTAAAGGGAGCATGTATAAAGTGAAGAGAATTGGACTTAACACAGAGCCCTGTGGAACGCTGTGACTAACTTCAGTTTGTGTGGAACATTCGTCATTAACATGAACAAATTGAAATCTTTCTGATAAATAAGATTTGAACCAACTTAGCGCAGTTCCTTTAATCCCAATAACATGTTCAAGTCTCTGCAGTAAGATGCTGTGATCAATGGTGTCAAAAGCAGCACTGAGATCTAAGAGGACAAGTATGGAGACATGTCCTTTGTCTGAGCCTAAATGTTTTCAGTAATTGAGTGTCATATGTTGGTTTTCATGTACAGGATCAAATAAGTAACCTGCCTTTCCCTGTCCCTGTCTCTGTCTCTGTTTCTACTTGTCTGTCTCCCAGTGAGTTGGAGCGTCTCAGTGGTCTAGTGGGTCGTCCCTCAGAGTCTCACCCCCTCCATAACAGCGGCCTGCTCAGTCTGGATCCAGTTCAGGATAAAACTCCATTGTATTCACAGCTGCTGCAGGCTTACAAGTGGTCGAACAAGGTGACATGCCATCTGCTAACATGTTTACATGCCAAATGCCAACATAAACTGTGTCCCAGTTTAGGGGACACATCCTTCGAAGGCTGGATTTGAAGACCGATTGCGTCACAGCATTGTGACACGACAGTCCCATTTCAAAGGCTCCTTCAAACGCGTTTTTTTCGTTGCCAGGCAATGGAGGCTCCATCTGGTGAATCCTTCACAACTCAGCCTATCCCAAGGTTCTTTGCATGCTGACAGAGAGCAGAGCAGCTGTCAAGGTTGCTAAGCAGTTGGAGCAGCACTTCAAAATGCAGTACTAGTATCTGAAACATTTGGTAACAAAAATAGGAAATACTCTTTACACCAGACCATGTCATTTCAGTTTGGACCAATGTCCTGCCTTCATGGTCTACAAGGGATACATAGGTCACTCTTTGGTAGACTGCATCCTTCAACAGATGTGGCCCCTGAATTGAGACACAGCTATAGATACAGGCTAACTGCTAACATGGTAGCATGCTAACTGCTAGCATGTTCATGCTGTGTTTGTGTCATGTCACCTTCACCTCCTCCTCTTTCTCTTAGTTCATGTCCTCCTCCACATTGTATTTGATGTGAATTGATCTTTAGTTGATGAAGCAGCTAGCTGCATTTTGCAGCTATTTTTAGCAACATTGTGATGAAATTTTATAACTAGATGCACTAGCATGACTTCCAGATATGTCACCGTGGGATGTCATCTGCTGGTCCACAAGCAGGCTGCTCTTGCTCTGGCTTAGATCTTTGGTGATAGTGAAATAAACTAACGATTTTTAAGTTGTCAAACGAAAAGATTATTTTGACTCTCCGGTGCCACTGCAGGAATCAGCAGGTGAGCAGGTGTCGAAAAGACAAAGACCTCTCTCTGGCTCATGCAGGCTGCAGTATTGCAAAGAAAGGGACAGGGTGTACTGCATGTAGGCTCGGTGTGGCCCAATATTTGTGGGGAAAACTAAGTTTTACTGACAGCCGCAAACTTCAAACATGAAACACTCCTAAGGAACAATGACAGCATGAAACAAACTGTGCAGGGACAGGAGACTGCAGGAGCATTTAGAAGGTAGGAACCTACTGATCGGCCTGCAGGAGAAGCTGCAGTGACAGTAAAATGACTATCACAGTGCCAACCCAGAGGTGGTACCACAGTGTGAGAATAAGCTACTCTGCTACTAGTAAATGTCCAGAACTCCTAAGTAAAAGGAAGTACACTTAAAAAGGTCTGAATAGCCCATTTAATAGCAATATATGTTGCTGTAATTATTGATTGGGGCTCTTTTTAATTACTGTTATGTATATAGGCTATTAGATTTATTAGTAGAATTTTAAAATTTAATATTAATATAAATCTGCAAAGTAAATAGCCAAAATTAGGCTAACAAAATAAGTGGAGTAAGATGTAGAGTATTTGCCTCTGGGAGAGGAAAATACTATATGAAAGGGAAGTAGAAGTATGAAATAGCAGAAAATTTTATTTAACATTTAATTATGCACAACAATTACAGATACGAAATGATTTTAATAGAAGAAATTTATGATGCCACCAAAGATGCCTTTCATCCTGTGGGGACAGAGACGGGTTTAGACAGGACAGTTGCATTAAGCAGTACCACACTTTGTGACTTTGCTCTTAAAAATAAAATGGCACATTGCTATTTCTGTAAATTGTCTATCACCAAAGCATCTGATTAACCTCTCTCTATTAACAGGATATGTTCTGCAGGCCTTTAAAGTTGCTGTAATTAAACCTCTACTCAAAAAGCCTACTCTTGACCCAAGTGTCCTAGCTAATTATAGACTAATATCCAATCTCCCCTTTATTTCTAAAATCTCCGATACAGCTGTTGCAAAGCAGTTATGTGACCACTTGCACGAGAATTATTTGTTTGAGGATTTTCAGTCAGGTTTTAGAGTCCATCATAGTACAGAAACTGCATTGGTGAAAGACACCAATGATCTTCTCCTAGCCTCAGATAAAGGACTTGTCTCCATACTTGTCCTCTTAGATCTCAGTGCTGCTTTTGACACCATTGATCACAGAGACTTGAACATGTTATTGGGATTAAAGGAACTGCACTAAGTTGGTTTAAATCTTACTTATCAGAAAGATTTCAATTTGTTCATGTTAATGATGAATCTTCCACACAAACTGAAGTTAGTCACGGCGTTCCACAGGGCTCTGTGTTGGGTCCAATTCTCTTCACTTTATACATGCTCCCTTTAGGCAATATTATCAGGAAGCACAACATAAATTTCCATTGCTATGCAGACGATCCTCAGTAATATTTATCTATGAAGCCAAATGAATCAGATCAGCTGGTCAAACTTCAAGCATGTCTTAAAGACATAAAGGCCTGGATGGCCTGTAACTTCTTTCTTCTAAACTCTGACAAAACTGAAGTCATTGTGCTTGGGCCTGAAAACCTTAGAAATCTGCAGTCTCATCATATAGTTACTTTAGATGACATAGCTCTAGCCTCCAGTACTACTGTGAGGAACCTTGGAGTCATTTTTGACCAGGATATGTTCACTAAATCACACATAAACCAAGTCTCTAGAACTGCCTTCTTTCACCTTCGCAATATGCTGAAAGTGATGTTGTTGCTTTTCTTTCCTTTTCCCTCTCCTCTGTCCACTCACCCCAACTGGTCAGAGGTTTCTTCTGTTAAAGGGAGTTTTTCCTCCCCGCTGTTGTTACTGTTACTGTTATAGTTATACTGTTATTATTATAGAGAAAAAATATCTATAATAACAATAATAGTAAGGTCTAGACTTAACTTTGTAAAGTGTCCTGAGATGACTTTTGTTGTGATTTGGCGCTATACAAATAAAACTGAATTGAAATGAATTGAATATTTTGTCTATGTGTGTGTGTATTTTGTGTACCTTTGTGTAGTTGCAGTACCACGCTGCTTTGGCCTCCAGTTTGTTGAACCAACAATCACTCAAGCGATCAGCCAATCAGATGGGAGCTTCAGCCAAGAGACGACCCAAAGTGCAACCCAGTACTCTGGTACTACCTCCTCAGTGAGTGTTATTTTATGGCATACTGGGTATACTATAATACTGCATTAATACATACTATATACTGTATGCTGATACAACGTTGCAGTACTATGCCAGCCTACTTCACTTTGTCAGACGGGTTCTATTTAAGTGACTTCTTGAACAGGTCTGGCCCTAATCAGGCCTGGGTGTGGCTGGTGAAACTGAACTCGGCTTTCAAAAAAACATGGTTACAGTACATTCATGATTTAACGGGGGGGCAGTAACTTTTTTGCATAGGGCCATGAGGGTTTGGATAGTTTTTTTTCCCCTTAAAATCATCACATAAAATTGCATTTTGCTTACTTGGGTTATCTTTGTCTAATTAAATTTGTTTGATGATCTGAAACATTTAAGTGTGACAGGTGCAAAAAAAAAAAAACCTGTTAGGGGGCAAATACTTTTTCACAGCACTGTATACTCTGATCTCTGTAGTTTAATTACACCACTGATACATATTCAGTTTACCGAGTGTACTGCAGCGCCTCCCTGCAGTACTGTAAGACTGTGTTCCTCTGTGTGCAGGTATGTGGATGATGTTATTTCTCGGATCGGCAGGATGTTTCCTGATATGACCATCGAGCTGTTCAGACCCAATGGGACGTCTGCTGTGCTGCTGGTACTGAAATACACATTACAACATACACCGTATAGGTGTGTTCAGACCAGGTATCAGGTGTGTCTGTCTAACCTGTTCCCCTCTCAGGTGACCCTGGGGAAGGTGTTGAAGGCGATTGTTGTGATGCGTTCACTGTTCATTGACAGAACTGTTGTTCGAGGGTTCAACGAGAACGTTTACAGTGAAGACGGAAAAGTAAGAGGTCAAATTCACCTGACGGGAAACCACTGATACCTGCCTATTTGTCTCCATGGTAACCTGTCTGCCTCTCCTCCTCAGCTGGACATCTGGACCAAATCTCAGTACCAGGTGTTCCAGAAGGTAAGACTCACCTGTCCTCATCTGAAATACTCACATGAGCTGGGTGAGCAGCACTCTGATTAGTTTTGTTGTTGCTAGGTAACGGAGCATGCCACCACCGCCCTGTTGCACTACCAGCTTCCCCAGATGCCTGACGTCGTGGTTCGGTCCTTCATGGTGAGACGCCGATCGATAACTGTCCATTAATCTCTATCTGTCTGCCGACCTGGGTGTCTCACCTGCCTCTCTGCCTGTTTGTATACCTGTCTGCAGACCTGGTTGCGGAGCTACATTAAGCTTTTCCAGTCTTCCTGTCAGCGTTGTGGGCATTTCCTGCAGGATGGACTTCCTCCGACATGGAGGGACTTTAGGACCCTGGAGGCATTTCATGACACCTGTCGCATGTAAACAAGCACTACCTGTTTATGGACTTTAAGTATTTGTTGGCTTTTTTTTGTTTTCTGTATAAAAAAGTTTGATTAAATATTTTTGCAGAAAGTTATGTGAATAAAGTTAAGTCAAAATAATATCAGTTATCCTCGGGAGCGTCGCCGGGCTGAGCAGCCGTTTTGGCATCATGTCTATAACTGCGTTCATCATGTGACGCCACCAGCCCAGAATGTGTTTTCCACAGTTTTACGATCTGGGTTTGAACCAGTAGCATTGTGAAAGTGATGTCTTGTTGCTTTTCTTCTTTTCTCTCTCCTCTATCCACTCACCCCAACCTGTCGAGGCAAAAGGCCTTCCACCAAGAACCGGGGTCTGTCGGAGGTTTCTTCCGTTAAAGGGAGTTTTTCCCCCTTTAACAAGGGAAAAACTCAGGGGGCGGGGGGCTTGTTGGGTTTTCCCTCTATATTAATAGTGAGGTCTTATAATGGCCAAGTATGTTACACACAAGGAATTTGCTTCCGGTACAGAACCAAGGCAGCTATTTCAAGTCAAATTTATTTATATAGCACTTAAAAAACAACATCCAGCTGACCAGAGTACTTTACATGGCAGAATAAAATCACAATAAATGACTAAAATAGAGTAAATAAGATCAGTGCAAATAAAAATGAAACGGCATAATAACACAGACACACAGTTAACATACATTCAATAAATGAAATTAAAAGGAATGCATAAAGCCCTACTATGTATTAAAAGCCAAGCCAAATATGTTTTAAGCAATGATTTAAAAGTACTGAGGTCAATAGCTGACCTTTTAGGGGGCTGCAACAGTAAAAGCACGATCACCCCAGCATTTATATCTGGCCCCAGGACCCTCTGAAGGAAACTTGCTTGAAGATCTGAGGGACCTTGTAGGTTTGTGCCAATGCACAAATTCAGTGAGGTAAGATGGTGCCAAACCATTAAGAGCCTTAAAAACAAAAATCAATAACTTAAAATCAATTCTAAAACGAACTGGAAGTCAATGGAGAGAAGCCAGTACCGGGGTTATATGGTCGAATTTCCTAGTACTTGTCAAAAGACGAGCAGCAGCATTTTGCACCATTTGGAGATGAGAGAGGGAGGACTGGTTAAGACCTAGGTATAGAGCATTGCAATAATCAAGTCTAGAAGTGATAAAAGCATGCATTGGAATCTCAAAATCATTAAAAGAAAGGAATGACTTGACCTTGCTAAACAGCCTCAGGTGGAAGAAGCTAGATTTCACAACTGAGTTGATTTGCTTGTCAAACCTCAAGTCACCTTCAAACATCACCCCTAGACTTTTTACAGTCGACTTCAGCTGTTGAGCTAGGGGGGGCCAGGCGCTGGTTAAAAGCAGTTAGGTTTGCCAGGTCATCAAAAGGCACACTCTGTCTTATTTTCATTGAGATTTAAAAAGTTAAGTGCCAACCATGATTTCAAGTCTGTCAGACAGTCAAACAGTGGCTGTAATGGCATCCCTCTTGATGCCTTTAACGGTAAGTAAATCTCAATGTCATCAGCATAACAATGAAAAGAAAGGCCATATTTCCTTAAGACAGATCCCAGTGGGAGCATGTACGAAGAGAACAAAATGGAACCAAGCGCAGATCCTTGGGGGACACCACAGGAAAAGATAGTTGAGGAGGATGAACAGGTACCAATATTAACAGTAAAACTTCTATTAGTGAGATAAGATCTGAACCAGTTAAGAACAGTACCTTGAATTCCTACACACTGCTCCAAATGAGATAGGCAGATTTCATGATCCACTGTATCGAAGACAGCGGTGAGATCTAAGAGCACTAATAAAACCGAATCCCCGGCATCTCTGGCCAACAGGATATAGTTACTGATTTTTAATAATGCAGACTCAGTACTATGTTTTATTTTATATCAGATTAAATTGCTCCTCAATGCCATTGTTTGTAAAAAAAGACTGGAGTTGGATAAAAGTCTTCTCCAGAACTTTAAACATAAAAGATAATTTAGACACTGGTCTAAAATTTGACCACACTAAAGGGTCAAGATTTGGCTTTTTGACAAGAGGCTGGACAATCATTTTTTTAACAGCAAATGGAACTGAGCCTGTCCTTAAACATAAATTAATCAGAGCCATAAAGCTAGTAAGCCCAACGGAGTCAAAACATCCTTAAACAATCTAGTTGGCAAACAATCCAAAGAACAGTGAGATACTTTCATGTGGTGGACCAGTTCAGATAGCATAGGCAAGGATACAGGTTCAAACTGATCAAAGACAGCAGAATGCAGAGGAATATCAGCTGGGTCAGGATTAGTCGAACCGAACTGCCTAATGCTAGTGATAGTGCCTAATGCTTTAAATCAGTAAAATATTGAAGAAAACCCTCACATACTGCTACTGATGCCTCAGGATGAGAAGCAAGGTTACACGGGTTGATAAAAGAATTAATTGTACTGAACAAAACCTGAGGTTTATGATGATTATTGACCACAATGTTGGATAGGTTGTTTGATTTGGCAGACTATACAGCCTTTTGATAGTCAGAGAGACAATCCCAGAAATGGTGGAGAGAAACATGAAGTTTATCCTTCTTCCATTTACGTTCAGCTTGCCCACATCTTTGCCTAAGTGCCCGAGTAGAGTCGTTTAGCCAGGGCACTGTTTGCACCTTGGCTGGTCTGCATCGAAGAGGGGCGATAAAATCCAATATATCCTGGCAAGTGGTAGTTAAGAGTTTAAGAATTCCTCAGGTTTCATAAAGGAGGAGACATCATTCATCAAATACAGACCAGAGTTTTAAAAATTAATAGAAAACTCTACTGCTGTAGAAGAAGTGACAGTATGTCTAA
>NW_018127906.1:986466-988048 GCF_001952655.1 Monopterus albus | reverse complement strand
GCAGGAATAAAAGGTCTGTCTGCCAGTGACAGAGCAGCAACATTGAATAAAACAGGCCAGTGATCTGAAAACCGAGAGTCACATATTTCGGTAATGGAAACAGGCAGTCCATGAGAGATCACAAGATCCAAGTGTGTGTCCACGCTCATGTGTAGGGCCATATGCACCGACTGAGTGAGGTTAAAAGAGTCAATAATATTTAAAAAGTCTTTGGCCAATGGGTCATCAGGACAGCAGATGTGGATGTTAAACGCACCAAGTATTAAAAGTTTATCAAACTTTGGCAGGATAAAACCCAAGAAGTCAGAAAACTCCTGAATAAAACCCTTGTTGAATTTAGGAGGACGATAAACCACTGCACACAGCAGTGGATAAGAGAGCTCCACCACAAACAGCTGTAACTCAAAAGTGAAGTAGGTGCAGGTGTCTACCATGAGCTGCCGACATTTAAAACTGGTTTTAAAAACTGACGCCAGGCCGCCGCCCCTGCCTGATGAGCACGGGGAGCTAAGGAAGGAGCAATGCGGTGGGAGAAGTTCAGAAAATGCATAATGCTCACCTTCCTTTAGCCAGGTCTCGGCCAGCAACATAAAATACAGTTCCCGCGATTAATAAAATAAAAGTCTTGTTAGCCAGAGACCTGGCGTTAATCATACCCATCCGGATCGATGAAGCAGAGTTCGGCGGCTGGGAAGACCGTCTCAGTGACCCGAGGTTGGACCACTGGCGTCGCGAAAACCAGCAACTTGGGCTGTGTTTAGTTTAAACTAGTACAGCACCAAAAATAGGGGATACACAAGGGAGGGATTGACGGCGCCATCTCCTAACCGGGAGATAATAATCGGTGCGCTGCCAACTCACACCAATGGCTCTAACCACCAAGGGCAATTTGGGGGTTCAGTGTCTTGGCCAAGGACAATTCGACTGCAGGCACCGAGATACGAACCTCCAACCCTCTGGTTGGGAGACGACTCCTCTACCCACTGCACCACAGTCGCCACCGACTAATAACTGCATTTAAGGAGAGAAGAGCGCCGCCTGTAGGAAGACTGCTGCTCAGTTATGCCAAAACAGATGATTATCATTATGACTTAGTCAACTGTGTCTGACATCATGGCGGGGCTGACTCTGGGCATGCGCAGTGCGCACATGCACGTCGTCTCAGCATCTCCTCGCTGATGACAAAGGATCCTTCGGAGGAACGCGCCGCGCGTGGCCGCGTCCTCTGCGCTCGTGCTGCTGCAGAGAGAAACAGACAGGTGCGAGAGACGGGACGCCGGTGTGTCGGTAGGATGCGCGGGGCGGACAGCAGCAGCAGCTCGACGTGATCGTAGGGTCGGTACCGACAGGGCGGAGCAGCCGCAGCGTAGTAGTGCGAGGAGCAGACCGGAGACATGAGCTGCAACTGGGGCGCCGAGCTGTGGGTACGTACACCTGTTCACGCCTGCTGCTCACCGACATCACCCGGGTACACACTCGGTGACACGATCAACTCATTACCGACTGCGGTGACCGCATATCTGCCGGTAACCGGGCGGCCTGTGTGTGAGTGTGTGTGTGTGTGTGTGTGTGTGTGTGTGTG
>NW_018127906.1:981658-986366 GCF_001952655.1 Monopterus albus | reverse complement strand
CCCCCCCCCCCCCCCCCATCATCATTATTACCCTTGTTGTTTTATTTCAGTGCAAATGGACCTTTCAGAGACACACCCCGTTCCTCTCCACTTCTAACTATTCTGGGTCAGTCAGGTCACGTGTTCAGCTTGAGTAAAATCGTGTAAATGTGCAAATCTATTATTTTATTATTAGATTTGATATTACAGGGCGGAATGTTAGTGCAGTGGTTGGCACTGTCGCTTTGTGGAGTCTGCACACTCCCCCTGTGTCTGTGTGGCTTCCTCCCCAAGCCCAGGCCCATGACACTGACCTGCCCATAGGTGTGAGAGACCAGCCGCCTGTCCGGGTGGACCTCGCCTCTCGCCCGGTGTAAGCTGGGGCTGGCTCCAGCCCCCCGAGACCCTCTACAGCATCAGCAGTGTAAATAATGGATGGTTGGAAGTTGATTAATATCTGGAGTCAGGATGTAATCTCCTGTATCTGGTTTGACAAGCAGAAGCTGAATTTATTAAAATCACCAGTGACGATAAAACAGCAGCCCCTCACTCCTTATCATTGCTGTCTTTTAAGGGGAAAATTTAAATAATACACATATTCGACACACACACTTGTGTGTATGTGCAGGCTAACAGACAGACTGATGTTTGTGTTGCTGTCATTGTGTTGTGTTTCAGGATCAGTTTGATAATCTGGAGAAGCACACCAGCTGGGGAATCGACTTTCTGGAGAGATACACCAAGTTTGTTAAAGAGAGAGCCGACATTGAGCTGAGCTACTCCAAACAAATCAGGTATCATCATGCCATGCATGTCACCTGTGCACAGCCCTAACAGCACCCCAGCATCCCCATACATCAGGTTACACAGGGCTCACCAGTGTCATGAAACATCGAACAATGATAAACAAAATAAAGGAGAACACATAATATATAAATCAACAATAACATAAAACTGTAGAGGTGTCAGTAAACTGACTCAATCCTCACCGAGAGATGAACACTGAGTTTGTTTGTAAGTAAGTTTAGTTTTTATTTACCAAACATTATATGATCTGAGGATGCTCTGAAATGATTCACACCACTGAGCGGGGGGTGTAGGTGAAGATATGGTGATGTCGGCTGAGTTGGAAGAAGGAGCCCGACACCAAAATGACCTTTTGTACCGCTCTCTCCACTGAGGAGCCCCTCTGTTATTCACAGCCGGGAAACACACAGCAACCGCTGAACACAGGAACACACACAATCCCCGCCAAACCCACAACTATATGCAGCCTGCCCAGAGGTGCATCATGGGGGATCCCACCAGGTGCCTCTCCCCTCGGCATCCTGGGGGAGCCTGCCGAGTGTCTCTCCACCCCTGGTGCTACGATAGTGATAAGAATTTAAATCAGCTTTGTGAGAGGACAGCATTTAACTAAGAGATTATTGATAACCTGTTTCATGTCAGCTGACACAAATCATTCCTGTGCAAGTGGTCACATAACTGCTTAGCAACAACTTTTTCCAGAATTTTAGTATTCAACGGGAGATTGGATATTGGTCTATAGTTAGCTAGGACACCTGGGTCAAGAGTAGGCTTTTTGAGTAGAGGTATAATTACTGCAACCTTAAAAGCCTGTGGAACATAACCTGTTAATAGAGAGAGGTTAATCAGATCTAGTATGGATGTGTTGATTAGGGGAAAGACGTCTTTGAGCAGCCTGGTCGGGATGGGGTCCAGGAGACATGTTGATGATTTAGATGAAGCAATTGTTGAGGTCAACTCAGAGAGATCTATGGGAGAGAAGTAGTCCAAGTATAAATGAGGTCTCACAGATGTTTCTAAAGCCATTGTAGTAGATGGCACATCTGCAAGAGCTGTGGGAGTGGTCCGACCAATTTTTTCTCTAATAGTTGTGATTTTATTTGTAAAGAAGCTCATGAAGTCATTGCTGCTGAGATCTAAGGGAATGTTAAGCTCAACAGCACTGTGGCTCTTTGTCAGCCTGGCTACAGTGCTGAAAAGAAACCTGGGGTTGTTCTTATTTTCCTCAATCAGTGATGAATAAAATGCGGTTCTGGTGTTTTTTGGTTTGATTCCATTGAACAGGTCTACTTATCTCTCTCTGTGTGTCTCTCTACTTGACTGTGTGTGATTTCCTGTCTGTCTACAGGAGTCTGTCCAAGAAGTACCACCCTAAGAGAAGCAGAGAGGATGAGAGCAGGTCAGTTGACATATTTCAGAATTGATGTTTCAGGTAATTGATGTGTTTGATATGAGGGCCTGGACTAGCCCTGAGTAACTCTGACCCTAGTCTGGGTGAATTTAAAGGGCAGTTTTCAGGTGACAGGTGTAATAGCAAGCAGAACTCTGACTGGTTATACACCATTAAAAGGTGTGTTGGATTTATGCTACATTGAGAGGGTTCTAATATGAGAGTGTAGAGGAGTCTCATGTTGACTCTCACGATTCACAGGATTTCTGTTTTATCACCATGTAAAGTTGCAGCAAATGATAATTTCTACTGCCAGTGATTCTGTTCTATCTTTAAAGCTATGACAAATGCTTGAGTTTTCAGAATGCAGGTGGTGGTGTTCTTGATGGGCTCTAAAGTAGGGCTGCAGAGAATCACCCATAATAATTAGCATTATGACACAATGATGTCAAAACTAAATTAATAACAATGTGCCCAACATTTATGTTTGAAAACATTTGCTTTGTTCATGTTTTGAGTTTTCTGATGTAGTTAAGTTTCTTGTTTTCACATGCAGAACATGAACAGGCTGAATCACTGAGGTCAGTTATAATCAGCAGGCTTGTTTTTTAATAATCTGTGATGGGAGGCTCCTCAGCTGAGGGTGCAGTGTGGCTATAATTGGTGGCTTTGGCTACACCTGGTGTCTTTTTTTCTTGTTTCATGTTCATTACAGGTACACCTGGTGTTTGGCGTTTGCTGCGACTCTCCGGCAGCTAAATGAAGTCGCAATTCAGAGAGAAGAACTTGCGGAAAACCTGAATAGACAGATTGTCTGTGAGCTGACACGATACATCCAGGAGCTGAAGACCGAGAGGAAAACGGTGAGTAAACAAACAAGCAACAGACTAATAAACAAGCCAACTCATCACAAACAGCTCAGCAGGTGTCAGGGAGTGAGGAGAGAGATGAGACTGTCCACAGCAGCGCACCCTCCAGCATGTGCCAAAAACTGACTGCTTGCCTGAAAGTGGTTATGGTCCGCGGGAACATGAACAACCCGTTAAAATGCATCGATCAGTTTATATTCACTTACAGCTGCTTTTGTCAGAATCAAACCATAATAAAATGCCAAAATAGATCCAACAAGTGGATGTACGAAGGTTTGTTTTTGTAACAGATAGATAAGATAACATAGATAGATAATCCTTTATTGTCATTGTAACAGGTACAATGAAATTTCAGAGTGACCTCCAGTCGATACAGCAATAGAAAAAACATAACATATGAAATAAAAGCATATAAAAACATAACCACTAAATAAACAACAGCCCCCTCTGAGCCACTGCTGCTGTACCATACACATATACAGTATGTAAGGATGCTCTCAATGGAGCAGCGATAGAAGGAAATACAGTCTCTGCTGGGCCTTTTGAGGAAATTGGTAAACGGACTGTATTTATGTAGCGCATTTTTCAGTGTGTTGCACTGGCCAAAGCACTTTACAGGAGATGATACACCATTCACACACAACATTCACACACCGATGACAACAGGCTGCCACACGGTGCTAGTCAAGCCACCGGGAGCAATTTGGGGTTCACTGTCTTGCTCAGGGGCACTTAGGGATGCGGGGAGACCAGGAGTCGAACCACCGACTTGCAGGTCAGGAGACGACTGCCCTACCTCATCCGTAAATTGTAATGGAATAATGTTAATTCTAGCCAAAAGAAGTCGTAGTCGGAACCGCTGGACATACGTAGGTGGTTCTATGTAATATTTGTCAGTGACAGAGGTAAGATTTTTATATGCTGCAGGGTTTCATTCATTTATGAACAGCTTAGATTTAAGTATATGTCATTACCAGCCAGAAACAAAATATTTAAAAGTACATACATGTGTAGATTATGTCTGCGTACCATAGTACGTTCTCCATATAACCTAGTAATGTGGGTGATACAAATAAAATAAAGAAAATTATCGACTTTCCAATTATTCTACTGGTTCTGTGTATTTTTGTGTTGTTGACTATAAACCATATAGTCTTTTCTTCCACTTTAAGTGCCTCCAAGAATCCAGTAGAACCAAAATGCAGTTTATCTTCCCCAAAAAGTGATTTAAACTAAAATCTTGATAATGAATAGGTGGATTTCATACTAACTTTATAACTCTAATTGATCTTTCTACATCCTGTAGTGTACATCGGTCCTATATTGTGCGACAAATATGTTATTGTGGACTTTGTATTGTACTGTGAGTTTATGGTATCATTACATTCCTATATCTACCTAAAGGGACATAAATCACCTCTATGAAAAATGTATTTGATTTGTAGTTTGAGATTTTAGTCTGGCCCAGAGATGACTGTCTGGCCTTTCTGGATTGTGCAGTCCACTTGGGAGAGGACAGAAGCCTGAAGGTAGAAGTATATTGGAAACCTACACACACGAACCAATACCTGCTTTTTGACTCACACCATCCACTTCAACACAAACTGGGAGTCATCAGAACTTTAAATCACAGGGCAGAGGAAGTGCCCACAACTGCAGAAGG
>NW_018127906.1:973721-980591 GCF_001952655.1 Monopterus albus | reverse complement strand
CTAACACAAGATTAATACAAGAAAACAATTGGTGTCATGGCTTACTGCTAACCTTGAAACAGTAGACTAGAGCAGACTTTGAATCTTACTAAACTGCATTAATAACACATTAAAGTCTAGCAATTATCTCACTGATTTATTAATTTCTAACAAGGGGGATAAATATCTCTGGCTCAACACCAGTCAGTCAGAACTGATGAAGCCTCTTGGATGAGAGGTGAAACGTCTTCGACCTGGAAATCTAGTCCAGTTGATTTTTTTCAAATGAGTTTGTACTATTGTTGCAGCATTTCCAAGATGGCCGCCGTGCCCAGCAGCACATTGAGAGCTCCTGGAAACAGCTGGAGTCTGTGAGTGACCACAGCCCCGCCCACATCCACACCTGGCCCCACCCATTCCCCCGCATAACCTCTGATCCCAGATTTAATATTTGACCATGTAGAATTTAAAAACTAAGAAAAATAGATTTGGTCACACTTTGTTGACTGTTTGTTCAAATGTAGCAGTAACTGACAGTAGCACTGCAGTGATGTTTTTATTGACTTGTTTTTGTTTTTATTGTTGCTGTTGTTGTTCAGAGTAAACGCCGGTTTGAGCGTGACTGTAAGGAGGCTGAGCGAGCTCAACACGTCTCCGACAGAGTCGACCTTGACAACAAGACGGATGGAGAGAAGGTTCTATAACTATAAAAATGAATATAAACATGCTGACGGAGTTTTCTGGACAGTGTTGGTACAGTATTTGTATTTGCCTGTGACGCAACATTCCACCTCCGGGTCCAAACTCTCCCAGATCCAAATGGCGGAGCCTGTCACCATCTACACAATACCGTCTTTTATTTCTTTAGTGAGGGTGGCATAATGGTGCAGTGGTTAGCGCTTTTGCCTCACAGCAAGAAGCCAACCCAGGGCCTTTATGTGTGGTCTGCGTGTTCTCCCTGTGCCGCCATGGGTTCTCTCCAGTGCTCCGGCTTCCTCCCACAGTCCAAAGCTTAGGTTGACTGGTGACTCTAAACTTCTCGTAGGAGTGAGCGCGGTTGTTTGTCTACATGTCAGCCCTGTGACAGACTGGTGACCAGTCCAGGGTGGACCCCGCCTCTAACCCAGTGTTAGATTTCTTTAGGGAGGCTTCACTGAGAGTAATAACATGACTACATTCTATAGATTCGATCATGTAGCTTTAAATTCAATATATAGTTTAGCTATATATGTACGTATATCGAGTGCAAGCTATTTTTCCCAATTCTCTTAACCAGGAACTCAGAGAGACGAGGGGGTCCAAGTGGATACAAAAAACCGTGCTGGTTTATTCAAAGGATCACAGGCAAAATTAACATTACATGTCCAGGTATCTTCCACCTCCAATACTGCGTGCAGGCAGATGAAGAATGAAAGCCCCGAACCCAACAGGCCTGTACATTATATCTGGTTTGGGCTAACCCCATTCTACACAGCGACGTCAAACTGTGACATCACCTGATATGCCAGCTTTACAGCTGACCGTAGCAGTAGTCAAAACATGGAGAATAAATGCATGTGAATGTTGATTAAGTGGTGTGTATCTAAGAACATACAGGACATTCAGGGACATGTCCGGACATTAAGCCTAGGACGATATTATGATTAAGATTACGGCTAAACATATCATAATAATAATAACAATAATCATCCTGCCTGCTGACAATCAAACTTTTCTATCTAGCTATCCTTGCCCACGTACACCCTGCTAAAATCTCATGACAATGACTAAGCGTTTAAACTAGACATCCTGTCTCCACTAAACATTTCTAATACAACAAGTATCTAACCAATATCTATCTGACTAAAAAAATACCTAACACGAGTTATATGTCTACCTCGTTTTTAATAGTTCCCAGTTTTTACTGTTACTTCCATTAGTGTAAAATGTGTCAATATAGTGTTTACATGAACTTTATGCTAACTAGCTAGTGTTACATTACAAGGCAGCACTTTTAGAAGCTTTATTTTTTATTAATTTAAGAATACTGTGACTTATGCAATCAACTGTTCTCATTGCAAGGAAAGTGGTAAAATCACAGTTGACCTGTGATTTTTGATTCGGATCAATTGAAACAATGGGGAAAACAACACTGTGGCATATGGAGAGGAAGAGAACAAACCGAAGTTTGGACCCGGAAACAGAATGTTACGTCACAACAAGGGAATACTTCAAACTGAAGTTTGTCTGAAGAAATAATCTCATTTTACAAAAATGATAATTTAATCAAAACAAAACATAAATCACATCACAGGCTTGGGTAGGGGTATATAATGTATGAGGGGAGTAACGGTGTCAGGTACGTTTAGCGTAATGATTGGAAATTACTAGTCATCTGGTTGACTGAGCCAGTGACTGTAGAGCATGAATGCAACAGCTGATACAAGTCAATATAAGCAACATGTTTTAATCCAACATTACCGATGATATGGAACTAATCTGAACTACTGTCTGTCTGTCTGCCTGCCTCTCAGCGCTGCTCACTAAAGGTAAGGTCCATCTCCATATTTACTCCTTAGTGTTTATTTATGTACAATCATACTTAACATCACTCCTGAAACTCAGACTTCTCGTTCTACTAAATCTCACAAAAGCCTTGTACTCGAAGCCCCTAATACAGAACCGAGCTTGGAAACCAGGCCTTTAAAAGCTTTGCTGCTCTCTGATGGAACAGGTTATAGCGGGCTCTGAAAACGGACCGGCTGGTGTCTGGTTTAGAGTTTTAACCGAGTCTCTGTATTGTTATTGTGTGATGTATTTGTCAGGTACCTCTAGTTTGACATGTCATGGTTTTATGACTCTTGTCATCTGAATTTATAGTTTTGCTTACATTTTAATGTCAAATATTGGTTTTGTTTGTGAAATTGTGTTTTATCTTGTGTAAACAAGGTGCTCATTCAAAAAGAGTGAAATAGCTCTGCCCTGTGTAAATAAATGTTGAATGGATAAAAAAAACTAAACTAGGTGACGACTGGACAGAGGGAGAACCTGCTGTTTGCTGGTTCTGACAACGTCCCTGCAGCTCACTGACTCACTCATTATGTCTTGTGTTTAATCCAAACACCAACAGAAGTGTGAAAAACCCAGTTTGTGGATTCAGAGGGAGTTACTGCTGGAGCTATGTATTGCTGAACGGACTCCCACTGCAGCCATAGGCTGGTTCTTATATTTCTACAGTATATTTCTGTTTTTACCTTTATTTTAAATGTAAATGAGCTGGAGAGCTGTGGGTCCATCTGTTGTATCACACAATTTTATCGGTCTGCTTTTTTTAGGCTCGACAGACAGCTCAGCAGAAAAAACAAGCAGCTGAAGAGTCTAGAAAAGAATATGTGACCAGCTTAAACCAGTTTAACCAGGACCAGCACCAGCACTACCACACGCTGGTGCCAGTTATATACCAGGTAAACTTACACTTTTACACTCCAGTTATATACCATGTAAACCAGCAGCACCTGGTGCCGGTACCAGTTATATACCAGCTTTGGGGAGAGAAGTGAGTTTGTGACATAACGTCACTCGTTCAGTGCCTGGAGCAGTGTTATGACACCAGGACAATGTGACGACAGGTCAGCTGCTGGACAGGAGATGAGAACCTGATGGACTGTTACTGCTATAGTGGACCTAATGAGAGGGGTACGTATATGAAATGTATGAGGGAACTATGGATGTACAGAAAACCTGCATCCTCTGTAACTGAGAAATAACTAGTTACCCAATGCTTCAACACAGTGAAGAGGCAGCTGCTCTCACAGCTTGAGATCGACTAACTACACAATACAACCCAGACCAAAGAAGACCTGGAAGAACAAGTGGTGCAAGCAACAGCTGAAGCTAGAACCCCACTACCACCCCCTCCATTTCAGAGCCTAGCCTAGATCATGCACAGCCTTATAAACAAACATCAATTTAAAATCGATCTTAAAATAAACAGGAAGCCAATGGAGTGAGGCAAGAACTGGAGTTATATGCTCATGATGCTGTGTATTAGTCAGAAGACAAGCTGCATTTTGGACCAACTGGAGCCGAGATAATGAAGCTTGAGAAATGCCAGTATACAGTATGTTACAATAATCTAGTCTTGAGCTAATAAAGGCATGAATTGCCTTTTCAAAAACACTAACAGAAAGAAAGTGTTTAACCATATCCAGTAGTCTCAACTGAAAAAAGCTGGTCTTGACCACAGATTTGATCTGTTGATCCAGCTTAAGAGCACTATCAAATACCATCCCAAGATTCTTCACAAGGCCTTAAATAAGGGGCCAATGGGCTGAGAATAAAAGGATTAACAAAATCTGAGTTACCAATTAAAACACATTCTGTCTTACTTTAATTAATATGTAAGAAGTTATGTGATAACCATGTTTTAATGTCCCTCAGGCAATAAATCAGGGTCTGTAATGAGTTGCTCTTCTTGACATTCGACAGCAAATAGATTTGAATATCATCTGCGTAACAGTGAAAAGACAACCCATATTTCATGAAAATCAATCCAAGCAGAAGTAAATACAAAGAAAAGAGGACTGTCCCAAGGATGGATCCCTGAGGAACACCACAGTTCAGAGGAACAACAGAAGTGGAGAACTCATCAATGTGTACAGAAAAAGTCCTATCAGACAAATATAATTCAAAACATATAAGAACAACACCATGAAGTGCTACAGACTGCTGCAGACGGGACAACAAAATACATTGGTCCACTGTGTCAAAAGCAGCTGAAAGATCTAAGAGTATCAAAATAGCAGCCTTTCCTTCAGTAGAGTGTATTAATATGTTTCTGTATTTTATAGCGCATCCAGGACATGGAGGAACGGCGGATCGAGAGAATTGGGGAGGCGATGCGTTTGTCAGCGGAAGCCGAGAGAAAGGTTCTTCCTGTTGTGAAACGCTCTCTGGATGCCATGATGGATGCTGCTGAGAGCATCCAGCCCCGAATGGTGAGTCTCTTCCCAGCTGAAACCTGGTGTCATTCTGGGAGGGGCTTTGGTGGTAGGTTGAGAAGAAAAAGTTCCTTTAAACTGCTGATTTCTATCATAAAAAAGACCAGCAACCACACTTCTTAAATTCCCTTCATGAAGCTTTTTATATCAAGTGCCAAACGGTCCTTTTTGATCCTCCAGAGTTTCCATCCTGTTGTGGAACACTGGACACAGCTCTTCATCCTGACAGACTCTGGAGGTCTACAGGAGTCTGTCCATCCAGGGGTTCACTCACAAAGTCATCCTGCTGTAAAACTACGAATGGGGTTAGTGTAGTATTGGTTCAGGTTGTGTGGTATTTTAGCAGGAGCCCCAACGGAACCCATTTACAGGGGGGTTTTATTACTTGAAGACAGGATTTTACAACACTAGCAAATTAATATGGTGGCAATATTTGTATCTTTGACTGTGATGATCACCAGGTTGTGTGGTATTTTAGCAGGAGCCCCAACGGAACCCATGTACAGGGGGGTTTTATTACTTGAAGACAGGATTTTACAACACTAGCAAATTAATATGGTGGCAATATTTGTATCTTTGACTGTGATGATCACCAGAAAGACAGTCTATACATTACAAACGCTACTCTATCAAGAATGTGTGCATGTATTTATTTGATTTGCCAGCACAGCGTCTCGCCAGGTGACAGAAGTTGTCAGTGTACTGCCTTTGTGATGTGGAATCCTGGCGACATCACAGTGGGATTCCACTCTGTAAGTTTAGGAGGATGCCGCTGAACAATGTGAAAATTGCAGTCATCGATCCGTTCTGGTGTCTTGTGATGGCTGAGACGCAAAACTGCTCTCTTTTTACTCCCATTATACTACAGTAACAGTTCGACATAAACCAAGTGAAAGCTTAAACATCAAAGTTCTTATTTGACAAAACAAGGTCAAGGTGCTTTTGACCTTGTTCCTCAGTGGATAAGACATCATCCTTAGAAAGAGAGCAGGTTACCATGACAACAGAGCACCTGGTGAGGAAGACCATGAAACATTGTGCTGCCTACTTGTCAGTCGAACAAGGTTGTTTTATCTTTTGTAGGTGAGACTGAGGAGGTCAGAGGTCACATGTGATCTATCTTGTGTGTGTGTGTGTGTGTGTGTGTGTGTGTGTGTTGGTGTGTGTGTTGGATGTGTGCGCAGGACACCCGTCAGGTGGTGGAGGTGTATAAATCGGGCTTTGACCCTCCAGGTGATGTAGAGTTTGAGGACTACAGCACCACCATGAGGCGAAGCATCTCTGAGTCCAGTTACCTTGACAACCGGACTGAGGGGCGGAGACACAGCAGGAAGCTGTGGCCCTTCATACGTAAAAACAAGGTACACAAATACACACCTGTGTGAACACAGGCACAATCACACCTGTACTGACCATACCTCTCTCTGCCTCTCTCTCACTCCCTCCAGCTGTTGACCCTCCTCTCCTCCCCCCGGCAACCGCCGCCTCCACCCCCGACCTCGCCTTCACCTGGAGGTGTGACCAACAGTCCCCAGTCCCCACCGCCTGCCTCCAAAGAACCAATCACACAGCGGCTGAATGACCTCATGACCTCTGGCTCCAGAACCAGGAAGCAGTGTCTGCGCAGCCTCAAGAGAGGGGTACATGTGTATCTGTGCATGTACTCACATATATGTACACACACGCAATTGCATGTACAGTGGGTACGGAAAGTATTCAGACCCCCTTAAATTTTTCACTCTTTGTTATATTGCAGCCATATGCTAAAATCATTTAAGTTCATTTTTTTCCTCATTAATGTACACACAGCACCCCATATTGACAGAAAAACACAGAATTTGACATTTTTGCAGATTTATTAAAAAAGAAAAACTGAAATATCACATGGTCATAAGTATTCAGACCCTTTGCT
>NW_018127906.1:967487-973593 GCF_001952655.1 Monopterus albus | reverse complement strand
TGACACCTCCTGACACAGAGCTCCTGCACTGATGGGCAAATAGGCAGCAGGTCCTCCAACGTATATCGCATTTGCAAACTAACCACATTTTCGTTGTCATGGAAACAGTCACGAACACGCTATAATTATGGAACATCTTGATTTCATGTGTTTAGGCAGCCAAATACAATTTGGTTAGGGAGAATACGGTGGTTTGTTGTAATTCACAGAATAAAAACAGCAGCTCAACCTTTGCATTGATGGTAAAATGTGTGAAGCTCTTCCACATTAACTTCCACGGGGAACCAGACGTTTTTACTGAACGCTGCAGCTGGTGCTTTGCTGTTCATGATGACTTGGATTAGATCACCCTGGTGTAAACTGTAGCACGTGACTCGCGTCCAACCTAAAACGTGTAACACTTTGTTAGGTCCCTCTGTTTATCTGTTATTAAATCTATATGGACATGTTATACTTGTTTATAACGCACTGTAACGCTGATGAGTAACAGTACATCACTTCTTCATATGTGTATTTGAAATATGCTCCAAAATATACACCCAGTTGTCAGTTTATTAGGAACACCTAGCTCAGACTGAGTCAGTCTAATCCAACAGTCTTTCATGAAGGTGATAATGTTATACAAAGAGATATTATTTCATCCGGCCTCACTGATAGAAATGGGTGGGCAGAATAATAAAAATACCTATTTTTCAGGTTTTGCTGCAATTTCTTCAGTCAATTCAATTATCCTCGTTCTCTTTTCAGCTGCCCATTACACTCACACACTCAGGATGCCTTCCATTCTCACGTTCTCAGAAACATATATATATATATACACACAGTGGTTACGGAAAGTATTCAGACCCCCTTAAATTTTTCACTCTTTGTTATATTGCAGCCACATGCTAAAATCATTTAAGCTTAAATACTGAGCAAAGGGTCTGAATACTTATGACCATGTGATATTTCAGTTTTTCTTTTTTAATAAATCTGCAAAAATGTCAAACATTCTGTGTTTTTCTGTCAATATGGGGTGCTGTGTGTACATTAATGAGGAAAAAAATGAACTTAAATGATTTTAGCATATGGCTGCAATATAACAAAGAGTGAAAAATTTAAGGGGGTCTGAATACTTTCCGTACCCACTGTATATATACAGAGGTAATACATTTATTCACACATGTATGAACCCAGAGCTGCTGTTAATGTTTTAAATGTGATGTTTCCTTCATGCTCCTGTCTCACTGGGCAGCTGTCACTCAAACTGGTCAGTACCTCACCTGTTTCTCAGCAACACAAAGGTATCTCAAACCACATAATGTCAGCCGTTGTTGTCAGTGAGTGTAACACATATCAATATGTCAAACCTGCTGTAGGGCTCCAGTCCTGCAGACTGCAGTCATCTACCTCTTGAACAGAGACGCAAAAAACTCCAAACCAGAATCAGCAACATCAGCCAGGAGATCCAGAGAGAGAGGGAGCAGAGGTAGCGCGCACACACACACACACACACACAGAGGCTATGTGATCGTTGTGTGTATGTGTGATTATTGCCACTTTGTGAGGTCGACTAACATAAAACTTGGAAAAGGCTTACACCACAACTGATGTTGTGTATTAATGTGCTTGTGTTTTTTATTAATGTTGTGTATTGTGCACCTGCTGTGTACTGTTGTGTGTGTTTTAGAGATGCTCTGCTGAAGATGAGGGAGGTTTATGAACGAAGTCCTCAGATGGGCGATGCCAGCAGCGTGGAGCCTCGACTGGAAGAAGTGAAGCAGAGTCTGCAGAGACTGGAGGACGAGCTGAGGAGGAACCAGGTGTTTTCTGTCAATACACACAGTTCACATGCTTCGTACGCACAGTTCACACACTGTATACACACCAAACAGCCTTTTACCAGAGTGCATGAAGTTGGGTTCTTACTTCTTTTGCTCTTTCATGTCTTGTAAAACTGTTCATTTTGTATGAGCTGATCTGAATATTGTGTTTTATTGTGTCACTGTTTAATCGTGAGTGTCTCTACGTTAGTGTCTATATTAACATGTATATCTGTATACTACCATAGGCGTGGTTATCGGAGGCCGACAGCAAACTGTCTGATCACAGCAGTACAAGACAAGGTGGAGGTTGTGGCTTAAATTCCCACACAACAACGCCAGGCAGCAGCAGCCTGAAGCAGCTGGACAACCGCAGCCCAGCCAGCAGAGAGAGGTATTATTCATTATTGTTTTGTCAGCGTGATGGTGCTTGTTACATCTGTTTGCTAGTTCCTCTTCTGACATATTTAGACATTCACTGTTCATATACTTTACACTGTTAAACCCGTCTATTGTTTTGCCTAGAAAATATTTCAGGCACGGTGGCAAAAGGATGATGGGGTTTTGTTCGCATGCACTAAACCAGACTTTTCGTTGGCAACTTCTATGTAAAGGTCGCACAAAACAAGGAGATTATTAATAAGATGCCACGAATAATCGTCAAAGCTACCAGTTACTTCACAATCAAAGAAGTTAGAACAAACAACCTTCAAGAAAAAAAAAAGAAATAAAAAGATAAAATCAGACTGAAGCAGGGAGGAGACAGGTGTCAGGTTCTCTGACATACACTCCCAAACGCAAATACTTATTTCCAAATGAGTGTATGTTGGATGGTATAAAAAAATAATTATTTGGCCTGTCGCGTAGGCATGGCAGGAGTGTCATTGGTATGGCAATGAAACACTGCTGCTCTCTCTTTCTGTTGGCTAAAGGGAAGATGGCGCCGTGTACGGCGCAAGCCATCTGCTCCCTGTGTTGTTACAAGGATCAAGTGTTTTATTGTTGACAGCAGTTTTCATTCTTGTCTCTTCTCTGTTGGTTTACAATTGCCAAGCACTTAACATCTGATTCAAGCTGTTTAATCATGGCATGAGAGGACGGAAAACATATTTGGCTCCACTTCTGTCAGACATACTGGCAAGCTTACGTTGCCCAGCCTGCGTTCTGCCTCACAGACGACGGAAAAACAGAGGTTTTTGGCTTATGATCAAAGCCCGGTGGGCCGCCTCTGTTTATCTTCGCTCCCTCTGTGGTCTTTTAACCTGGAATTCCCTGGCTTTACCTGTTGTTCTGGACTCCAGCGATCAGCCTGGTCCCCACATCTCCGTAGAGGTGGAGTGAACCTGCAGTACCTGCGCCTGCTGAGTCATGCATCTAAGTCGGCGAGTGTCTTGGCTGTGACCAGGATGCCTCTGGTTAATGCTAGATTGCTAGCAAACAACACTTTCATCCTTAAGGACCTCTTTACCTCCCGTGGATTGGACTTTTTATTTGTGACTTGAAACCTGGCTGAGTGTGGGTGAGTCTAACCCCCTAGACTGTATCTTCTTTAGCTCACCTCATCTATTCCAAAGCAGCTTTCACTGCCGACCACTACCGACTGGTGCTCATTCCAGTTTTGAACTTCAGCTATTTCAGCTGGACTTGAGCAGCCCTGTGCACTGTGCTGTGATCTGCCGACCAGTTTAAAAAGAACTTTACTCACGAGTATTCAGACATTTTGGAGGGGAATCCTTTAATTATTGGTGGTCTTTTTCTGGTCTTGGGAAAGTGATTTTTGCCTTTTTCTCATTTCGACTATTGCAACTCATTATATACAGCTATCGGCCAGTCCTCACTCTCTCAACTTCAGCTTGTCCAAAATGCTGCTGCCAGGTCAGCACAACCACATCTCTCCTGTACTAATGTCACTTCATTGGCTTCTGGTTCATTATAGGATTCATTTTAAGGTTTAAGCATTTGTTTTTAAGTCACTCAATGGGTCATCTTACCTCTCTGAGCTCCTACACACCGTCCAGGGCACTTCTGTCCTCTGACCAGATGCTATTGGTCATCCTCAGAGCTTGACTGAAGCTCAAAGCGGACTGTGCCTTTGTGGTCACAGCCCAAAAACCGTGTAATGCTTTAACCCCACATTAGAACGACCTGTCAGTGGCCACTTCAGGTCTAAAAGCCTGAAGGTAAAAGCCCAGTTTTTCTCATTGGCTTTTAAACCTGCTTTAGATATTCTTTTTATTGTTATTTGGTTTTTTGTATGTTTGTTTTATTGTTGAACGGCATGTTGGTCAATGTCTGCTGTTTTTAAATGTGCTTAAATAAATTGACTCGACCTGTCTCACTATATGTCTGTCTGCCTGTCTTTCTCTTCCCATCACACTCTCCATCTCTGTCTCACAACCCGTCTGTCTGCCTGTCTTTCTCTTCCCATTACACTCTACATCCCTGCCTCACTACCTGACTGTCTTTCTCTTCCCATCACACTCTCCATCTCTGTCTCACAACCCGTCTGTCTGCCTGTCTTTCTCTTCCCATCACACTCTCCATCCCTGTCTCTCTCTTAGTCCTGATGGCAGTTACACTGAGGACCACGGCGCTGAGCTTCACTTTAAGTCTCGTAGTTCAGAGTTCGATGATGACTTTGATGATGAAGAACTGTTGCCGAGTATTGGCACCTGCAAGTCTCTTTACCCATTTCAAGGTACTCGGTTTTATTGTCCTTTGTAATATACTATGTATGTATATTTACTTAAAGAACATGTGTAACAGGTGTTTGCTCAACAACTGTGGGGAACTGGTTCATCATGACAACACCTGGACAGCAGCTGGAGAGTCGTGATGGTCCCACTGACAGTTTGAGTCATTCATTCAGCAGCTGATCACTGAGCCACTCCAGAGCAGTACGACAGCAGCTGAGTGTTCTTGTCAAAACAGCTGTTAATTCAGGTGTGTCTACCTTGCTCTGAGTGAAGAGAGCTCGTACCTGGTTTGGCCTCACTGACCAGTGCTGCAGCGATGGGGTTGCATCATTGGAGGAAAATATCCAATAGTGATCTTTCTGACCAGTCTATATGAGGAATTTAAATTGTGGTTATTGATGTGCCATGGGATGACAATTACACATTTTTTTCAGCAAGATAATCTTCACCAGTGACCACAGCTTTTATGATGTTTGAAGCCCACCACCGTGACCCTGAACATATCCTGAGTATTCTTCCTGTTGGCCTATCTTTCTGAGATTGGCAGGTGTGACACCTGAATGTGTTTTACAGCCTTACACCTTGACAGTAACAGGGATCCAATTGGATCTGTTGGAACTGATTCTGAAGAACCAGACCACATGTTGATTTCTCTTCTGGTTGCCTGTGGTTCATGTGGTCTGAACATGTTACTAATCCTCTGCAGGTCAAAATGAAGGCACACTGTCAATGGTGGAGGGAGAACTACTTTCTGTGGTGGAAGAAGACAAAGGAGATGGTTGGACCAGAGTACGAAGGAACCTGGATGAAGAGGGATATGTCCCCACGTCCTACATCAAAGTCTTCCTGGACAGCAGTGCCAAAGGTGCCATGACCTACATATGACCTCTGCATGACCTACATTTGATCAGCACGTGACCTCTGTACGACTGCTGTGTGACCTGTAAACGACACCCATGTGATGGGGTTTGGTAACATTTTATTGAATCCAGGTCCGAATTTGCTTATCAAAGTGTTTCAAATCCTTTATCAGGTCTGATTCACAGGTGTGTTAGTCTAAACAGAAACACTTTTATTTCACTCTCTACAGCAGCAAAACAGATTTACACTGTTTTGTGTAACTAAAGGTATATTTGTGAATCTAGCTTTCCCTAACCATCTTCATAAACAGCTGATCATTTTAATTGTGATTACAGACGGTTTAGCAGACAGTGTGACACTAACACTAATAGAAACTACAGTCATGACCTGTCAAATTAAACCATGGACTTTGTCTCTGCTCTGTGACCTCCATTAACCCCATCCTCATTCATGTTTCCTGGTGCTGTGTCTGCTGTGCTGCAGCTGCACAAGCTCTAGAAGTGCAAGTAACAACAACACAGACGAAATACAGGTGCATCTCAATAAATTAGAATATTGTGGAAAAGTCCATTTATTTCAGTAATTCAACTCAAATACTGAATCTCGTGTATTATATAAATTCAGTACACACAGACTGAAGTAGTTGAAGCTGTTGGGTCTTTTAATTGTGATGATTTTGGCCACATTTAACAAAAACCCACCAATTCACTATCTCAATAAATTAGAATACCTCATAAGACCTATAAA
>NW_018127906.1:958395-967020 GCF_001952655.1 Monopterus albus | reverse complement strand
CTAGTATGCCTCTGCCGTTGTCTGTGGTTCAGGAGTGGCTTGACAAGAGGAATACGACAACTGTAGCCAATTTCCTTAAATATCTCCGGCTCAACACCAGTCAGTCAGAACTGATGAAGCCTCTTGGATGAGAAGTGAAACCTCTTCGATCTAGAAATCTAAGTCCAGTTGATTTTTCTAAGGTTATTTCATTTTACTATGACCTGGATGACTGAGAATCTGCACAGACATGTTCCTTAACACGGCGGTGTGTGGTGGCCCTTGATGCCTTGACCCCAGCCTCAGTCCATTCCTTGTGAAGTTCACCCAAATTCTTGAATTGATTTTGCTTGACAAGCCTCTCAAGGTTCTCTCGGTTCTGCATCTTTTTCTTCCACACTTTTTCCTACCACTCAACTTTCTGTTAACATGCTTGGATACAGCACTCTGTGAACAGCCAGCTTCTTTGGCAATGAATGTTTGTGGCTTACCCTCCTTGTGAATGATGTTACTCGTGCCCATCGGAGACATTGTAGACAGGCAGAACGTAGATGGAGGAAGGACGGTCTGCAAGTCTCACTAGGCATTTTGAGAGACACTTGTCGGGCATATCAGAGAGCTGTGAACGCAGCTAAGTCTCAATATCTATCTGACATTATCTCTGAGAATAGTCATCAGCCTAGAGTATTGTTTAAGACCATTAATGCGGTTATTAATCCCTCTAGTGCTGTATTTGTTGAGACTTCAAATACTGTTTGCAATGAGTTTTTAATGCATTTCAGTGAAAAGACCCGGTCCATCAGGCAGAGTGTCCCGCATCCTTCCTCCTATATTCTATCTGTCTCCCACCCCTCCCATACTTTCACTTCGTTTTCACAGATATCCATTGTGCAACTTAAGAAATGTATGCGTCAGCTGAAATCTCCAGCTTCCCCTCTGGACCCCCTTCCTGGAAAGATTTTTAAGGAGTCGATTGACACCGTTGGCCCTTGGTTGGTCATTTTTATCAACTCCTGCCTGAGCTCGGGACTAGTCCCTCAGACTCTGAAGCATGCGATTATCAGACCATTGCTCAAAAAGCCCAACCTTGACTCAACTGTGTTAGGAAATTTTCGCCCGATATCTCTTCTCCCTTTTCTTTCTAAAGTTATGGAGAAGCTGGTGTCTGCCCAGCTCCAAGCATCTTGAATTCATAGCATGGATCACTGCAGTTGTTCAACTTTTACTGGTCATCTTATTCAGCTTGGGGACTGCTGATGGAAATGTCCTTCATTTAAACAACTCTCATTACGAGTGAAATAATGAAATTGGTAGTAAGACTTGAAATTACATTTACTACAAAAGTAAGCACAGAGAAGGCATGGCAGTAAAGGTTTACAGCTAAGTTCATTTGCTGTGCTGTACTGTAAGTCCTGCAGCCTAGAGAGCATAAGTGCACTTTTCAATCTCTTCATAGTTACAGCTGCACAGTGAACATTAGCTGGAGGCAGCTGAACATATAGTATATAACAAAACTCAGTACACCCCTGTACCATATCACTACAACCTTAAATGATTCAAAACTGTACCATCTTATTTTGTCTTATTTGATATGTAATAAAAAAAAAACTGGCTAAACAGACTAAATACATATGGGCCTCAACATGTCAATGTGATCATTGTGATTATTGCAACAAAAGGCAATTTACCTGTGACTGCTGCAACACAAACAATTGTGCCTGTGATTTCCAAACCATTTTCCATTCTTTATTAAAAATAGGGTGTCGTGTCCAATAACATCACTGATGACAGTGCTCAGAGTGAACCAAAACAGCAAAGTTGTGGACTATAGAATGAAAACAGTGAAGGATGCTAAAAGCCCAGCTGTAAGGAGAACTTCAGAGTCCAATGACAAACTAATTCTCATTCAAAAATATGAGCATCACCTTTCTCATTTTGCTGCCCTCATTACTGTAGCTTTAAATCTGCAATAATGGCCTTTTTCACTGCCTGGGGACTCAATATTGACATATCTTCACCTTTTAAGTTGAATTTGTGAACCTGTCAGCAAGCAGTTGCTTATTTACACACCCAGCAGTTACAGAGCATTATTGCCATTTGGAGTCACGTGTCTGGTCATCAGGTCCAATATATACAGTACTTTCTTTTAGCTCTGTTTTTGGTCTCCACCAACTCCAAAATATCTGATTCTTAATCTACGAACTGCTTGAGTATGTTCACCAGTTAGCTGCTAGCACCAAGCCTCGTCCACAAACAGTGTGTACACACAATTCTGTGCTGAAACCGTGTATACAAACAATTTATGCACAATTTTATTCAATATTCTGTATCAATATTTTCTTACCTTAATTTGTTCATACTCTGTGAACAAATTTAATACTGCCTCACCCCATGTGTATGAACAAATGATGAAGGCCTGGCTGGCTAAAAAATGCAAACACATTTTAACTGAAACTATATTAATTAAAAAGGTTTTAATAGCTAATATAATTGATTAATATAATTTAAGGCTATAATGATTAATTTACTAATGCATTGACCAAATGTAGCATATTAAATAAACATGAAATTAATGCCCTGTCATTCTGATTAATCACAGTTTTAATTGAAATAAATTAAATTTAAAAAACTGTTCTAGTTTATAAGTATATAGAGAAATGGGGGCATGGCAGCAGGCTACTTGAAAACCACTGGAATGCGCCTGTCATTTTAGAATGATTCTGATTTACACTAACATACACACAATAGAAAGAACAAAATTGGCTGGTGTCATGAATATGATGGTAATGTCTCCTGCACTTATTTTGTGCACAAGGTAAGAACATTTCTATGCGCATGTTAGTGAATAAGGTCCACTGCCTGTCTGCCGTTTGGTGTTTACAGTCTTATGCAAAAGTTTAGGCACCCCTTGATACATAACAGATTTTGGTGATTTTTTATTTGAACAGATGTTAACACAGTTTCTCTTGGAAATGGAAAAAATGCACAATATTTTCTGCAAACAGTGATGCATAGTTACTTCTTATGCCATAAATTGAACAAAAATAAAAAATAAAAACATTATTATGGCATGGTGCAAAAGTTTGGGCACCCTACACAATCAGTACTTAGTAACACCTCCTCTGGCAGATATCACAGCTTGCAAACGCTTTTCATAGCCAGCTAAAAGTCTTTCAATTCTTGTACTTGGGATCTTCTCCCATTCTTCCTTGCAAAAGGCTTCTAGTTCTGTAATATTCTTTGGTCGTCTTGCATGCACAGCTCTTTTAAGATCTACCCACAAATTTTCAATGATGTTTAAATCAGGGGACTGTGATGGCCATTCCAAAACCTTCAGCCTGCGTCTCTTGAGGTATTCCATAGTGGATTTCGAGGTATGTTTAGGATCATTGTCCTGTTGTAGAAGCCATCCTCTTTTCAGCTTCAGCTTTTTTACAGATGGTGTGATGTTTGCTTCCAGAATTTGCTGGTATTTAGTGGAATCCATTCTTCCCTCCACCCGTGCAATGTTTCCTGTGCCACTGGCTGCAACACAACCCCAGAGCATGATAGATCCACCCCCATGCTTAATAGTTGGCAAGGTGTTCTTTTCATGAAATGCTGCTCCTTTTTTTCTCCAAACATGCCTTTGCTGATTGTGTCCAAAGAGTTCTATTTTAACTTCATCAGTCCACAGCACTTGTTTCCAAAACGCATCGGGCTTCTGTAGATGTCCTGTTGCATACTTCAGACGTTGGATTTTATGATGGGGACGCAGATAAGGTTTTCTTCTGCTGACTCTTCCATGAAGGCCTTGTCTGTGCAAGCATCGCTGCACAGTGGAACGGTGCACCACCACTCCTGAGTCTGCTAAATCTTCCTGCAGGTTTTTTGCAGTCAAATGGGGGTTTTGATTTGTCTTTCTGACCAGCATACGAGCAGTTCTGTCCGAGAGTTTTCTTGGTCTTCCAGATCTCATCTTGACCTCCACAGTTCCCCTGATCTGCCATCTCTTAATTACATTTCTTACTGTGGAAACTGCAAGCTGACAACGCTTTGCTATCTTCTTGTAGCCTTCTCCTGCATTGTGGGCATCAATAACTTTCATTTTCAGGGTCTTACACAGCTGCTTAGAGGAACCCATGGTTGCTGGGTGTCCACAAGTGTGTGCACAAGGTTTGAAGAGTCAAGGTATTTGTACAGCTTTGAAATTGGCATTTACCAATGACAGCTGTTGCTGTGCATCAGATCTAATGAGCTGATTAAGGTCTGAAACCTTGTGAGAGACTTTGAGACTCTGGAACTCTTAGGGTGCCCAAACTTTTGCACCATGCCATAATAATGTTTTTATTTTTTATTTTTGTTCAATTTATGGCATAAGAAGTAACTATGCATCACTGTTTGCTGAAAATATTGTGCATTTTTTCCATTTCCAAGAGAAACTGTGTTAACATCTGTTCAAATAAAAAAATCACCAAAATCTGTTATTTATCAAGGGGTGCCTAAACTTTTGCATAAGACTGTATATATATAATACAAGAGTTTCACTATTTGAGTTGAATTACTGAAATAAATGGACTTTTCCATGATATTCTAATTTATTGAGATGCACCTGTAATATTAATTCCACTTTATCATCCTGTGAATAATTAAATAAATCACAGATCTTTTGCTGCATTATGAGCTTAGTGTTACCTGAAGGTGAACAGATTGTTGCTCTGCTTCAGGTCACAGGTTCGATAGGGATTCATTTGTTCGTGAAACTTCACGAAGCTGGGTATTTTACCAACTCAGAACTGGATCCAACAGAAAACCGCTATCAGAACCCATCCCTACCTCTGACCCTAATACCCTGTTTAGACTTGTCACGGTGATCTGAAAACAAGTGGACGATCGAGACATCACTGTTCACACCTGTGAATATACATGCATCTCCAAGGTGCCCAGCTGACCGCCTGTGTTCCAATTTCACTCCATAGCCTGTAGCCACTTCCACTTAAATATTGAAAGGCTACGGGCACAATTATTACTTCAGTCTATAACCAGACCAGACCAGTAGTCTGCCTAGCCTAAGAAAAAGCAAAAGACTAGCATCAGATTAGTACTTGGAGGTTTTATGAAAGCTTTTGAAATTCACCGATGGAGTTGTATTGGACGTTTCTCTCCATTTTTTTCTTTGAGTGTTGGCATGCTCTCACCAAAACAACCACCATGTCCTGCATCAATGACATCATTTTCCTCGAACGGCCTGATCTGTGGAAGATGCATGGCCTGAACTGAATCGGACCAATATCCGTATCAGTATCACTGATACCAGGCTGCTGCAGAGTCTGTCCTGATTATCAGCTTTAACTCTGGCACTGGAACTGTTTGACTGAAATCGGTTTTCAGCTTTTACACATGAACATAAGGACGAGCTCCTGCCCACAGAGCGAACTGCTGTGAAACAGGCAGAGAGAGAGAGAGAGAGAGACCGGCAGACAGACAATTTGTGAGAGTGACAGACAGGCCGGGAGTGAGGCACATAGACAGGGAGTGTGAGACAGGTAGGCAGACAGACAGACAGAGACAGAGACAGGCAGAGAAGCTGACCCTAACATGTTGAACCACATGAACCTTCAGTGCTTCAAGATACAGCAAAACCTTAAACTGCTGTCAGAGAAGTGCCTTAGATTTGTTATCTACTTTATATTTCACTTGTATTATGTGTCATTCATGTGGACGGCAAAGTAAGAATTTCATTGTACAGGCAAACACGTTTCCTAATTGTGCATATGACAGTAAACACTTTGACCTTTGAGAGTTTAAAGTAGGGCTGTATAGATAAACCGATACGAATTAGAAAATTGATGCAAAAGTCAGATTTACAGCTGCATCAGTTGATAACCACAGATTCGATATGTTCTTAAAAATGGTCTAAAATTGATATGGACCTCATAAACCTACAGTATATTTGGCAAGTTTTCTGTTACTTCTCACTGTGCGCCACTCTAGTGTGTGCCTCGTGTGTGTGTGTGTGTGTGTGTGTGTGTGTGTGCTAGGGCGGCCGCCTAATAATCGAACAGTCGAGTCATTAGTCGAGAAACCCGTCAGTCCAGTGAGACTTGTCTAGTTGAGCCTGTTTCATTGTTTTTATGGATTCTGTGGAAGCACGGAGCTCCACAGAAATAGGCTTGAAGCTAGAAACAGATGTTGGGTTGTGGCTGCGTGTGTGAAGGCCAGTGACATGTCAGCTCACACACAGGCAGCATAGACAACTGGACTGATTAATATAGCAGCTTACCTGCTGCATGACACTCGTCTCAGAAACACGACCGAGTCTGCTTCATTCTGGCCGATACCGATCCTGTGAAATACTGTATGCCTGGATCAGCACCGATACTTAGTATTGGACTGGGGCGTCTCTAGTCAGAACTGATCAATAAGTATTGTATTACCTGTGTAGGAATTAAATCAGTGATTGGCTGTCACAGTAATTCATTCAGTCAACTTGGCTTCATGTTTAATTTGAGGAGGTCCATTTCAGAGTTTATCTAAAAAATCTCTACTTACTATTAACTGGTCTTTTCCATAATCAACTCATTTGTGTATATAATATGAGAAAGCAGTGAAAGACATCCATCTGCATTTGTTGTCAAATGTCTTGTTCTCAACATAGAAAGTTTCCTTAGATATAAAGCTGAGAAAAAACAGAAAATACACTTTCGAGTAGACATGAATAACAGATCTGATTGAGTTTGTACAACCAGAGTGTAGGTGTAGAGAAGTGGGTAGCACTCTGACCTCCTGTCTCACGCTACCTCCTCTAACATACCTGTTTATCTACCTTTCTCTCTGCCTGTCTGTCTGTATCTTGTAGGCTTTGCGCAGAGTAGTCGTCTAGTCTAGCGCAGTAATCGACCAATGAGGACGTCTCGCCAAAGGAAGTGATGTAAAGGACAGAGCTCAGAGGAAGTCTGGTAACAGCTTTTTCACTGGACAGTTTAACTCTTCACATACAGTATGTCAGCGCCTCAGCTGACAGACTGCTACTGATGATTGAGAGAGCTCAATCACAGATCAGACACCACAGGTTCCAGATGAGGTTAAATATTAGAAATCGGAAGAAGTCAGATCTGAAAGATAATGTTTTATGTTTTTTGAGTGCCAGTACTCATTAAAATATTTCAAATATGTAAATAAATCAATAAAACAGTTCAGTTTCTGTAACTGAAAGGGTTGAAACAAGTGCCCTGTCGACCTGCAGTCTGACAACTAAACTGGATGAAACTCGATTTTTCTAAAACTGGAATCGCATCAAATCGGTTTGACAAATATTATTCTATAATGTTTTGTTTCAGTTATCAATCTATCAATCAATATGTTTGATTTGATAATGATTAACTAATCAGCTCAGTATTTAAACAACTGTTATTTCTGTTCATTTTTATTTGTTCAAACTGACTGAAATAAATGTTTCTTGTTTGTCGAAAGTCACAGTTTTCACATCAGAGTTAAAATGATCAATCAGCAGGCAGAGATCATTTGATGGTATAAATCAGTATCAGTCTGTCTGCTCGTCAGTAACAAATATCAGAGGTTTGAGGTCATTTAGAGACTGGGTTACAGAGTTTCCACTGGAAAACATCTGATATCAGAATATTTTTTTGTGTTGAAACCACTAGTTCTAATGTGAAAACTGAGCTTCTGTGATTTATCAGTCGGGATGTATTTCAGGTTCACTGGCAAACTGACCTGAGATCAGTATTACAGCTACGATGAATTATACAAAACTCAATCATCGATTATGTAAACATTTTTGAAAAGAAAATATAAAATGGCTGCTGCGGACAACCCTTCCTGTCGCTTGAAGAAGTTTTAAAGACACTGAAATCAAACATTAACGTGGCGCCCACCAAGGGCCTGTTCAGACCTGTGTGACGTTCCTGTGTTAAAAACTGCAAAAGTTAGACCATTTAAACGTCACAGTTTAAACTTGACACTGAAGTTTAAACAGAAGAGCCAACTTTGTGAACATTTAAACTGTAGCTGCACAGGTGTAGCTCTGCCATCTGCTGATGTTAGCCCTGCCCCACTGATGTAACTAACCCCGCTGGCCCTGCCCCTTGCTTGCTGATCAATGATCATGCTATTGATTGTGTGAAATGTGAAATTCTTTTATTTAATAGTGAGATATTGTTATTTATTGATTTTTTTTTCTACTGAGATATGAGACTGCTGACCATGCTCTTTCCAATTCCTGTGTGTTAAACTTTCAAAATAAAGTACACTCGTAATGAAATACGTCAGCTGTCTTCATTTAAATTCTGCTGCTCAGAAGCACAGTGGCCAAAACGTTCAGGGTGAACCATCAGCCTCCACACTGTCAACTGCTTCAAGTGTGTAAAAATCTCACTTTGTTGCTGACAAAATATTAGTCATTAAACCGTCATATCCATTTCCCATTTTCTAAGTGAATAGGCCTGATGTGCATTACATAGTCATGCTTTTACATTTTCCATCTTTAATTTTTATATTGCATTCACATTGTAGACCGACCCGGATGTTAGCATCGCCCTGGTTCCCTCGACAAAAAGCCAGTGGGATTTGTCTATAGGCTTTTGGATTATTGCAGAAAATATACTCTATGACAAACAATTTATAACATTTGCATGTTTTGTTCAGCAG
>NW_018127906.1:937933-958361 GCF_001952655.1 Monopterus albus | reverse complement strand
TTTTATGAGTGGCTCTGTTAAAGGAACTGAACCTGTTTAAAGAGCTGCTATTCCCATCATTACAGAGCACTGTGAGTTTGGGATGGTGTTGGATGATATGCTTCAAAACAGATTGGTATGCAGCATTAACAGTGATGCTATTCAGTACTGCTTCTGGGTGAAGCCCCACCGCTGACTTTTAAGGAATGGAGTTGGCTACTCACATCCGTCGCCAAAAAATGTCGGACTCCGTAGTTTTCTCTGGACCCTGACCAGCGGTGACATGTTTAGCCACTCAACTGCTGGTTGTCTAGGTGGTGCCCAGAAAACGACGTGGGCTTCATAGACAACTGGAAAACATTTTGGGGAAAACCTGGTCTGATTATCAGAGACGGCATCCACCCCGCTTTGGATGGTGCGGCTCTGCACGAGTTTATTTTACATCCTAAATTATGACAACCCAGAGCTGAGACCAGGACTCAGGCTCGCAGTCTAACACACCTCTCTGCGTCTCTTTGCAGCTGCTACCCACTCAACACTCCCAGTGCCCCATAGAGACTGTGTCTGCCCCCCGACCACCTAAATTATACAAGTCAAAAATCACCTCCAGAGGAGTTATTCTAATATGCAGGTCTGCTTCCATCCTGGATTGCACCTGCACAGGTCCATAGTCCGTCTGAAATGAGCCATGAGCCATACTGGTATGAAAAATACATCTTATAGCCTTGGCAGTGGCCACAGAGAGAAAGAAATAAAAAGAAGGCCTGAAAATAGAAGGGGGTGGGGGTGAGGTTAGTACAACAAGGAGAAAACATCTTGTGCTAAATCTGAGTTAATGCAGCTTTAAGGGTAAAATGGGTCAGCAATAAAACAGTTTTTTCTGAAAAAATTCAATACATCTTTAAACATATATCTCATTTATTTCTCGTAGACTGCCCCATGACATTGGAGATAGGACAAACACTTAACACCATTAAACCGTTTAACCTTATTATGAAAATGCACTTGGAGCGCTTTCCGTGTCAGTCTCATGACAGTCTCAGTTTCAGGTATTTTCATGCACACAATAGCAACTTTTAACGGATAAAATTCATTTCTACTCATCGACAAGTGTGGCAACAATTTGATTTGTGCTTTATATGTGTGAAAAATTGAACAGAGTTCTTCCTGTGGTGACGTGTTGACGCAGCGGCGATGATGCGTATGTAAATGATGAAGCCTTCCTCCTGTGATTCGCGGGAAAAGTGAAAAATGGCGGCGGAAGAAATTTGAAGTTTAGCGCCGCTAAACGGTGACAGACACTCAGAGACACAGAGAGGTGACACCGAGCACAGGGACACAGCTTGTCTGTCTGTCTGTCTGTCTGTCTGTGATTCACCATATGTGCGGACAGGTGGGAGTCAGCGGATCAGGAGAGGTAAGATACTCTAGTTTTCCGTTAACCCGCTTCTGCTCCGTTAAATCCGTTATTTTAGTCTAGTTTAACCCGGGTCAGGCTCAGCCGTTCATACGCTGTTATCGGTATGAAAGCGGTTTGTAAGCCCGGTAGATAACAGCATACTGTCGGTGTGGAAACAGCAGACTGAAGTGTTGGAGAGTGAAGAAGACGGTGTTAACTTTACCATTCAATTACTGGCCAGTTGCCGTTACGCCGCAGCTAACTTGACTGGGTGTGTTCAAGGTTCAAGGATTTTGTCAATTCACCATATGTGCAGGACATACAGAAAATCGAAATACCGTTTCTCGCTCACCTAGTATTGGGTGCCATTACATTTAGGAACTAAAATGGAGTAAAGTAGAGTAAAAATAGAATAGAATAAGAACTGGATTGACGTAATTAGGATAAATCTAAACGATACCGCCAATAAGCTGTGACTCAAAACCATGTACAGTTAGTGACAGTAGTGAAAACAATAATATGAGATTGTCAGATGGTTCAGCATCACCAGGGCGTTCTTGATGAGGTGCAAACTGCATATGAGGTATACATGTGCTCACTGAACTAACTTTAATGAGTTAGTTAAGTATCAGTGTTTATCCCGGGTAAGTTAGCTGCTTATTACCCGCACTATTCCGTTAATTTAGTGGTTAAGAACCCGGTAAGCTCGTGGTTAGTCAGTTAAGGGTTAGTGTGTGATGGGAGGAGGCACTGCGCATGCTCCGACATGTCAAAATCCCCCTAACAGTTAAGGAATGAATCACAGCCACAACCTGCCTGCCTGTCTGTCTGTCTCACTGACTGACTGACTGACTGCCTGCCTGCCTGTCTGTCTGTCTGTCTCACTGACTGGTCTCACTGACTGACTGCCTGCCTGTCTGTTTGGCTCACTGACTGATTTCCTGCCTGACTGTCTGTCTGGCTCACTGATTGCCTAAAGCTGTGTCCACATTCCAGTGGGTGTTTCCCTCCCAGTGACTTAGACCTGATGTTCCCACAGAAGTGTGAACAGACCAAACCAGATATTCTCAGATCAGATCTGGGCTACCTGCATATATCACAATTGGCTTTAATTGCCAAGTATGTTGAACATACATGGAATTTGTCTCTGGCACAGAGGCTCTAAGTGTGTTTTAGACAACAGATGATGGAATAGTGCAATCAAAGGTAGGGGAAGCATGAGAGGAGGAGGAGAGGCAGTATTGATAAACATTATATACATATAGGCACACTTCGAGCTATCAGACTGTTGTATGTAGCTGTACTGTTTACAATTGTTGCACCTCAGTGGTTGCCAAGTCCTGTTGCTTCAGCCAATCTGTTCCTCAGAGTGATGGCACAGGTGAAGAACAGTTAACTATGACTGAAGCAACAGGACCTGATTCCTCTCCGACCTCTGTCAGAACGGTCAGATCAGAATCCATGTGGTCGTCTCCTCCTCTGCACATACGGCCTGTCATCATCATTTGGCGTTGTGCCCTCACAGATCGGTAACAATAAACATGGAGGAGAGTGACGACGGCGACGGGGTCAGTGGAGAGACCAGGATGTTTCACATGTGGTGGACACTTATGGAGAAGTTTCTGATCAGGCCAAACTGGGAGGAACATATCGTAACCCAGTGGTTTGGGAGGAAACGGGGCCATTTTAGTTGTTATTGTGCACATGGCTCACATTTCAATTACACCAGTGCATGTGTGGCAGTTTAAGAGCTCAGTGGTGTTCACACCGGAGCCGGGTACTAGTGCCCGACCGATATAGGATTTTTAAGACCAATATCGATTTCGATATTTGGGGGTTTAAAATTCTGATATATCAGTTCATTATTTAAATTTTTTTTCCATAAACACACAACACAAGATCTTGTCACACGCCTACTTGTTTATGAAAAATGGCAAATGTTTCCCCCCTAATATTGATATTTGTTGACAGTATCATTACACGGAAGTGGGACTGATGCAGACTCAAACTGATCAGTACACTTTATTAGACTTGTTGATCACCTGACAGACATACTTGTACTAATCAGTGATATCAGCTCATTGATCGATCTGGCTATTGATAAGCACAGAAACTGAGTATTCAGTGAAATTGCACTACTTACCTGTCTGCCTCTTAGGATGTTTGAGGACCTGATTGAAGGCTTCTCTGGTCTGGAGCCCCAGGTGTCTCCGGGGGGCGGGGCATGTCGGAGGGGCCGGGGTCTGGAGGAAGTAGAGGGGGTGGAGTCCAGTCTAAGTGTGGGACAGTTTGTCCTCTGTCATTGGTCAGATGGACTGTACTACCTGGGCAAGATACAGAGGGTAACGCACACAAATACAAATACATACACACAAAAACAAACATTCTGTTTTTTGATTGGTTGGCATAAATTTGATGCTGTGACTGGTGGATAGGTAAGCCCCCCCAAGCTGAGCTGCTTCGTCACCTTTGAAGACAACTCCAAGTTCTGGGTCCTCTGGAAGGACATCCAACATGGTGAGAGACAGACAGACAGACAGAGACATATAGAGTCACAAATGGTGAATCACAAGTCCCTTATTTTTTCATTCTTGGACCTTGATCTTTGCTTGACCCAGAAATTGTCCCAGTCCACCATGATGAAGGATACCCCAAAGCTCTTACAGAGTTCTGTAGTAGTAAGTCCAAAACCCTGGAACTGCGCTAGCATTTTTGCAGTTCTGATTCACTCTCTTTGGGTTTTCTTGAATGGGTTTTTGAAATAAGGCTTGTGGTTAACACAAGGCCAATGCATGTTCACATTTTGATCAGTGAAACAAAATGTCAGTAAATACCCCACTTGTCACTAAAAAAAAAACAAAAAAAACTTTTTTAATACTTTTAAAAAAGTGGCTTTACAGTCTCGTTGTGTTTAAACTCAAGCACCTACAAACTATTCTGACTGACTGAGTCAGCCTGATCGCTTACCTCGATCAGGTGGAAAGGATTTTGTAGAGGAGGTGAGCGCTAGAAATCAAATTACAAATTGGAAGCCATGGCGGTGGTGCTGAAGTCATGGGAACATGGTTTAGTTGGTTTATAGCCTAACAATACACGTCACCACAGGAAGTTGATTTGATTTATTCTTTCAAGCATGTAAAGACAGTTGATATGTCAACACACATAATTTTACACATATCCAACAAATGCTAATCCAATAACAATTTCCTTATACCTAGTACATGCTTGAATGGAGTAGGAAGAAGTCAGACTTATCCAGTCCTACCCCATGACATCATCTTACATCATTGGTTTGCAAGCAGTATCTCTACAAAATAACCTTCTTCTACACCACACAAGTAATATACTAAAAAATTATAACAGAGTGTTAACATTCTTACATAATTACATTCTTAAATAATTATCTTCTACACCACACAAGTAATATACTTCCATAGTTTTACCCCACTTATGGAACTTATGGAAGTTCTGCACAGCTCTATACTTCTGGTGACTGTATTTGGGCTTCAAATGTCATAAGACTGGTGTTCACCTGTAAAGATTCTTGTTGAACAAAATGTGCAAGTGCCATAAACCGTTGTCACAAAGCATATTTTCTCTAATAATCCACAAGTCTGTGGAAAAATCCCATTTTCTTTTTGTTGAGGGAACCAGGCGATGCTAACTTTCAGGTAGATGGCTGAGATGGACCTAAAGTGACAATAAATGTCTCACCATCATGTGGTTTTTGTTTGTCTGTCTTTGCTTTTCTTGTCAATCGCAATCTTTTGTCCAATCACACTGCAGCTGGTGTGCCCGGCGTGGAGCCTCGCTGCTCTGTGTGCCAGGAGGCGGGGCCAAACTCTGACAGCCAATTAAACCAAAGCAACCAGATCCTCATCTGTGGCAAGTGTGGCATCGGTGAGTGAGACAGGTGGGGTGAGGAGCAGTGAAACAGACACGTGGGTGGATGGACTAAAGAGAAACGTGAGATGAACCTGATGCTTTGTTTTCAAACAGTTGAGTAGTGCATGTTGGACAGGTGTGACCAGAGTTGATAATCCTAAGTAGCCTTAATACAATCAAGTTGGACTAGTGTGAACAGTCGGGGTCTGAAAACCCTGGATAGTGGCAAACCTGCTGGCTAAAGTAGCAGTGAGCGGCCCTGAATGTTGTGTTTGCTGACCTCTGGTGATACGAGTTACAGCACCTGGGAAGGGTATGGTTAGCATTTCATCAATTCTGCTGCTGTTATTGATCATCTGTCCCTGCTCTCCATATTTGTTTTTTTTTTAAACAACGCTGTCTATAATGGAGGTCCGCCTTTTAGAGTAACTTTTTAACAAGCTATTAAGGGTAGCTATGCTAACATTAGAATACAGCAGTTGACCATCGTATCAGACAAAAAGACAGTGTAGTCTGAACCAGGCATTACGAGCAGCTGTCATCTGAACTTACGGACATCTTTTACAATGGGACCCAATGAGAGATTTAAACTTCACACACTGTGGTTTGGCTACCTGACTCAAAAACTGTACATCCCATCAGTTTTATTTGTAAAACACAAATTAACAACAGCAATAATCTCAGGGCACTTGACATACAAAGGTCTAGACCTTACAGTATTATGGAGAAAAGCCCAACAAATCACCATTGAGCAAGCACTTGGTGACACAATAACAAGTGTGCTTCCTGAATCCTGACAATTTTCTCTACGTCCCCGAAGGGACGTCTTTTAACTTGTTGTTTTATGGTATTTGTATCTTGATGGAAGTTTTTATTGCTGCCAGTTTGTAAATTTGTGTTTTATTTGTGCTTAGGTTTTATTGTTTTAGTATTGTTTTTTGGTTGATACACATTTTTCTATTGTGCAGCACTTTGTGCTCCCCAGAGTTGTAAAGTGCTATATAAATAAAGTTTTATTATTATTATTCTCTAGGTTCTTCACATATACTGTAACTGGTTTATGAAGGCTGAAGGTTGACAGAGGAAAACAGACAAAAAAGTTAAGGTAGAGAGCCTCTGAACCTTCTACGGACAAACCAATGGAGAGGCTGAAAGATAAGATGAACCTTTATTAGTCCCACGATGGGGAAATTCACAAAGCTACTGAGGCAAAACCATAGAAACAAGGCGCTCAGTGATAAAAAATATGACCAAAATCACCTTAAAATGTCAAAAAGTATAAAACATCAGGAAGATGACCTAAAGTCTCAGGTCAAAATGTTTCTAGCCCAGAGTAACAAATCACATTTTATTTGTATAGCACAGTTACAGTGTTACAGGGAAAAACCCAACAAAGCTGCCCGAGCAGCACTTGGCAACAGCGTGGAGCAAAAACCCCCTTTAATGGAAGAAACCTCTGGCAGACCCCGGCTCTTGGTGGGCGGCCTTCTGCCTCAACCGGTTGAGTGGACAGAGGAGAGAAGAACAGCAACAAGACACAACAAACAGACATTGTGATGAGCAGTCGCCATCTGCTCATCAGGACCGTAGAGCTCTTGAGCCAGACCTACCTGCAGAAAGGTGCAGGGAGAGAGAGGACACACAGACAAACCTATCCTAGAATGCATGTCAATAATTTCATTCATTTTTAATTTTCAGCTTTAGACCCAGCAGCACTGCTGGTGAACATTACTTTCACTAGGTGATTATGATGTCTGTGTGTCTGGCTGTCAGGTTTCCACCAGCAGTGTCACATCCCAACAGTAGAGGACAGCAGCAGTCTCAGTCCCTGGTTCTGCAGGCGATGTGTCTTCGCTCTGGCTGTCAGGGTAAAAACACAAATACACACTAATCACACCAAGCTACCTCTACTGCGTCCTCCCAGCAGGAAGTGACCCCGCTGACCTTTCTGCTGACATCCTGTTGAGCATTACAGACAGTCTATAGAGAGATGAACCAGAGTCTGATCTTGAATGATGAGAGGAACCTGCTGCTGCAGACTGGACAATTCAGCTGGATGTTTCAGAGTTTCCTAACATAGTTACAGTCATTCTTTCAAACCAGGGATGTCATTGATTAATTGATAACCAATTAATTGCCGTTAAGAATTTATTCAATTAAAAATATTTTAACCGACAGCACAGAGGCCTGTCTGAAAACGTGCTGTAGTTTGTTGTAGTACCGGGTTACTCCACTTGGTGGTACCTTTTACCATTTAGTGGAGTTTGTGCTTGCTGACCGCCTGTATGGGCTGCACAAACTGAAACAAAATCACCTCCTTGCAATCTAAGAAAGAAGTAAGTGGCAGCGCGGCTTTCCATGCTCACTGTTGCAGTTGTGTTGACAAACACTGCAGCATGACATTTTTGCTAAGTTGTGGGCTGGCAGCTGTCTGGAGTAGCTGCTATCTCCTCGGTTATTGCAGGCCGGGAGCATAGTGTCAGACAGCTGAGAGCGCCATTGAAGCTGCACCAGTAACGTTCAGGACATGTATTACTGTAAGGGTGTTTTTCACACTTGGTCCCTTTTTAAATGAACCAAACTCGTCTTCTTTAAAGTGGACTGGAAAGGGGACCAACAAAAAGGGGACCCAGCTCTTATTGTGTTCACACTGCAAGTACATTTGAAAGAGGGCTCGGATCTCTTTCTGATCCACTTCAGCTCTGATGGGGCCTCAGTCTTCTTTGTGTTTATATTATAGTGACCCTGGAGCTTTAATGTCAAGGGATTCTCTACTTGATCTATTTTTATTGCCTGTGGTAAAGTACTTTTGGCATAGTTTTTTCCACTTTGATGCGGCGCTGCAGTGGGGTCTTAATGAAGCCCCTCACTCAGCTGAAAACTGAAGGAACCCCTTAGTGTGTCTGTGCATTATAGATGGTTGGAGTTTGCAGTCAGTTCTTCCTTGCAACAAACTACACATCCATATAGGCATCATTAAGATTTTTAACAGTACCACTACTCTGGCACTTTATTCCTACTTTTTCTTTGACTGTACTTTTACCTCCTGCCCCCACATCATTATATCTGCCCCTGCTCTGAGCGGCAAGTGATGCTTTGACCATTACAGACTGAATTTATGATCGGACCTACAACAATCAGCTGACTAATGGTTATTTTATTCATTCACCCATATTTGTATAATTTAGTTAACCCCGTGTGTGGGCTAAAGGCTACTTAAATAAATAACGTACCTGGGCAAGGAGATAATCTGTGAGCTAGTCAGTGGAAAACTGCATTTCTCTGTGATGGGCTTTCGCTAGATAATTGAACAAATTGCTGGTGTTTCTGTCCTTACATGCAAAAGACTAGAAGCGAACCTGCAGCTCTTTGTGTTCACAATGCACAGATTAAGTGAACGGCATCACGCGCTTGAAATGATCCAAACTGGGACCAACTCCCATGTAAGTCTCATTTGGGTTTTTTTCAGAGGGCTCCGAGTTCATTTGGAGTGTTCACATTTATGCAAAAAATGCTGACGAATTGCTCTGAGTTTGTTTTGAGGGCTGAAAGGGGCCAAGTGTGAAAACACCCCAAGTAAACATACTTCTAACAAAATCAAGACTAAAGTGATGAACTGTGTAACCTGCTCTGACAATTAATCGATTATTAATTGCTAATGTGGCCAACTGTCTATTAAGAAAATTGCATTCTGATTTCAAACATAGCCGGAGGCAGCTAGCTTAGTTTAGCACATTCATTTAGCTCCCTTTTCTCTGAGTAGCATGGCACAGGGGGTGGCCTTTTTGTCCTCCAAATCTACAAATTCAGCTGAAGGGTTAGGGTTAGGTTTTTCAGTCTGGACGACATGCCAAACCTGTCTGGCTGAACCTTCTGCCTTCTATCTTCCACAGAAAGGGGGTGCTCTGAAGAAAGGTCCTATAGCCAAAGCTCTGTCAGCTATGAAGCAGGTGTTACCGTACGAATTGGACTGTCTGGACTGGGACTCTCAGCACCGGACCAATCAGCAGCAGTGTTACTGTTACTGTGGGGGCCCCGGAGAGTAAGACCGGCCAATCAATTACACTTGCACACTGTGACTCATCCAGGTGTCCCACAGGTGTTCAATGCCATTTATGTATATAGGTGGTACCTGAAGATGCTGCAGTGTTTCAAGTGTCAGCAGTGGTTCCATGAAGCCTGCACCCAATGTCTGCAGGACTCCATGATGTTTGGCGACAGGTACTGCAGCACCTTCTCTGCTCCTGTGTATTACTCTCTATGTCCTGAGACGGTTTCCTCTTACTTCATCTGCAGGTTCTACTTCTTCCTGTGTTCGGTCTGTAATAAGGGATCAGAGTACATCCGTCGTATGTCTCTCAGGTGGGTCGATCTGGTTCACCTGGTTCTCTACAACCTGTCGGTCAGCAGCAAGAAAAAATACTTTGAGTTGGACGAGATCCTGGCCTTCGTCTCTGCCAACTGGGAACATTTACAGCTCGGAAAGGTACCAGACTAGACCTGGACGACATCTGTATTTAAGTAACCTTCAGCTGGATGAGACCCGTTCCTGTTTTTAACCTGTTTGTCTGTCATGTAGCTGTCCAACACTCCTCCAGCAGAAAGAGGGCAGCAGCTGCTGGATGCTCTGAACAAATACAAGAGCAAGTAAGAGTCACAGTACTGATATATGTTGTGTTAACATTCTTCATCAGTAATTTGTGTGTAGACATCATCACCGCTGTGTTTGTGTTCAGGTTTCTGTGTGGGAAGGAGATAAAGAAGAGGAAGTGCATCTTTCGTCTGAGGACCAGAGTCCCTCCCAACCCACCCTCCAAGTTCTTAACCGAGCGTGCTCAGAACGACGGGGGGCGAGGCCGTAAGAAGGGTGTAACCAGAAACAGGTAGTGCTCCCCACTTACCTGGAGACGGTTTGATTGATCAAATAACTCACCTGAACGTAGTGATTAAAGTGAAATGTATTTATGTTCAGTGCTGCGTCTGAAAGAAAGAAAAGGAAGTCCAAGTGGCTCCTAGAAGACGCCATACCTAACGTAAGTCTATTTCCTGTTTCTGAACGAAGCCTCGTGCCACATTAGAGAATTCACTGGCTACAGGTTATTATTCTGTTATTCTTAATGATTAGTTCTTTTTCCTGTATTTCACTTAATGCTAGGGGCTTGAGAGATAAAACTAAGAGAAAATCAATATTTTTACTTTAAAGGCCTAAAGCAGGGGTTCTCAAACTTAATAATCAGAGGTCCATAACAATTAGTGATAAAGTAAATGGCTTTTATTAAACTTGCTTGTAACTCACAAGGAATGTTCACTCACCGGCCACTTAATTAGGTACACCTGTAGAATTGTATGCAGTTCACTGCAGCCTTAACATCTGTGTATATGAAGTTCAAAATAATTGTTTTTAGTGAAATTGTCATAAATGTATAAATTCTGTTTATTATTTGGATTGTAGTTAAAGGTGGTGTTGTACTGGACTACATTATATTTAGAGGTGTTCCTATTGTTCTGATCCTCTTGTGTATGCAGCCGGGGAGAAGGTGGAAGTGTCGCATTGACATGCATACAGGTGTACCTAATAAAGTGGCCTGTGAGAGTACATTTAAGTTTAAGGCAGACTGAGACAAAACACATTCAAGCCTAGAGAGAAAATGCCAGTCTGACTGAGGCTTCAGCAGCAGCAGCTCTCTCTTGCTGTGCCACAGGTCTCACAAACAACCTGTTTGTTGATTCATGGGAAGATTTTACCTGTCCAGGTTTTGCCGTCCTCATCTCTGTTCTCAGTCTCTGTACGAATCAAACACAAGGGCCTTGCACTGGACTGGCGCAAAATGAACGCAGATTTCTCTGGCCACTTGTCTTTGAAAACTTGTTTCTTTTGGTCAACTTTTCATTTTTTTTGCACCCACACAGAACTTGTACTGGTGTTGGTGATAATATAGTTAGACTCACTGGAATTGTTAATAGTCTTCTTCTTCTCTGGAGCCAAATAATGGGCACGCATTATTTCATCTCATATACTGAGCTTCCATGTGAATACTCTCACATCTTTGGCACAAGTACTTGTGTATTATTGACTGATTGGGAAGCCATTGATTATTAGCCAATTAGCGAATGATACATTCATATTTATGCAGCAACTGTCTGAAGTCCCAGAACTACTGTAGTTAATTCATACATTTTCAAAATTCTTTGGTTTACAGTTAAACTTGAATAAATGTGAGCTTCTGTCTATTCATCCATGTAATTTAACAGAGGCATACAACATTCAAGCACGTGGTTCTACACATTTCCAGAGACTGAATGTGAAAATAAGAATGTATGAATGTCAGTCTAGACTCAGCTTGTGGTTGATGAGAGACAGCAGCTTATTGGGCAGGATATTTCTTGCTAGCCATTACAAAACAGTGCTATTAATAAAATTAACTTTGACTATATGAGGAAAAATAAAGTCCACTACCTTAAAAGAGCAGAGTTGACTAAAGAATGTAAGGGTTGAGGTCTGCAAGCCATTGATTTTGACTTTGTTAATGGAAATGAATGGGTAAAATCCTTTTTGATCAACAATAACCTCTGGTACCACATTCCCAGAAAAGTCTTTAAAAAATTAGGAGGCATAGAATTTTTACTTAGATGTGACTTTTAATATCCCAAACCTCCCGGTCAAACTGTCGCTCTTTCATCAGCAAGTTTTATTATTTTGGAAGCTCTTGTACAATCGCAACTTCACACCTCACAATACACCGATTTGGAATAATGGATATATTAAGATGAATACAAATCATTGTTTAACAGAGACTGTCTGGAGAAGTATATTTGGTCCATAGCTCATCTTATTGATAGTGATGGTTGCTTTCTGTCATATGAAAACCTTTTGCGTAATTGTATAATAATTTGCATAATTGGCTTAATTGGTGATCATAACACATTCAGGTCTGTAACCAAAGCCAGCCCAACTCCGTTATGTGTTTGATTAAAGGGAATTTAAGTAACCCTACTTCAATCACCCCTTCCCTTCCTCAGATTTTAGTCGGAGGTTGTGTTTTTAATCAACTCAAATGCATAAACAAAAGGAAAAGTAATATAATAATAATCACCTTTATTTGGCCAAGTATGTTACACACAAGGAATTTGTTTCCGGTACTGAACCGAGGCAGCCATCTGCGGCGCCACCTCAACCGATGGCTCTAACGATCGGGGGCAACGGGGGGGTTCAGTGTCTTGCCCAAGGACACTTCGACATGTGGACTGCCGGCACTGAGATTCAAACCTCAGACCGTCTAGTTGGGAGATGACTGCTCTACCCACTGCACCACAGTTGCCCCATGATTAACATTAATATGAATAACAGCATCTCGTACCCTACTTCTCATTATAGAAACTCTTTCACAAATCTGTTCAAAGGAAACGGCTTGTTAGAAACCAAATATTTAAAATTCCCCGTCCATCCCAAAGCCAAAGGCCTTCATTTCGAAACCTTAAATGAAATACATCCATCTGGTGCCTTGTTAATGCAGTGATTTAGGATTTAATCTAATAACTGTGCATTTTGTGATGAAGCTGAAACTGCAGAGCATCAATTTATGTATGTGAATTGGCATGATGCATATGAATGGCTTCTACCACAGATTCATCACATCAGAGACTTTACTCAGAAGAACATAATATTCGGTCTCCTCAAGGACAACTCTAAAGTTGACTTTCTAATCAATAACATCATCAATGTATGTGAAAATAGTACCTTGTTTCTGTATGTCACAATGAGTTTCTTGCTTTTTTAAAAAACCCTCAAAGTTATGAAAACCAAAAATGCTGTTAAACTTTAACAATTGAATTATATAATTTAAAATAAAAGCCCTAGATCTTTATACTGTAATATTGTACTTTATTTAAGAATATTTATCTATTTACTGTATTTACTTACTTTTTGTGTATGCACTTAATCCCTGTTACAACATGGAATGTTGCTAAAGCTGAGCTGATTATATATAACTTTGTTCAATAAACATGGAAAAAATTGATTTTGCTGTGTCACTTCTCTGAACGTAGAATGAGCTTTCCTGCAGCTGGACGTCCAACCATCACATGGCCAGCATCTTTGACTTCACACTGGATGAGCTGCAGAGCCTCAAGAGGTGAGACACAGATCAACACACCAATATCCTCCAGTAATCACTATTCCAGTGTCTGATGTTCCTCCTCCTCCTCAGTACCTCCACTAGGACCATCAGTATCGATCAGGACTCCACTGATGCCTCCACTTCGGGTTCTGCTACAACCAGCACCTCCTACCATTTCAGGTGACCCCCACTGACTGATTAACTAACCTGTCTTTCATCTTTCCTCTCTTTCTCAGCTCTGACATTATTACCAACATCATAATCTGATGTTCTTAGTAAATCTATTCAAATACAAGTCCTGTGACTGTATTGAATCTGCAGCAGGGCGAGATGGGACCTTTCAGAAAGTGGGCTTCCATCCAAATGTAGTGCAAATCTTAACCAAATATCTGACTGAAGTACTGTCTCCACCCTCTGTGTGTGAGTCTGAGCTGACTGGGTGATGGCAATAAACGGCAGGCAGAGCTCATTTTCCAGTCAGTGCCATTAAACCACTGCAGAAGACGATGAGGTGATGAAAGAGCTCCAGTCAAAGCTTAGACAATACAATCATTTGTAAGCCACAATGGAAATCTGACATTTCAGTTCATTTCATGAGTTCATGTGAGGAAGGTCACAGCCTCGTCTTTCCACACACGAGGTTTGATCCACATGATTCATGTGGTTGTTCAGTGAGTCTGTTTCACTTTGACACACTTTATTTTCCACCTCATCCAAAACAAACTGTTTTTTGTGATACGTCAGGGGTTGCCACTCAGGTTTTTATGCACAAGTTGAAAATGTGGATGGGAACACACCTGCCTAGGTGACATGTAAGAAGCAAACTGACCACCAGTGATGTTCCCTGTTGACCTTTGACTTCTGTGTCCTCAGGAGGAGGGTGGGGAGCAGAAAGAGGAAGTTGCCTAGTAACAGCTACAGCCAGTGGACCAATCGCAGTGAGGCAGGGGAGGAGCTTGGTGGGGAGGAGCTTTCTGGGATCCTGGAAAACCAAGAGGCTATGACCCCCCTGTCATCAGACCCTTCCCACTTCCTATCAGACCCTGCCCAGATCCCCTCTGACTCCTCCCACCTCCACTCCTCCATCTCCTCGTATTTTGGCGTGGTGGGCAGGCTGACCAATGGGGAGCCATACCAGGTGTTGGCTCGCCGTGTCACTCCTCAGGGCACGGTCCAGTACCTGCTGGAGTGGGAGGGAACAACACCTTATTAGGACATTAACAGAGGGATGAGGTGTAGATGTCATATGATGCTTTGATTCCGCCTCCTTCACACTGGCTGCTGATTGGTCACTCAGTTCTGGGACCTCATGGGTAATGACATTGACATATCCATGACAACAGGCCACCTGATGGACTAACTGATCTGATGATAATGCTTTTAAAAATGTCAGCAACCACAACCTTCTGTGCTTTTCAGCCATTGTTAAAAACACAAGGAATACATCCCATTTCTCCACGAGAATAAGAAAACACTGACTTTTAACATCCGAAGTGTTGCAATAGTGTTTTCACAGTGAAGGGTTAGACCCCAGTCTCTGTCTCCTGATCAGACATATCCTTACAAAACCCTGTTCTATACATGTCTCTGCAAACCTGTCAGACTTGTCCCTGTAAAACCCTGTTGCACATATAGTATGTTCCTACACAATGTCAGATGTGTCCTCACAAACCTCTGTCAGGTGGTTTTGAGGAGAGTGAAGGTATCGGGTATCAAAGCTGATCATGATCCTGTAAAAACAGTATTTAGCGAAATCAAGGAAAATTTTTAAATATAGCCAAAGGCCGTGCATGCTCTCACACACTCTGAGTGTTACATGGATATTTAGTGTTCAGGTCTGAATATTATCAGACTGACAGGAGCGTCTCTCTTCTGTCAGACCATTCTTCTTCTCTTCCTCTGAGCTGTTGAACAGTCAGAGGCTCCTGTAGTTTTCTGTAGTGACCCCAGCTGTCAAACAGCACACTGCCTTACTTGTCCTCATGTTATACTTGAGACAGAATGGGAGTTCACTGGATTTTTCCAGTTATCCAGACTTTTAGTGGTTGCAAGGCTCATTTCTGAGGGCAATGTAAATCGGAGGAGAAAATCGGGTGGGTCGCTGTAAACCTGAAAGATGGTGAGTGATAATTTGCGACACCAGACCAAAAGCCACTTTGTATCTGTATTCCTGATTGTCTAACATCGACTCCCAATGCATTAGTAAATTTGCTTGTGATCGGTCCATTCCCTGAATCTGTATTAGCTGTGAAATTTCATCGCATCCAACCCGCAGTTTCATGTAAGACATTTACAACATTCATCTGGTGACTTGAAGCCTTATTTTGTGTACATGTAACAAATTCAGACATTATAGTTGAATGGTTACACTAATCCTATTGAATTTCAGGGTAAGAGTAGCAGAGATTACGCTGCCTACTTGAGATAGAGAAAATCTGTAACCAACCGGACTGGGGCAGGCCGGTTTTGGGATATTGTGATATCAGCCTTTATTAAAGTCTCACATTAAGTTCAGATAACAGACTCAGTCTCTGACTGTGCAGTCATGTTGGGAAGAGATCACTTCCTGTCAATATTTCATCTCCATATGCCATAATAAATTAGACTTGAAGGATCAGCTTCCCAGAATACAGTGTTTCTTGTGTTAGCCCTCAGAGTAACAATCGGTTTCCTGTTCTAACATTCGGTATCTATGCAAACATCAGTCTCCGCACCAAATGCAGCTCCCTGACTGATGATCATTCACAGCCATTAATCGGGAGCCTTGAGCTTTTCAGATTCTTGAGCCCTGCACAAGAATTCCTATATGCCTAGACGGTCTGTTTATGCATAAATGGCAAATAAAAATCTTGAATCTTGATTAGCTTGAAGCTAACAGAGCCCGTTGGTTTGAATGAAGAATGCTAATTGTGCTAACAGTCTCTGAGACGTTAAACAGTCACTCAGTCACTTTAAACCTGCAGCTCCTTGCTGCCATGGTAACCATGCTCCCATCCCATTGGCTTGTTGATGGTTGTTTTTGTCATGTGACTGTATGTTTGCATTTTTTCTATTCTATTCTGATCACCTGTCAGCTTTCTCTAAAATAAAAGAACTGGTGTTTGACCTTTGACCTTCCTGCTTCTGTTTTTGTGGTTGTGTTGTCTTTGTATCTGTCTTAGTGATGACATTTCTGCACTGTGAGGACACATCCGGACCTTGAAAGGACTATTTGAGGGTTCAGACTTGATTTTAGGGTTCAGGTCAGAATCGGATTTAGTTTAGGGACAGGGGGATGTATTATGTCAGTGACTGTCCTCACAGAGATGGAAGTACAAAGAGGTGTGCACAGCAATGAGAGTGCATCAGGTGTTAATACAATTAAGGTGTTAAACAACAAGTGAAGAACTTCTACAAACATTAAAGGTCACAGTTCAGGCGCGTCTCATATTCCTGAGGGTCCCTGCAGACAGACAGACAGGTAATGACAATGACGGCAGCTGAAGAGACAAACTGCAGCTTTTACATTTACCTGGCTGTAAGTGTGCCTGTCCATCTGTACTTTTCTTCTGTCTCTGCATGGCTTTGTCCACCTGTTGCTCTTTTTTTAAGTTCTGCATACCTGTCTGTTTGCCTGTATACTTGGCTATCAGCTGTCTGTCTTTTACCAGTTTGTGTTTTTATCTGAAGCTACCTGTCGTCATCTCTGTTCATGTTTATTCTACCTGTTTGTCACCTCCATCTACTTGGCTTTACATCTGCCTAGCACTACACACTTGTCAGTGTGTTTATCTGTTTGTCTACCGGTGTCACTCTACCTGTCTATCCTGTATCTTGTCCTATATTACTTGTCTCAGGTATATATGTCATTTTAGAGACAGGTGAGTGATGTCACCATGCAGATAACCCAGAATGCTGTTTTTTTCCCCCCCTTTACTCTGCAGGGGATCCTGATTTTTCCCCCCCCCCTTTACTCTGCAGGGGATCCTGTTGCCATGGAGGAGCTCATGAAGCATCAAACCAGGTGTCAACACCTGGGCTGGATGAATGTGATTGGTGAGTAGATGATTGGCAGCTGGATGACAACAAATCAGCTGACAGAGAGATGAGACTTGGGGACCAAATAGGGAGGTCTGCATTGTTTACTGCCTGTCTATACTGCTTATTTTGTTATATTACATAGCCTTATGCTCGTTTACTGTTTACTTGCCCCTTGCATGAGGATATGTACATACACGTGTGTCTGACACACCTGGCCAATAAAGCTGATTCTGATTTGATTGGTTGCTGAAGGTTTGACAGATGTTTCCCTGTTGGTTACTTGTTTACCTGCAGGTTCACGAAACTGGTTCCTGAATGAAACGTGGCACGTTTGTTTGATTACGACAGCATGATACAAACACACCGAGTTCCACTGGATTAAAGGGTTCTGGTAGTTCTACTGGTTTACTACTACTACAACTACTAGTGCTGCATTAGTTCTATTAGTACTACTGCTGCTAGTACTGCTACTACTATTACCACTCATACCAATTCTACTACTACTAAGGTAGTGAAAGTACAAGAGAAATATAATGCTTACATGTAAACGTGTCGGAGTCCAGTAATATATAATGCCCCGTGAATCATCAGTTGTCACCCAACTGACGATGCGCATGCTGGGGGAGGAACCGGAGCACCCAGAGAGAGCCCACGCGGGCACAGGGAGAACATGCCCAATAATATATAATACTATATACTGTGGCTCAGGAGGTAGAGCAGGTTGTCCTCTAACCATAGGGTTGGCATTTTGATTCCTGGCTCTAGTCCACATGTCAAAGTGCCCTTGGGCAAGGCATCAAACCCCAAGTTACCCCCGGTGATATCACTGGTGTGTGAGTAGGTGAATGGGCCGATAGTGTAAAGTGCTTTGAGTGCACTTCATTGTGTAGAAAAAAGCTATACAAGTATAAGATCATTTACCATTAATAATATATCAAACAGGCCATGTTTCTGCATCGAGTACATTCACTTTTAATACTTTAAGTACACTGTGCTAACAGTACCTTTTATTAGGACAGCATTTTCAGTTTTTGGCTTTTACTTCTCATGGAGTATTTTTAAGTAATGGGTCTGAGTACTTTGTAGCACTGCCTCACTGAAAGTCAGACGGACACTCTGGGGTAAAGTTGCAAAATTGATGTTCCAGATAATCTGAATAATAATAATACTGCTGCTACATCTATTATTACTATTGCTACTGCTGCTACCACCAGCATTAATGAATCTCAGGTGTGACTGGTGTCAGTCCAAATTGTTGTAGAATTGCCTGTTTTAGACCATTCTACAGGAAGTGTTGAGATTCATTCATGGCAGCTCAACATTGTTCAGTAAAACATCTGACATGATTTTGTTGATCTTATTCTCATTTCTTTCTCCTTCTTCTCCTATTCCGGTCCATCCTCTTCTTCTGGCAGAGAGGGCGGAGACTTGTACTGTCTGGTTGCTAATATACACTCTCCATGTGACCTCAGCAGTGCCTCGCTCCACCCACAAAGATAGGGAAGACGATGGTTTTAAAAAGTAGCGGATGACAGACACAAACAGATAGATGACGGATGTGGAGTTAGATGCTATGTTCGAAGACCTGAGTGGTGAGAAGAAGCCTCGGTTCTTTCCTTGTTTCGTGTGTATTTGCTGATGCAGCAGGGATTACGTTGTGTTTAATCTTGTAATAATCTGATATCTGAGAGCAGTTACTATGGTGACATGGCTGACTGCCATGATTCAACTTTAACCAAACTTACCAGGAGCCCAGACAGCAGTTTAACCTGCAGATACACCTGAGGTTCAAAGGTCACAGTGATCAGCTCAGTTGGTTTCCAGGGAATCTAAACTAAACCTAGCATTTACTTTTTACCAGTTAGCGTTTTGGTGCAGTTTTTTCCACACAGTCAAAGATCAGATATGAAAAATAAAAAATAAAAGCTAAGACCAGTAAATTGAAAAATTTTAAAAATCTTGAGCCTGATTTTACTGTTCTACACTTCCCAATGCTCTAAACTGTTCCACTGTGAAGTTTGTAGATGGACACCAATGGAAAAATTAAGCAGAAATGTTCTGTTTCTTAGAAAGTTGTAGACGACGTCAGACTCCGTCAGCTGCAGCCTGTGTTTCCAAACAACCATCGACAGTAGAAGAGGGTTTTTTTGTAAGATTTGTATTTTGCATTGACAGCCAGTGTAGAGATTTGTGGAGAGAAAATGATATGCAACAAGGCTCCAACCACAAGTCAGTTCACACTCGGTTAGAGGTGAGTCACATCGTTTGAGACACGAGATGGTCCAGTGTTGGTGTGTCAGTTTCATGAGGAGCACCGGTTTTCTGTTATTCTCACTGACAAACCAAAATGCTGTCATTCACTATTGAGTCAGTTATTTTCTGAGTTTGTTGACTTCAATACAACAACACCAAATAGGCTATAAAATACAGTGATGACGACGTGAAAAACATGAGCCCCAGACAGTCTGCTACATTCATTCATTTCATTCATTTTCTACCGCTTAGTCCCTGAACGGGGTCACGGGTGGGGCCGGAGCCAATCCCGGCGGGCAATCGGGCGAAGGCGGGGTACACCCTGGACATGTCGCCAATCCATCGCAGGGCTAACACATAGACGAACAACCACACATACACGCACGCACTCCTACGGGCAATTTAGAGACACCAACCAACCTAAGTTGCATGTCTTTGGTCAGTGGGAGGAAGCCGGAGTACCCGGAGAGAACCCACGCAAGCACGGGGAGAACATGCAAACTCCTTGTCTGCTACATATAATCCAAATGTTTGAGCCTCTACTCAGTGAATTAAATCATCTGAGTTTTGCTTCAAGTTTGCCCGGTGTGACACTTTCCTGGGATAGAAGTGCGGAAAGTTTGTGTTTTTGTTTTAACCACCCACTCACCTGTCCACTTTTGTATAAGACTGACATCACATTGTATCGTTCTCGTAAGTACATGTGTGGAATATAAATGAGTAAAAATCCCCTGAGAATGCGGCTTATTCAGGCAGACGCTGGCTCAGGGACACA
>NW_018127906.1:935707-937853 GCF_001952655.1 Monopterus albus | reverse complement strand
CAACCAGTGCTTGTGTGAGCTGCGGCTGAAGCCCAGCCTCAACAGCGGCTGCAGTTGACAAGTAGCTTTTAGGCTACTTCTGCTACATTTACAGCAGTGTTCGTTAATGTGCGTTGAAGTAACTGTACAACTTGTCATTATAATGTAGAAACAAAGGTAATTATGCAGAACATGTTATTATCAAGCTAAACTTTAAAGTTACTCTGTTTTTATTGCTAACAAATGCATGTAAGAGCATTTTAATGTAACATAGTGTTTACTGTCATGTGCACAGTAAGGAAACGCGTTTCCCTGCACAATGAAATTCTTCCTTTGCTGTCCACAATGAATGCCAAGGAAATATAAAGTCTAAGTATAAAACAGATAAATAATAATACAAAATAAAGGCAGTTTTAAAAACAGCAAGTGAAAAATATTGTAAGAATATATGCTACATCAGCTGTATGTGCAACAGTCGGCAATGAATGTACAAACTGAGAATGTAAGTGGTCAGGTGCAGTTACCTGAAGTAATCCCTGATTGTAAACTCCTGTCAGCTGTTTAGGAGTCTGATGGCAGCAGGAAAGAATTCTTTAGTCTAGAAGTCCTGAATTTCATATGTCTGATGATAGGGTCGTGTTGCATACATTCAGCAGTAGCCACCATCTGTACTGTACTGGGCAGTGTTTACTTTCCGACCTGTATTGTGTTCAGCAGTACCTTCTAGAGAGGTGTACCATCCCTGTCAAGATCTTCAGAAGCGTGACACTAAATAAAATAAACACAGTTGTGATCATGCACCTGGAACATGCACTTTACTATATCTGGTCACATGATCTGACTGCGGTCACCATGGCAACAGTTGTGGAGCCAACATGGCTGTCAGCTGCTAAAACACTGCAAGCACTCCCATAATGCACTTTGTCTGGTCTAGATGTTATAGACAGAGGGGTACGCCGACAGAGCATGCCCAGTAACTTTGCTGTGGACACACCCACCAGAGTGACGGTGAACACACACACACATGCTGTCAGCTGGGATCAGCCTGTTGTTCCTATGGAAACAGGAGCCTAGCTGCAGTCAGCTGTAGATCAGCTGATTGGCTCCACCTGCAGGTGAAACAGTGTGACATCACAGTCAGACAAGTGACAGATGAGACAGACAGAGAGAAAGGTGAGACGGGTATGAGAGTGAAAACGACGTGCTAACTCTCCCAGTGTGTCTCTGACTGTGTCTGTGTCCAGAGATGGAGGGAGTACTCTGATTCTGTACGTCAGCAAAAGTAGAAATATGTGGTTCAGAATACTCTACAGGTGCATCTCAATAAATTAGAATATCGTGGAAAAGTCAATTTATTTCAGTAATTCAACTCAAATAGTGAAACTTGTGTATTATATAAATTCAGCACACACAGACTGAAGTAGTTTAAGCCGTTGGGTCTTTTAATTGTGATGATTTTGGCCCACACTTAACAAAAACCCACCAATTCACTATCTCAATAAATTAGAATACCTCATAAGACCTATAGAGCAAACATTTTTAGTGTGTTCAGATCACTGTGACAAGTCTAAACAGGGTATTAGGGTCAGAGGTAGGGATGGGTTCTGATAGCGGTTTTCTGTTGGATCCAGTTCTGAGTTGGTAAAATACCCAGCTTCGTGAAGTTTCACAAACAAATGAATCCCTATCGAACCTGTGACCTGAAGCAGAGCAACAATCTGTTCACCTTCAGGTAACACTAAGCTCATAATGCAGCAAAAGATCTGTGATTTATTTAATTATTCACAGGATGATAAAGTGGAATTAATATTACAGGTGCATCTCAATAAATTAGAATATCGTGGAAAAGTCCATTTATTTCAGTAATTCAACTCAAATAGTGAAACTCTTGTATTATATATATATATTCAGTACACACAGACTGAAGTAGTTTAAGCCTTTTAATTGTGATGATTTTGGCCCACATTTAACAAAAACCCACCAAATCACTATCTCAATAAATTAGAATATGGTGACATGCCACTCAGCTAGTCAACTCAAAACACCTGCAAAGGTGTCCTGAGCCTTCAGAATGGTCACTCAGTTTGGTTCACTAGGCTACACAATCATGGGGAAGACTGCTGATCTGACAGTTGTCCAGAAGACAATCATCGACACCCTTCACAAG
>NW_018127906.1:931507-935409 GCF_001952655.1 Monopterus albus | reverse complement strand
AGTTAAGCATTAAAAGCTTGTTTAAAAAGATATGTTTTCAGAGTTGTCTTAAACGGAACCAATTCAGTTATAGAGCGTAAATCCAAGGGCAGAGCGTTCCACAATACCGGGCCGTGCACGGCAAAGGCCCGACCTCCCCATTTCTTATAACGAGAAGAAGGGACAACAAGGGCAAGGTGACCTGACAACCGTAGGGATCTCCGAGGAAAATATCTGGATAAAAGGTCTGATAGATATGCAGGGGCAAGGCCATGCAAGGCTTTAAAAACATAGAGCATGATCTTAAATTGCACTCTCCATTTCACAGGTAGCCAATGGAGGGACGCTATGATTGGGGTAATATGAGCATGCTGACGAGTGTCTGTAAGCAAATGGGTGGCTGGATTTTTAGCTGCAGCCTAGACAACGATGACTGGGACAGACCGGCATAGAGGGCATTACAATAATCAAGCCGGGAAGTCACGAAGGCGTGAAGGGCTTTCTCTAAGTCAGTGTGAGAGAGAAATGATTTTACCTTCGCTAACAACCTCAACTGGTAAAAGCTCGTTTTTACCACAGACTTAATCTGGCTATCAAAGTTAAAATTTGTGTCAAATATAACTCCCAAATTCCTCACCGTATTAGAGCATGGGGGGGCACAGGTGGGTGGGGACTAATAACATTATATTTGGTTTTATCTTAATTTAAGTAAAGGAGATTTTGAGCCAGCCAGATTTTAACATCACATATAAAATTCTGTAATGCAGCAAGCGAGCTTGATTCAGGGGGTACCAAAGGCATATAAATTTGGATGTCGTCAGTGTAAAAATGAAAAGAAACATTATGACTGGATATAATAGACGCAAGAGATGACAGAGAATAACAAAAGGAGCAAGAATGGAGCCTTGCGGAACGCCTGAGATCAAAAGAGCAGTGCTGGAGGACTGGTCGCCAATCATGACCGAATAAGTTTTATTTGTAGGTACGACTCAAACCAGTTTAAGACCTTACCTCCCAGGCTAAAGAAGTGATTTAACTTCAAAAGTAAAATAGAGTGGTCTACCGTGTCAAAGGCGGCTGACAGGTGGAGGAGAGCTAGAACGACAGGGTGTCCCGCATCCAAAGCCAGTGCGATATCATTATGCACTTTGATTAACGCAGACTCAGTGCTATGTTTAGGTCTGAAACCGGATTGAAATTTGTCGACCATTTCTAGCTGATCTAAGTGAGCTTGGAGCTGGGCAGACACCAGCTTCTCCATAACTTTAGAAAGAAAAGGGAGAAGAGATATCGGGCGAAAATTTCCTAACACAGTTGAGTCAAGGTTGGGCTTTTTGAGCAATGGTCTGATAATCGCATGCTTCAGAGTCTGAGGGACTAGTCCCGAGCTCAGGCAGGAGTTGATAAAAATGACCAACCAAGGGCCAACGGTGTCAATCGACTCCTTAAAAATCTTTCCAGGAAGGGGGTCCAGAGGGGAAGCTGGAGATTTCAGCTGACGCATACATTTCTTAAGTTGCACAATGGATATCTGTGAAAACGAAGTGAAAGTATGGGAGGGGTGGGAGACAGATAGAATATAGGAGGAAGGATGCGGGACACTCTGCCTGATGGACCGGGTCTTTTCACTGAAATGCATTAAAAACTCATTGCAAACAGTATTTGAAGTCTCAACAAATACAGCACTAGAGGGATTAATAACCGCATTAATGGTCTTAAACAATACTCTAGGCTGATGACTATTCTCAGAGATAATGTCAGATAGATATTGAGATAAGGAGGAGCCAGAAATAAGGTGGCAGGGGGATTGGAACCGCAGCAGGTTTTCCAGCTCAGGAACCAAACTGCTAGATCAGAGCTGGACTTTTCTGGAGCTGTCCAGATTGAGAGGCACTGGCTAGGTGTTGTGATGCATTAACGGGTTAAATTTATAAAAACCATAGGTGCTTCCCATTACCTTATTTTGAGTCTCCGCGTTCCTCGGGTGACTTGGAAGTCATTTCTGTTCCACAGTCAGGAAGGACATCCCAAAACCCTCGTTCCTGCTCTGAGTAGTGAGGAAGCTGTCAGAGGAGTCGTGAGCGAGGACACATGAGCATCCTTCTTGGAAGTCTTTTAGGCACCGACACAGCTCTTTATCAGAAATTACTTGGACATCAGAGGAAAGGATGTCCCATGCCTTTAAAACATGTTTCTTCACTTCCTCTCTCCTCACATCTTACGTGAGCGTGAAGATAAGGCACAGGTGAAGGGGATGAGGAGACATTTTAAAGAAATGAGAAGTGCCCCAGGCCACAGAGGGGAATGCTCAGACTTTTTATCCCTGTGGTTCTAAATGCAGTTTGTCCTCTTGGAGTCTTTAGAAGGATCTGGTCTCCATAGTTCTGGTGACGGACTTCACTCCTAACATGAGTAATAACACCGAACCATGGAGGGGAGGGGCTCGGTTACTAAAGAGGTCTGTTCTCATCATGTCCATGGACATACAGTTGGTGCTAAGTGAACCTAGTTCTAGAGCATGTCAGGACAAAGACTCATCTCACCCACATCTGTCCTGAATGTTCAGGTATGAGAGCAGAGCTGTGTACCAATGGCCTGACCAGGTAAACCCACTTCCTGTGACAAACATCAGCAGTTGTACACACGGTGTACTGCCCAGGCTATGGTCCACCGTGCTGTAGCCACTTGGGCACAGGATTCCCCTTCCCCCTGTGGCTTTTTTAGCTGGTGCAGTCCTCTCTTCGTCTGACCAGCAACACTGGAGACTTATTGTGCCAGAGGCTGGATCCACAGGTAAACCTGGGGGGGTTTGGTTGGATGCAGGTGCATGTAACTGACAGGTGAACAGGTGGGAGGTGACATGTTTTATGGACGGACCACAGCTCACCGCTGTGATGCACAAAACAACGTACATGAAACGTAATCTCTGTCTGTGCTGCTGGTGGGGGTCAAAGTCTGTAATCCTGTGCACCGGCTACACAAAGTGACAATGGCTGAGGAGGGGGAGTGGATTAGAGGCAAAAGGAGGGAGGGAGAGCAATACTGACAGAGGAGGAGAGGAGATGAGGAGAGGAAGTAGGGCAGCCTCGCTGCAGGGGAGGGGCGACTGCTGACAGAGAGGGAGGTCGAGTCACATAGAGACAAACCGAGGGAGAGAGAGAGCTGCTGAAGCTGTGTAGCATCAGTGGCAGCAAGCTAACAGAGAGACAGACGGAGAGACAGACAGACAGAGACAGGTCTTCAGCCTTTCAATCAAACAGCATCAGGATCAGCAGGTTCTCTATCTTTCCTCTGCTCTCCTCCTCCTCCTGTTTTCTGCTGTAGGAGAACATGCATCCATAGCCCCCTCTCCTCTTCCTCCTCCTCTTCCTCCTCCTCCTCAGCATTCGCACAGAATGCTCGGTGAGTATCCTGCACCGATCCTCTGCACACATTAACTGCCTTTGTCCTCTGAGTGTCTGAATAGATAAATGTGCTGCATTAAATTTGTGCTGTGTGTTGTTGGGGGCTGGAGGGTGGAGGACGTGCATGTATGGTGGCGCCTTCTACCTGATTTGCATGACCATGCAGACTGCATTTCTGTGTGTGTGTGTGTGTGTGTGTGTGTGCTGGGTTGGCTTCAGTCTGCAAATAGCTAGCCTGGCATGTTAGCATGTGGCTAGGCTAGGCAACATGTTCAGCTAAATAATGAGACATGCTGGAGACTTTGTGTTGTAACCAGCTAACAGTAAGCAGGTTGTTAGGATAATGGGGAGAGATAACAAGCTAATGCAGGAAAAACACCATGTTTCTGCTGGATCATCCTATTCATGTGTATTCAGAGGTCACTGGTGACCTCCATCCCCATGTGAAATAAGAAGAAGAATCAGCTGGTCTAGTTTATTGGATTTCAGTCTGGTTGTGTTTCAGTGACTGTTTAAAAC
>NW_018127906.1:921924-931419 GCF_001952655.1 Monopterus albus | reverse complement strand
CAAGGTTCAGAGCCAATAAACTGTACTTAGATGCTCGAGTGTCAAAATCTTGGTGCAAACTGCAACCCTAAAATAAATAAATAAATCATACCGGGAGTCCTGGAGGCTGTTTCATTGAGTACACAGTGATGAGGCTGTTTACAGATGCCTGCTGCTTATTGCACCCAAACCAGCAACTAATATTTTGATGGCCTCAGTGTTATTTGGGTTTCACTGCAGGGAAGCTTCCAGTGTGACACCTCAGAAATCCTGCTCTCCAACTGCATCCGCATCTCAGGCCTTAACTCTCAGCTCTGACCTTGTTGTGTTGCTGCTTCCCATCCACGTGTGTCAGGGCCGTGTACCTGGCTCTGGTGTGAACACCGCTGAGCTCCTAAACTGCCACACATACACAGATGTAACTGAAATGTGAGCCACGTGCGCACAAGAATAACAACCAGGTCAAATGGCCCAGTTTCCTCCCAAGCGCTACACACAGACACATACAACAACCGATATGCTGAGAGCAGGATTAGCCATAAGCCTGAGAAAATGAAAAGGTTTGGAATTAGGAGACAGTAGTGACTGATCTCAGGTCAGGAATATTCCAGAGACCAGTAGAAAGGTGTAAGACCTGGTTACTGCTAGGTTACCTGAGAGGTGGGCAGGTCAGTAGTGCACTGGAGCCAAACCATTAAGTGCTTTATAGACCACTAGAAAAAGCTGATTCTGTATTTTACAGGGAGCCAGTAAAGAGACTGAAGAATCAGAGTAATATGTTCATATGTAAAGGTTGGTGTTTGGACTGCAGCGTTCAGAATGAGCAGTAATCCAGTCTGCTTGAGATGAAACCATGGGCCAAGTTTTCAGTCAGCTTGAGGTATGAATCCTCTAATTTGGGTTATGTTCTTTAGATGCTAAAAAGCTATTCTAGTTAAATTACTGATAAAGTTTATCAAAGGTGAGGTCAGCATCAAGAATGACCTGCGCACTGTAGGACCCGACTCAGGTGAATCAGGCCCTGACAGACCACAACCAGTAAATTAAGCTGAATGCTGGACTGGATTCATTGCTTTGTTCTTGATAGTTCCAGTTAAGCTGACAGGAGTCTGTAGTGAGACAACACCATCTGGTGTTCAGGAGCTTCAAAGACGTTGATAACATCAGAGTCTAGTGTCACTACTGTTCTTAGACCTGATGACCGGTGTGAACTTAGGATGTTGCTCGGCTGTTTCAGGTGTGTGATGCGGCGGCTGCATTGTGGTAGCCAGGACTCTTTGCTAAGTGGCGGCTGTGTGTCGTCCCTGGAGCTCAGGATGGACCAATCTGTGATCATCAAACCAGTCCACTCTTCCCTGCTGGGACAGGACTACTGCTTCGAGGTGACACATTAACTAGACCCAGGCTGCACCCAGCCTACACACACTAACAACACATTTTGACTCCCATGTTTCCATGACTCTGTCTCTCAGGTAACAACCTCAACAGGCACCAAGTGTTTCTCGTGCCGCTCGGCAGCAGAAAGAGATAAATGGATGGAGAACCTACGCCGAGCTGTCCACCCAAACAAAGACAACAGCAGAAGGGTGGAAAATGTCCTGACAGTGTGGGTCATTGAGGCCAAAGACCTGCCCGCAAAGAAAAGGTAGGGGGCCTTACGCCCAGAGCACACTGTCAGAATTAAGGGTAGGATCGTGTACATGCCGACCATACTGTAATCGTGTAGGCAATGAGCGACTCAGCCTTGGAGGAAGCCTGAGTTTCAGGGCTCGTATACAGGCTGTAACTCTCCACCATTAGCTCAAGAGTTCTCTGCTAATCACACAGGCCGACATGAAACATATTGTATCTTTATCCATAAGTTAAATATTTTCAACTACAGTGCCTGAACAACCATCTAATGCAATATCACAAACCCCTGCAGTGGATCAAACCTCACCTCATGACAGCAGCACAAAGACTGACTTTACCTGCTCTCAGAAATGCCTGCAACGTGATCAGGATGTGCTGCTATTGATTTATCATGGCTCATAAGCTACTATCATATGCAGCACTGCAGTAAAGTTAGAAAATTAATCACTGTGCCTGCCCCCACCTGTCAGCTTTCTGACAGACAGGAAGCAGCAGGTGAGGCTGGGGAAAACCACATCTAGCACCTGGACTATCAGCACAGGCGCCCCCGGGGATGTGTGCTCTCCCCACTGCTGTTCTCCCTCTACACCAGTGACTACACCTCAGGGAACCCCTCTGTTAAACTCTGAAGTTCACAGATGACACAGCGATCATCGGTCTCATTCAAGACGGTGACGAGTCAGTCTACAGGTGGGAGGTCGAGCAGTTGGTCCTGTGATGTGATCACAACAACCTGGAGCTGAACACGCTCAAAACAGTGGAGATGACAGTGGACTTCAGGAAGAGCCCTCCCACCTTACCCCCACTTACCATACTTGGCAGCACTGTATCAGCAGTAAAGTCCTTCAAGTTCCTGGGCTCCACTATTTCCCAGGACCTGAAGTGGACGTCCAACATCAGGACCATCACCAAGAAGGCACAGCGGAGGATGTACTTCCTGCGCCAGCTCAGGAAGTTCGACCTGCCCCAGGAGCTGCTGATACAGTTCTACAGAGGAATCATCGAGTCTGTCCTCTGCACCTCCATCACTGTCTGGTTTGGCTCAGCAACCAAACAGGACAAGTACAGACTTCAGCGGACAGTCAGGACTGCAGAAAAGGTCATTGGTGTGAGCCTGCCCTTCATGGAGGACCTGTACACCGCACAGGCCAAAAAGAGGGCAGAGAGGATCACTGCAGACCCCTCACACCCTGGACACAAACTGTTTGAGCTCCTTTCCTATGGACGGCATTACAGGTCACTATATGCCAAGACAACCAGGCACAAGGACAGTTTCTTCCCCAGAGCCGTCACTCTGATGACTATGACTGAAGCAACAGGACCCGGCAACCACCGGAGTGCAGTAATTGTAAATAGTGCCGCTACATGCACCAGTCTGATAGCTTGAAATGTGTATATATGTAGATAATGTTTATGAACACTGCCTCTCCTCCTTCTCTCACATTTCCCCTACCTTTGATTGCACTTTTCTATTGTCTGTTGCCTAAAACACACTGAGAGTCTGATTCCTTGTATGCTCAACATACGTGCCGATTTAAAACGGATTCTGATTATTCAGACATTCAAAGAATCCAGATCAGTAAGTCATAATTGAAACCTTGTTAAAACACAAACGACATCTCTGTCCAACCGCAGTAAGGTAAACAACAAGCTACTTCATTTTCATCAAACAAGTGTTGCACTTTGCGGACGGTCCTTGTGCACTTGTCTCACAGCCAGCGGCACATAGTAACCAGTTTGTCCAGGGTGGAGGACGGATTGTTTTCATGAAAATTTGGTTGTGGTTTGTTGTCTACCTTACTGAGGTTGGAAAAAAGCATTGTGTGTGTTCTAAAATCTGCAAATACTCATTTAAGAAAATTTGTAAACGTTCCCACACCAAGTCAGAACTAAGGCTGTTATTTATTTACAGTTACCACAGGTACTTCTCCAAGCTGTCTGGGTGTCGGTGTGTAGTAATAGTAATTTTATACCACAGGTACTTCTGTGAACTGTGTCTCGATGACAGTCTTTATGCTCGGACGTCGTGTAAACTGAAGACCGACAACATATTTTGGGGTGAGCGTTTTGACTTCAGCAGTTTGCCATCCATCAGCGCAGTCACCCTCCACCTCTACAAAGACACTGACAGGAAGAGGAAGAAGGACAAGAGCAGCTATGTCGGGTTGGTTAACATCCCTGTTGCCACGGTGACTGGCAGACAGCTGGTAGAGAAGTGGCACTCAGTGAGCACGCCCAGTACAATTCGTGGTATGTACCCTGTGTTTGTGTGTTCCTTCTTGTTTTTGGCTTTGAAATGGTGGCATCTGCTGAGCTCAGGTTTGTTATTGGTCCACACATGGTCTTTATCAGGGCATGAAGTCATCTCATTTGTCACGACATGTCAAGACTGAAACGTTAAACATGGATTAGTTTTTTTAAGACCTTGAAAATGGAAATTCACCAATCTACAATTTAATGACAACTGTGGAAGTTCATCTGCTGAGGATCAAGTAATGGGGTTAGGGTTCAACAGGGTTCACATATTTAAATACCTGATTTATATACCTGCCTGGCACTGCAGCATCTCCACTAATGTGTTTCAGGTAAGTCCTCTGTGCCGACGGTGCGGATCAAAGCTCGGTATCAGAGTATTGTCATCCTGCCGATGGAGCAGTACAAAGAGTTTGCAGAGTACATTAGCTCCAACTACCTGCTGCTGTGTAACACTCTGGAAGCCTCCATCAGCCTGAGAGCCAAAGAAGAGCTGGGTGCTGCGCTTGTCCACATCCTGCACAGCACTGGCAAGGCCAAAGTAACTACACCCACCACCCTGCACCACCCACCTTCACATACAAGTACAGCACCTGCAAGGTCAGGGCAACTACACTAGCTACTAACCCTGCTTATTATCCTACACCATCCACCTTCATATTACGATCAGGCCCGTTCCCTTCAAAATAAAATTCCCTCCTTCACAGTGCAGCCAAGTGCAGGATAACCACAACCACCTTCAAAATGAAACCACTGCACCTTGACCCCTCTTAGCCTAATGAGGATGCCCTTTGACCCCTCTCTGCAGGACTTCCTGACCGACCTGATGATGTCAGAAGTGGATCGTTGCCGTGACAACGATCAGCTGATCTTCCGAGAGAACACGCTGGCTACAAAAAGCATTGAGGAATACCTGAAGTTGATTGGACAGAAGTACCTGCAGGATGCCCTCGGTATACGAGTGTCAGAGAGATCTGCATTTATGTGTCCTGTTTATTGTTTATTGATCATTTATTAATAACAGTTGACGCACCGACTATTGGCAGGTTAAAGTATCCAGGCAACCAACAAACAGTAGTCGGCATACTCAGGTGTTTCCCTCTGTGTGTTCAGGTGAATTCATCAAAGCTCTGTACGAGTCCGATGAGAACTGTGAGGTTGATCCATCTCGCTGTTCAGCCTCTGACCTTGCAGAGCATCAGGCCAACCTGCGGATGTGCTGCGAACTTGCCTTCTGCAAGATCCTTGACTCGTACAGGTGCACACGTAAATACAAACACTGTAAATGCATTGGCCATATGCTGTTTGTAATATTTATCCTGGTCTATTATTCCACGTCCAAACAGGGTCTTCCCCCGAGAGCTGAAGGAGGTGTTTGCATCATGGCGACAGGAATGCGGTAGTCGGGGGAGACCAGACATCAGCGAGCGTCTCATCAGCGCCTCACTGTTCCTGCGCTTCTTGTGTCCAGCTGTGATGTCACCGTCACTGTTTGACCTGATGCAGGAATACCCTGATGAGCGCACAGCAAGAACATTAACCCTGATTGCCAAAGTCATCCAGAACCTTGCCAACTTCAGCAAGTAAGCCTGGGCTTTTACTATGAAGGAAGTGAAGCTTTTATTGATACCTGCTTACATGTATCTTAAAATGTCCACCTGTATGCTGCCTGTTGCTGCAGGTTTGGTACTAAGGAGGAGTACATGCTGTTTATGAATGACTTTGTGGAGCGGCAGTGGAGCAGCATGCAGCGTTTCCTGCAGGAGATTTCAAACCCAGATGGACTGAACCACACCGCTGGCTTCGACGGATACATTGACCTTGGTAGAGAGCTATCCAGTCTGCACACCTTGCTGACTGAGCTTGACCAGGTAACACCTGAACATGTAAAACATCTGGACAGGTGAGCTCTTAACACCTTAACACCTGTCTCTCTGTCTCCAGTCCTGCCTGTCGAAGCTGGGTCCTCTTCCTAGGATCCTCAGGGACGTGTCGATGGCTCTCGCTAACCCGGGGGGTGTGACTAATCATGGGAGCGTGGCTGTTTCCTCTCCTGAGCCTCAGCGGGTGGTGTCTCCTCCCCCTATGTTGCCACCTCCTCTGTCCCCACCCCTGTCTCCTCCTCTGGCCACCTGTAGTCCTTCGGTGGGCCTGCAGGGCGGTGTCGGACTGGATGGAGGGTGAGTAGTTTAAACGAGTTTAAACAGACTGTTTTTTATTGCGGAGACACTGTTCAGTTACAGCTGTGACTTCTCTGTAACATACATATTTGTCCAGTTCAGACAACCACAGGCTCAGACATAGACATGTTTGAAGTGTTTCCTGGGGTTGCTTTATGAATACTTGAATGGTGTGACACTCAGGAGTTGGTCATTGCTTATTGTTTGGTGTTCTGTATGTGGGAGAAAAAGTGGTCACTGAAGGTGTTGCTTTATGGTTACTTAGGTGTTACTAATACCAGACCATCGTGGTGAAGAAGGAGCTGACCCAAAAGGCAAAGCTCTCAATTTACTAGTCAGTCTATGCTCCAACCCTCACCTAGAGTCACAAGCTGCGGGTAGTGACCAAAAGAATAAGACTGCAAATACAAGTGGCCAAAATGAGTTTCCCTTGCAGGGTGACCAAACTGACCTTGGATAAGTGGTGGAAGATTAGCTTGGCACCCCTCATAACTCCAAATAGTCTGTAATTATTACAATAAAACCAGAGAGCCTCTTCCTAAAAACAAGAGGATAGTTCATGAACACGCACAACTCCTGTTGCCAGTCAGGAAGCTACAACAATGCATCAACAAAAACTTTGACAAACAAGCTACATTTTTGACAATGACTATACCTCGAATCCTACCTGACATGTTCAAGCCAGAATATGAAAGTGGACAGCACAACAAATCAGGACAGCATTAATTAATGTGAATGTCTCCTCCATAGATAGGTAAACAGCAGTATATGTACCGATGATAAGAAATGTGTAACACTAAACAAAGCCGGTAACTGAGAAACCCCATATTTTAACTGGCATAATGCAGACATAGTAACTTCTCCAGCCTCACAACAATTCTCTCTAACGTTACAGAAACAAGGCATTAATAGACACACAGTCTGTGTTTGTAAAACTTATCGTTATGTCCCACCGAGTAGTGGAAACATCGCCCCCTTTCAAGTAGCTCCAAGGCTGGTAAATCCAACCAGTGGTCACTGCGTCTTACACGACCACATACAGTCCCAAAGTAGTGAAATTATTTCCAACAGGTAGCGTAGCGCCGGCAATAACATCATGGGTCATTAATCCGCTGGTTAACCAGCAACACATCACCTGCTGCAGACACACTGGCCTCAAGCAGTCAGAACAAGCACGTACTGTGCTCTGGAGGAATCCAGCGTTGATCAGCTGATCACTAACCATGGTGGGGGCTTCACTGGCGGCTGCTTGTAGGTTAGACCCGGTCAGGTAAAACAGTGAGTCCCTGTACAGGAACATTCCTGGACATGCAGTAACCTCAGGCCCTGTATTTGTCTCCACATCCTCTGGTCACAGTGCAGCAGCAGGAGGGAAAATGTATCCACAAAACCAGGTGCAGTCGAAAAATACAGCTTTCACAATGGCACTAGTGGATATCAGGAAAGCTCACATGAACACACGCAACAGCCTGGAGAATATGACCATTGAAGGAAATCCAGCTTTCACAATGGCACTAGTGGATGTCAGGAAAGCTCACATGAACACACGCAACAGCCTGGAGATTATGACCATTGAAGGAAATCCTTAAACTATCACGTAAGACTTTACATAGATTTAAGAAAAGATCTTGCCGGTGAGAGTGGCTGCATGTTGTATTTCTGTCTCTCACTGCTTCGTATTTATCTTGCTGTACTAAAACTCCAGACCAAACCAATGTGGAACCAGAACATTTACTGACTTTTCAGCCAGGTCATGTCTGTGCAAATTCTTCGTCATCCAGGTCATAGTATGCTGAAAAAACTTAGAAGAAGGGTGTAGTTTTAGGTAGAAGATGTTTCACTTCTCATCCAAGAGGCTTCATCAGTTCTGAGCAGCCAGGTCACAATTTATCTGACCTCAGATACTCAGCAAGTGTGTTGTGCTGTGTGAAATAACGCAGCATAGCGTTTTCTCAGTGGCTGTTTTTGATTTACTGGCAAAGTAATTTATTTATATTCAAAATTAATACTCAGGTAATTTTTCTCAGTCTTTGAACCCTTTTGCCATTATGGCAAAGTATATGAAATATGTCTTAAAATTGCATTTAAAGCGGTCTGCAGTGGTCTTAAAAAGTCATAAATTTAACTTGATGGAATTTGCAGAAACCCTGATATAGTAGTCTATGCTTGCTAGGCACAAGCAGCAAAAGATGCAGCAATAAAATGAAAGAATATAATAAGTGTATGCTGCATGGGAGCAGCATGTGCAGCAGTCAACAGTCATTGTGCAATTATGCATGTGCAAACTGAGAATGTAAACAGTACATCACGTATTTCCTGGTAATAAAATCCTCAGCTGTTTAGGAGTCTGATGGCAGAGGGAAAGAAAGAGTTTTTCAGTCTAGTGGTCCTGCACTTCACACTTCTGAATCTCCGGCCAGAGGGCAGAGAAGTGAACAGTCCGTGCTGGGGGTGTGTTGGATCTTTGAGGGTGGAGGCAGCTTTCCTATGCACCCTGCGGTGCTAAATGCTCTGCAGAGAGGGCAGTGGAGTCCTGGTGATCTTCTCCACAGTCTTTACCACTCAGGCGCTTGTGGTCCATAGCAGTAGTGCTGCCATACCAGACAGTGATGCAGCTGTAGTAGTTGCAAATGCAAAACGTTATGTTTGGCGTAAAAGCAACACAGCTCATCACCCTGAACACACCATCCCCACTGTCAAACATGGTGGTGGCAGCATCATGGTTTGGACCTGCTTTTCTTCAGCAGGGACAGGGAAGATGGTTAAAATTGATGGGAAGAGGGATGGAGCCAAATACAGGACCATTCTGGAAGGAAACCTGATGGAGTCTGCAAAAGACCTGAGACTGGGACGAAGATTTGTCTTCCAACAAGACAATGATCCAAAACATAAAGCAAAATCCACAATGGAATGGTTCACAAATAAACATATCCAGGTGTTAGAATGGCCAAGCCAAAGTCCAGACCTGAATCCAATCGAAAATCTGTGGAAAGAACTGAAAACTGCTGTTCACAAACGCTCTCCATCCAACCTCACTGAGCTCGAGCTGTTTTGCAAGGAGGAATGGGCAAAAATTTCAGTCTCTCGATGTGCAAAACTGATAGACATACCCCAAGCGACTTACAGCTGTAATCGCAGCAAAAGGTGGCGCTACAAAGTATTAACTTAAGGGGGCTGAATAATTTTGCACGCCCAATTTTTCAGTTTTTTATTTGTTAAAAAAGTTTGAAATATCCAATAAATTTCGTTCCACTTCATGATTGTGTCCCACTTGTTGTTGATTCTTCACAAAAAATTACAGTTTTATATCTTTATGTTTGAAGCCTGAAAGGTGGCAAAAGGTCGCAAAGTTCAAGGGGGCCAAATACTTTCGCAAGGCACTGTATATAAGACCCTACAGCTCACAGTGCATGTCAGAGCAAATGAGAATCATGAGGTCAAAGGAACTGCC
>NW_018127906.1:895823-920405 GCF_001952655.1 Monopterus albus | reverse complement strand
AGCACGAGCTTTTAGCCTAGCATGGAGTCCTCCTCGCCTGCCCTGTTTGCGTCTCCGTCTCCAGGTCGCTCTCCTGATTTCAGCCTGCTCACTTGTGCCTGGTGCTCCGGGGGCGATGGTGGCTTTCCTCACCATTCTTGTTATTGTCACCGGAGTGGACGATGGGTTGTAGCTCCGGTGGTATGAAACCAGTAAATTCCCAGTGGCTTTGTGAGTTGGCGATATCCTGCAATGCTTGTCTGTTGTATGTAAGCAGTGCATGACATTTGTGCACTGCAGAAAAAGCAAAAAACACACAAAATAGAAGAAGACGAAGAAAAAGCCGGCATTCAAGAGTGGAAACGCAAACACGTTTGCCTCAGTGGGCGCCATGAGTCACTATAATAATGCAAGCTTTAGACCTTACTATGTAAAGTGCCCTGTGATGATTGTTTTTGTGGATTGACACTAAAAGTGTCCAGTTGTCCTGGGTGGTTTCTGGTGCAGCTGAGGGTGATAGGTTGGTAATTATCATTAAGTTGTTACTCCTTTTAAACCTGTATACTCCTTATAAACAGATTATATGCATGAATTTGTGAACAATCAATAAGTAATTGATTTAGTAAGTTAGTAAGTCATTTGTAATTCTATTATTACAAATCAAATTAACCATTATAAACATGATAGATTGTACTGAATCTACTGGATCTGTGTTGTTTCTGACTTTGTGTGTGTTTAGTTTGGTAGATTTCACCAGACTTCCCTCTCCGACTCCTGAAAACAAAGATTTGTTCTTTGTCACCAAAGGATCCAGTCTACAGCCAGCATCAGGTGACCTTTGACCTTTAACTTTGATCCAGACATCATCTTTGTCTCCTGAGTTCACTATGACCTCTGACACTTCTGCTGCTGATGCCACTTCTTGTAGGCCTGCAGGGCTCTCCTGCTCCAAGCTCCTCCTACTCAGAGCCAAATGAGAATGAAGCAGGATGTGAAACGACCAATGGGGGCCGAAGGGAGGGGCCGGAGCTGACCAGTGAGAGCCGCAGTCTGTCTCTTGTCGACTTGCAGGACTGCTCCCCTAGTGATGGCCTCGATGACGGTCTTTGGCAGCGCAAAACTGGGCTTCTTCCCCTCTCCTTCCAGAACCCGGTGTATCACATGACCACCACATCTCCACGGCAACTACAGCAGGCAGACGCCACGCCCTCAGACTGCTCAGTGGGTTCGCAGGGAAATGACGACAGGAGCGCTGTGGCAACCAAACCAGCATTTCTTACCCAGATACCTGTGGGGCTGGGAGGGGGAGAGAGGGGGGAGAGGATGTCGGCCATGTCGAGCAGCAGCAGTGGAGAGGAATACTCCAGACGAGCTCTGTCCCTCACCGAGACTCTCACAAGTAAGAAAAGACAGGCACATTTCATAGACAGACTATAAATTGTGGTTATACCACAGTCAGGACAAGTGCAGAACCGCCACACTTGGTTGACAAAGAAAACAGCAGTGCTCTCTGAATTGTTCATTAGTTCAACAGTAGCTAAACAAGGGAAACAGTTCCAGAACACTTAGGTAGACTATACCTGGAAACAATGCAGGTAAATCAGGGTGATAGGTGCTAATACAGCTAATTCAGCAAATCACCTGAAGCACCAACACACCAACCTCGATAAAGAATTTCAAGAGGCTGGTGACGGCTCCCATTTCCACATCACTGAAACACTAAACACAATGTCCCAGTAAACAGTTAAGTGTGTTGCCCTGTTGTTGACTCAGCTGTAATTCTCAAAACTAAGCTAATCGCCCTCAGAGCCATCAGGCCAGGGGACTCTCAGACAGCAGGTTTAGTTCAAGGGTAACTTTAGTATTCTTACTGCTCTATTTCATCAAAGTAACATTGGTATAGTAATTAGACAAGTACATTTTCATGTATTTGTATCAAATTTCAGTCATAAACATAAAAAGTCATTTGTCTTAAACTTCAGCAGCAGTCACCACCAATAAATCCCCCCAAAAGACTGGAAAACGCATAAAACCAAATTACCCATGGAAGGATCATATTAGCTCACTTAGAACACGAAAGGATACATCTCCCAAATATGCCTGCTTAATGCTAAAGTTAGCTAAGCTAACTAGCTAGGTAGGTAGGTACTTTATTGATCCCACAGTGGGGAAATTTCTGTGTTACAGCAGCAATGGAGAACAACCAACATAACACCATAAGAACAGAACTTCATAGAAACACGGAAAAGAACACAACGAGGACACAGCTGCTGTAACTTGCTGCCACTCCGCGCTGGCTGCTGCTTGGCCAATCAGGGCTTGACAAAGAACACTTAGTCTTAAAATAAAAAGTTACATAAAGGCAACAAAGCATTAGGACCAATACACACAAGGATTATAAAAGTAGCGTCATCAGAACGTTACATTTTACACAGCACAAATAAGCAAATCAAAGGCACCTAAAAACAGGGCAAAGCAGCATTGGAGAAAATCAGGAACAGCAGTAGAGGCTAAACAACCAGCACTAAACTATGCCAGCAGAACTGGTATAATTCAGTAAGGCCTGAAAATCTAATTAAGGAAGCAGTAAGATCCTAAATTACCACCAGGACACTTATTAGAGAGTCTGGATGAAGAAACTGGGACTAATATGGTTTATGCCTTTATACTGTAACTAGTCACAGAAGATGATTGGCTGGATTGCAAAGGTATAATCAGTCAACTGACTGAATGATGATGTCATTGTTGTTGCTCCTCACCCTCAGGTAGCTCTGCCCTCCCTCGTCAGAACTCCTCAGGTCCTCAACGACGCATTGATCAGCCTCCTCCCCCAAACTCAGCTCCCCCGGGTCCTCCGCGTGGCCGGACACCTCCCAGCATACTCGGTGGTGGTGGTGGGGGCACTGCCTACCCCCCTCGCCCTGCCTCTGGCAGCATGATGTCATCAAGCCCTGATTGGCCAAGCAGCAACCAGTCGCGGCTCAGACAGACATCATCATCATCTAAAGGAGACAGCCCTGAGAAACAGCGACCTGCTGCCAAGGTAACCAGGTTGTTACCATGGTAACTAGTCAGTGTGCCCTCCTCACTGCTGGTCCTGATATTGTTTCTAGGGGTTACACAGATTGGTCAACTACTAGACTTCACTAGGCAGGGTCGACATAAACATGAGGTTGACTAGTCGCTGACCATGGGATGCCTAACGTGATGACAGTGTCGGTAACTTTCTTCACTTAGCAGCGACCTCCAACCGACTGGCCATTCAGGTGGGATCTGGCTGTTACTGGGAATCCACAATGAAAGTGTGGTTGTTAGGATCTGATATGACCTAAATTAATTCAGGCAAATTATCCCAATTCAAATAATTATTTAATATTACAATAATACTGAACAGTTCAATAAATTGTAAGACAATTCAGCAATCTGAACAATAGGGGATAGAATCACCACTGCTGCATAAAGAATAAACAATAGTATTAGATATGAGAATTGTCAAAGAGTCAGTCAGTCATCGTGGCCACAAGGTAGAGTCGGGTCGGTCCCCTCTCCACCTGGCCGGGTCGAAAGGCACACTCACGACTGCAGCACCATCATTCTCTTTAACCCACAGCCATTCTAACTTTTATCTTCTCCCAGTTACATATCCTGTCCACTCCCCTCCTGTTGCTTAAGCCAGAGCCACAGCTTCACGCCAGCTCTACACCCCTTCTTCCAAGAATTGTCTGAGATGTCCCGTACATGAACTTCAAGGTCGCACTGACCCAGCGCCCATTTCCTTTTCTAAATATGAACTTAAAAGCACACAAACAATTCACACAAGGCTGAAGTTATGTCCATTTCCCATTTAAAGAAGGCTTCTCTCTGGATGCTTACCCATAAATTAAACAAGGACACAAGCCAAGATATTCTTGCTTGAGCAAGCCATCAGTTCCCATGGTCACAAACATCTCCAAACAGTTCAGAGAAGAGAAACAGATGTTATAGGATTATATAAACACTTACTCACCCTTACATGCCTACTGCAAATAATATCATGTCATAATATGTAAACTACATATTTACTATTACATATCACCTCTGGACTGGCACCTTGTTTGTTTTTGACCACTACAAAAGCAAACAGGAGTAGAACGATCAGTGTCTCTGTGATCAGAACAGCTGTCTGTCTGGCTGATCGACAACAGAAATGTGCTAGACAAAAATTGTTTTTCATGTAGGTTCATCTGGGGAAAAGCAGCAACATTTTTATGCATGTCTTTTGTTTTTATTGATTTTTCTGACTGTGGTTCAATGGGTACAGTAGTCGTTTCCCAACCGGACTGTCGGATATTCGAATCATGGTGCCTGCAGTCCACACGTCGAAGTGTCCTTGGGCAAGACACTGAACATCCCCCCCCTGCGTATAACATACTTGGCCAAATACAGGTGATTATTGTGATTATCCCATTTCTCGCTGACACTGTGATGTCGTACATCAGCTTTGTGAGGATGTGAGACCTTCTGCACATACTACAACAACAACAACAAGCCCTGGTTCACAGTAAAAGTCAAGTAGCTTCACCGTGCCAAAGAGGAGGCCTACAGACATGGGACAGGATCATGTACAGGCAGCCAGGAACACACTGACAAGGAAGATGTTTTTGTGTTTTGCGTTCTTGTGACACTGTGCAAACAAACAAACAACGATTCAGGTGGTTGCTGTGGTAACACATCAGGGTACCTGTGTGTGTCTAGGCGCCCTCCCCCTGTGCCTTGGACCGGACCGCCGCCTGGCTGCTCAACATGAACTCCGCCTCCTCCTACGGTGAGACGGAAGAAGACCGCCACGATGACACTCTCATCGACAAGGTAAGAGACTCATTATACTGGGATGTTACTGGTTCTGTGCTGGTTCTGCTGGTTCTGACTCTATGTGTGTCCAGTACCAGCAGGAGATTGCATTGCTACAGGAGAAGCTGCGAGTTGCAGCATTGCGTCAGGAGGAGTGTGAAGCTCGTCTCATGGTCCAGGATCAGCAGAACCAACGAATGCTGCAGGAGTATCAGGTCTGTACCTGACAGAGGACTGGGATTCACCTGTGCAGGAGATCTGCTGATGTGTATGATCACATGACAATGCGGGACCAATAGGAGTGTATGTGTGTTCCAGGCTCGGTTGGAGGACACAGAGAGCAGACTGAGGAGGCTGCAGGATGACAAAGACCTCCAGATGAACAGCATCATCAGCAGGTCTGAACATCTGTACACCTGTCTGTCTGTACACCTGTTCACCTGTTTGTGTGTGTATGTTCTGTCTGACCTGTCACCTGTGTAGGTTGATGGCAGTGGAGGAAGAGCTGAAGAAGGATCACTCTGACATGCAGGCTGTGGTCGACTCCAAACAGAAGATCATAGAGGCTCAGGTACCTGTCGCTCACTTGATTCAGTCTCACCTGTCTGACTGTCATTCACTTACCTGTCTGCCACCTGTCTGTCTCACAGGAGAAGAGGATAGCGAGTCTTGACGCGGCAAACACTCGCCTGATGGCAGCACTGACTCAGCTCAAGGAGCGATATGCTGTGACATCACAGAGGAATGGCCTGTCTCCTAGCAACACATCGTCTCTGCAGATCACCGAGAACGGGGAGTTTCGCAACTCTGGCAACTGCTAATAATATGCTGCTGAGCTTTGATTGGCTTTGACTGCAGGGAGAGGACAAGGCTTATCTGCACGATGTGAGAGGAGGTGTGGCTAACTCATAAACCCCGCCATTTTTTAAAGTTTGACCACTGAGTGTAGTAGTTATCACAGAAGTGACAGAAAGGTGGCACCTCCCCACAGGGACAGAGCCGAAGGGTACCCTTCAGTTCCTGTTTTTGTTTTGCATGTTTCCTCTTTAAACATCCTACACACTTTGACATCATATCCTGTTTTTCTTTGAAACCACCTACTCAGAGCCAGAAACTTCTACCAATCAAACTGGGTGTCATGTTACTGCTCTACACCACCTGGAACAGCTTCATCTGTCCTATTGGAACAACCCTGGCTGTATATGGCTCCGTTGCTTAGATGTTTTTGTTGAGATCATACAGCTGTGTCTGATGGAGCCCAGATATTCACCTATTTAGCCTCTTTATCATTAGACTGTGATTTAAAGGAACAGTCCACCGCTTCTATCTCTGTGTACAGATACAGGTCCTGGTTAACCTAGCTTAGTACAAAGACAAAGCAGGTGAAGATGTTAGCCTAGCTACACCTACACAGAGCAAACCTAACTGGGACTCTACTGAGATATGACATGCTGTTGATTAGTGACCCTGAGGTGTTGGCTGCTCTGGGCTTCCGTAGAACTGAGAATTTAATCTGTGGATCCTCCAGACAGTTAGAAGTTAGTTTGTGTTGTTTCAGAGAATTCTACAGATTTTAATGTAAACACCAGATTATATTGTACAACAGTAAAAACTCTAAATTGTGATGAATAGTTTGTGAACACATGTCTGCTGTCCCGTACAGACTGACTCTACCGTCTTCTCTGCTGTGTTCACTGTGGCCTCTGTCTCTGTTCTTCTGTATTGATGAGAAACCTTTTGTTCCTCTTACTGTTATTTATCAACACCAGTATTTATAAAGAGAGATGCTCCAATAAACTATTACACTATCAAACTGTTGCTATGGCGATGAGTGTAACTATGGAGCCCAAGCGCCCCCCTGGTGTCTGAAACCTGTCGGTGCGGCTTCGCATACAGACACTGTTGTGGAGGCAGACAAGTTAGATTTATTAGAACAAAGCTGTGAGATTAGAGCGCCATCATTACATGTAAGGCACTCCAGGTGATAAGTGGTCCAGTATTTGTGGTTCCAGCCCAAAACAACCAGTGAATGTCGGCGGTTCAAGTCCCTGTTTCACCATCACTGTGGGAGTACGAGGGTCTCTGTGGGCCAAGTCGCTCTCAGTGGTACACTGGATAGCTAGACCTAAAGCACACAGTTAGCTGTTAGCACGTGGAGGCAGTGCTGAGCTCTGGTTCAGGTTATCCCATGATGTTGGACTAACTTATTGTCTGTCTCACCTGTTGCCGCTGCCTCTGTCTTCTCCTCATGAGCCTTGATTCCAATCCAAACAAACACCTGAAAGAGGACACAGCAAATGAGGAGATAAGGAGGACCCAGGGACTGCAGCAGAGGAGACTCACCTGGGATCTCCTCCATCTGAACACAGTTACATTTTAATTACCTACTAATAAGGACCTCCACTGGATTACAAATTACTTACATCAGTAAGGATAAAGGGCAATCAAGTGACCACCTAGTGAACAGCCATGTGAGTAAATGCCATATAAACTAAGCTACCTAGTTAATGCGTGGTGAACACCCAAACGACCTCTAAGTAAACCCAGAGCAACCAGCTAACAGCCACTCCAAAAACCTTGAGCTACTTAGTAAACCCATACCAACCATTTTGGTAGTAACCCCCCAGCACCAACACAATAAACACACAGCAACCTCCCAACAACCACACCACAACTAGAACTGAATGCACCTGTACACACAAAGTCGGGTTGGATGGAGATCATCTGGTTTGAATTGATATTTTAAAGCCAACATGGAGGAAACAAAGAGTCCCCCTCACCTTGCTCCTTCCCTTCCTCCATCTGAGTGGGGATCACCTGCAGGATCCCAGCCATATGTTCAGCTCCCTGGACTTCAGCTGAGCTGCTCCTCCTCCCTTTCCATATCCAGGATCCAGAGGAGGACATCATTGGAGTTCAGACTGGAGGGGGATGGATCCATCTGAGGAGGATAGAGGAGAAGTTTAGCTCTGGACTAATGCTGGGATCACACTAGGTGATGTCAGCCAAATCATGTCTCGACAGTCATGGCATGCTGGCAAACTAAACCCAGTGCAGGACAAACGGGAAATGGCCAGAGTGCAGGGCTGATTAATTACAATGAGCTTCTGTGACTGACGGGTCCTGCAGTGCGAAGATGGGGCCCAGCTGGTCAGCACAGACTTTCAGGCAGGAAGGGGTCACACCACCTGGGCTTTCTGATCTTTCTTTTTTTAAAAGGCCATGCACATCCTTTTCACAGATCTTCAGGGGTGGGGGGGCTGGGAGGAAGGGAGGCGATTATGGGGGAGCAGCTGCTGGGTCTGAGGTGAGGTGGGAGGTCCAGTCCAAGGCATAGGGGGAGGGTGCCTAGACACACACAGGTACCCTGATATGTTCCCATAGCAACCACCTGAACCATTGTTTGTTTCCACAGTGTCGCAAGGCAAAACACAAAAAGTCAGCACTGGGTCATATTCACAGAGTCTCAGGCTCAGGAACCAGATATAACCCGTATGAACAGAATAGTTACAAAATAGTGTAACAATCCTGATGTTTATAACCTTTAGTTGCTTGTTTTTTTTCCAACCACTTGTCCAAAATGCAAAAATATTCACTTTGTTGTCAAATGTTAGCATTGTTTCATACAATTTTGCATAACAGAAGATTTAAACAATTTATTATCAAAGTAGTTGCTGATCGTTATTATTATTAGGGGTGGGGGGGAGTTCTGCTTCTCAGACCAACAGTAAAACATATTCAGGTCGTCTGTGATGGTCTTCCACAGCGGGGAGATGGTTTCCTGTAGCAGTGATGTTTTTCAGGCTCCTCCACTCAGACGAGGGCTCGCTGGATGAAACCTGGTTTCTCAGCCTTTCAGAGTCGCTCCTCTTCCCTACCTTGATCTCCCTTGTCAGTGTGTTCCTGGCCTGGCTGTACAGGGTCCTGTCCCCACTTCTGTAGGTCTCCTCTTTGGCACAACAAAGCTGCTAAAGTTTTACTGTGAACCAGGGCTTGTTGTTGTTGTATGTGCAGAAGGTCTTGGTGGACACACACGTCCTCACAAACCTGATGTAAGGTGTCACAGTGTGACTGAATTCATCCAGGTCTGTAGACGCAGCCTCAGATACAGTCCAGTCTGTGCAGCCAGAGCAGGTCGGTAGCTCTGGCTGCTTGGTCCATGTCTTCACTGTTTTGACCACAGGCTTCACAGCTTTAAGTTTCTGCCTGTAGGCTGGAATAAGATGGACCAAATTGGAGGATATCTTCAAATTATGGCTTACTATATGATAATTACCAGATAATACAGGGGTTGAACACTGCAGAACTTGCCTGAAAATCAGTTTTTACCAAGTTTATTTATATAGCACATTTTCATATGGAGCAGCAATTCGAAGTGCTGACACAATGCACACAGATGGATAAAGCATTAGAATGCAAATTAGATCAAACCAGATTTAATATTAAAATTAATATCAAGATTAAATATTACTTAAAAGCAACAATTACATGACAGTGCAAGTAGCAACATCCATGAGCAGATCCCTGGTACATTTAGTATAGCTGTGACTGGATTCTCTGGATTATGTTTTGCAACCTCTGAGTAGTTCACACCAAAGGTGGATGCACCTTTCTCCTGGAAAATTTAAATTTACAATAATTTAAAACGTCAGTGCTTAGGTTAACTAAACAGCACAGTGAAGTAGGTTGGTCATTGTTTAATGAAGGGAAAATAAAGTATGCAGTATTGGGTGGAATTAAGAAACATCAGAGCAAACACAGTAATTCATTGATTGTTGTCAGTATATCCAATAGTGCACAGCAAAAGTGAACTGTTGTTAACTAATTCGGCATATTTAGTGTTCCAAAACGTGAACAAATATAGACGGGCCTACATGTTCATGGGTTTATTTGGAAAGAAATCCCACATCAGAACAAGTTGGTTCTGTAAGATGCTGTTCACTCTTGTTTAAACTTGCCTTCAGAACTAACGAGACCCACATAATAATTGCAGATCTGAATGTAAATGCATTTTGATTTAATGTTTTCTAACAGGCCTGTGGTGTTGGGCTTTTACTGTGAAAGTGCGCACCGGATGTGCGCCTGTGTTGCGGGCTGGTCCGTTCCCTGCAGAGGAGCAGAGCGGAGGAGGAGGAGGAGAGGGAGCTCAAGGTCACAGCAGGAGGAGCCCCATCTCCACCATCTTCTTTATCATCGATCCTGATCACACTGTCATCGATACTTTGATCGGATTCATCGGCTGCACGAGAGCCGCGTGATCCAAGACAGGAGCGACAGGCGGATCCGCTGCTGCATTGTCTGTCTGCCTCTCCATCACCAACATCCACCTGTTTGTCTCTCCGCCTCTCCGCCATGGGGAACCGGGGGATGGAGGAGCTGATCCCGCTGGTGAACCGGCTCCAGGACGCCTTCTCCTCCATCGGCCAGAACGCGAACCTCGACCTGCCGCAGATCGCGGTGGTGGGGCGCCGGGAAGAGCTCGGTGCTGGAGAACTTCGTGGGCAAGTGAGTCGACCAGTCGATCCGTCCACCTGTCTGTCTGTCTGTATGTACACCTGCGTCTGTATCCGAGCCGGGCCGAGCAGAGCGCGGCTCGCTGGGGAAATTAAGAGCCAGAACATAGTGCTGAGCCTTATTAGGCTTCATCATGTTACTCACATATACTCACTGTAAAATATACTACTGCTACTACTAATGATAATAATAATGAGTTTATTGTCATTCCTATATGCACAAAAATACTATAAATAGAAACGTAGCAAAAGAACCTAAAAATATCCATATAAATATTGAAATACAAATTAAATCATAAAGTTAGAAAACAAATATAAAAATACACACTACCATAGCCACGTGTATAAAATGTGAAGGACTTCCCATATGGGAGTGAGTGGTTATAATAACTTGTTGGCTTTTGCAGTAAATTGTTGTATTTCCTGTGAATCTTTTTACAAAGGCAGATTCTTTGGAGTCTGGTATTATTTATATGGAAGAAGATGATATTCTAGAAGACTGAACATATTCAGTGTGTGTCTGTTTATTTATACAGCTGTTATCAAAGGAAATCCAGAGAAGGTTTGATAAGTACAGTCTAATAAAACAGGCCAAATCTGCAGCCTCTTGAAAAAACATTTCAAAACTTTTAAGTACTTTTTTTGCCCTGTTTCTTTTTATTTTTGAACAAAAAGTCCTTAAACGCTGCAGCGGTTAGGGGGATTCATATGGCACTAAATCAGTGACAACAGCAGCCGCACTGATGCTGGCTGTGGTCACACTGAGTCAGAGCAGCTGGCAGGACCTGCTCACTCTGAGACCTCCACAGAGTTCAGGTCAGGAAGGATTCACTGTGCACGTTGTCGTTTTCATCTATAGCCAAAAATATGAAATTAAGTGAAACCTCACAGGTAGAATTGTTCAAGTGCAACAAGCACAAGAAGCAAAAAGAAGATACACTTTACAACAAGCAGAGAATCAGAATAGATTCATCTGTGATCAGCCAGAGTCTACCAATGGGTTAGTGGAGCAGGTCTGGTCCTGAGGCTCTTTCAGGTCCCGGGTCTCTGTTGGGTCTTCAGTCCTTGTCAGGTCTAGTGTGTTTGCGTCCAAAGGGGTGTGGATGTTTGGAAATGAAGGAACTGAGTTGGCTTGTGTTTCTGTGGCTGCGGTGAAAGTCAGCCAGTTAAAACAACTAGTACCTGAATCAGTGAACCAGGACCGGAGGTGATGTGGGAATGTGCTTCTGAGTTCTGTCTTTAACACTGGTGAAGTGACAGGTTGACTTCATTGTTACTGGCAGCTTCGCTGATAGAGTTTGGTGCTGTGTTCAGGGTCACCTGATGCTGGTTTCATCCTGGATCCGCCCGGCTTAGGTTCAGGTGGTTTTGGTTCAGCTGCACTCTTCCTGATGGTTCTTTTTCTACATGATCATTACAGAAACTGGAGTTTAGGGAGATTTGGTTTGTGGCACCAAGGGCCTGCTCCGCTGTTGGTGGCGGCTGTTTATGTAGATCTATTGATGAGTTTATCAGTAAAAAAAACACTGATCACTTAGTTGATGAAAACTGCAGGTGCTGAGGTTCTGTCCGACCAACAGGTCTGAAAATCCCTGAGCCCAGCTTCTCCAAAAAGGCCTCAGAAGTCTGTAAAAAGAAAAAGCCTTGCATTGTATTCCTTCTGCATTGTAGAGACTCAAGATGTTTCTGTCAGGAGGATCCTGATGGTTAGGTTGATCCCTAATTTCCCATGGTGCTCTGCCAAAAAACGGTGGACTGCTCCCTCTGGGTTGGCAGTGAGTTGCTGCGCCAAGTGAAGGACTTTAAGTATCTCTGGGTCTTGTTCACGAGCGAGGGTAAAACTGAGGGGGAGATTGACAGGCGGGTAGGGGTGGCATCAGTAGTAATTCAGATGTTGGAACATGTCGCCAGGACATCTGGACCACCATACTGAACCTGCCGCCACCGTGACCTGAACCCAGATAAGCTGTAGAAAATCGATGGATGATATGAGGCACGTGAGGCCTACAGTGGACTGTTCTTTGTGCTTACACGATCTGTTTTGTCATCAGTTTGTGTTTCCTGCAAGGTTCCACAGCTCAGGCCCAGGTACATTGTGGGGCAGCAAATGTTGTAATCTCAGCTGAAGTGTGCTGCGGGGGCACATGTCAGCGTCCCCTGCAGGTTGCACAGCTAAAGCTTCAGCTTGTCCTGCATCTGGTGCTGGTATTTTATACAAAAACACAGTGTGAAAATGTTTAATCTGTAGGTTTACTTTGTGATGATGATAATTTAAAAGAACATTATAATTCAGATGAAGAAATTGGTTTGAGTTCAGCACATTGATTTTAAAATCAAACTGGTGTTAAATTAAACCGGTGTTGGACGTTGGAGAAACAGTCCTCAATCAGTCTCACTCTGTTCTGTATCGACTGTGGTGTCATGTCACTGACTTTAGTGCTTCATGCTCCCAGACAAATTATGATTATCTTACCTGGACACAGTTCAGACCCAGTACATGTGGAGCATTTGAGGCCCCTGGTGGCTCCCAGAAGTCTGGTCGATGAGAACAGGATGTGATTTTACTCTGAGGTTTGTAGTTTCAGTCCTGATGGAAGGTGTCACATAATTGGCTGAATACATTTACCTTCCTTGTCACCCGAGGATGAGGATGGTCTCTCTCTCTCTCTCTCTCTCTCTCTCTCTCTCTCTGTATCTGTGCTCTCATTGGTTGATGTTGGTCATGTGACTCAGCAGGGCTTGTATTGCATGACAATAACAATGTGATATGTGTGTGTGTGTGTGGGTGGAGAGCTGCATTGTGTGAATCCCTGCAGTCAGCACACACACACCAACGCACAGCGTAAGGATGTTGTGACAAGGGTACTCCTCAAGCTGCATCACTGAAGGATCCACGTCACACATCCAGCTCCTTATAGTCCTGTATTATACACTTATATAACCCTGAAATCCCCCGTGGCTGCTCATTTTGCTCATTTCCAGCCATTTAATGTTTAATCTTGGGTACCTCTAGATTAACCTGGCACGCATCATAACTTCAAATAGTTTGTAATTGTTTCAGAATCAGAGAGCCAAGAAGCCTCTTTCTTAAAACAAGTGGACAGTTTGTGAATGTGTACAAATTCTGTTGCCGGTGTTGACTCAAGTGCACAGCACAACAAACCACAACAGCATTAATTAATGTGAATGTCTCCTCCATAGATAGGTAAACAATGGTATATGTACCAAAGAGATGTGTAACACTCTAAACATAGCAGGTAACTGAGAAACCCCATATTTTAACTGGCATAATGCAGACATAGTAACTTATCCAGTAAATTCTTTCTAACGTTACAGAAACAAGGCATTAACAATTCGCTGTTGTAACTTTGTAGATAAGTCAGGAAACAAAGAAAATCATGCCATGAGCCCTTTAAACAGTTCAGTAGTACAATGTAGATTAAGATGCAATGTGATCATGTATAACACAGTTTTGTTTATTTGTTTTTTGCTTATTTAGATTAGATTAGATTCAACTCTACTGTCATTACCCACGTACAAGTACAACTCAACGAAATGCAGTTTAGCTTCTAACCGGCAGTGCAATAACAGCAGTGCAGAGTGCGCAGTAGAGTAGGCACTTTATTGATCCCACAGTGGGGAAATTTCTGTGTTACAGCAGCAATAGAGAACAACCAACATAACACCATAAGAACAGACACATAAGAACTGTGGCGACCCCTAACGGGAACAGCCGAAAGAAGGAGAATATAATAATAATAACCACCTTTATTGGCCAAGTATGTCACACAAAAGGAATTTGTTTCCAGTACAGAACCGATGGCAGCCATCTGCAGCGCAAACTCAGCCGATGGCTCTAACCATTGGGGGCAACTTGGGGGTTCAGTGTTTTGCCCAAGGACACTTCAACATGTGCAGGCACAAAGATTCGAACGTCCAACCCTCCGGTTGGGAGATGACTGGTCTAAACACTGAACCATAGTTCTTATAGCTGTATAATAAACTTGTGTTTATTCATTTCACTTCTTCCTGGTTTTATGAAAGTTTCTGTTGCTTCAGAGCGGACTCACATCACAGCTGAAGTTTAATGCCTCCTCTGCACATACGGCCTGTCATCATCATTCAGCCCCTTACAGACCGGTAACAGTAAACATGGAGGAGAGCGACAACAGAGACCAAGAAGTTTCACATGAGGTGGACGTTTATGGAGAAGCTTCTGATCAGGCCAAACATATCGTAACCCAGTGGTTTGGGTGGAAACTCGGCCGTTTGACTGTCGCACACAACCTGGTTGTTATCCTTGCGTGCACGTGGCTGACATTTCAGTTACACCTATGCATGTGGCAGTTTAGGAGCTGAACGGTGTTCACACCGGAGCCAGGTACATGGCCCTGACACACACGGATGGGAAGCAGCGACACAACAAGACCAGAGCTGAGAGTTAAGGCCTGATGTGGACACAACCTGAAGTTTTGGTGCTTTCTGTCATCTCCTCCTCGGATCTTTAACAAATGTTTCATTCGTTTAATGTTTGAGTTCTCAGGTTTTACACATTGTCCATTAAACACATCTTCCTCCTCTTCCTCCTCCCTCAGAGACTTCCTCCCTCGTGGTTCAGGTATTGTCACTCGGCGCCCCCTGGTGCTGCAGCTCATCAACTGCCCAACAGGTGAGACACTGTGATCCGATTTATTACTGCAAATGTTTGACATTGATCTGATGATATTATCTGATGACACGTTCTGATCAGAGTATGCCGAGTTCCTGCACTGTAAGGGGAAGAAGTTCACAGACTTTGATGAAGTTCGGCAGGAGATCGAAGCAGAAACTGATCGCGTCACTGGACACAACAAAGGAATCAGTCCTGTCCCCATCAACCTGAGGGTCTGCTCCCCCAACGGTAACTAGTACACACGAAATGCATATTTAATTATACATATTACAACTGTGAAACAGCCCATATTCAGAGAGGACCTGAGTAAATCAGTGGATCGATACATGAACTAGGTCCTAAATGGTGTGTATGTGTGTGGTCAGTGCTGAACCTGACGCTGGTGGATCTTCCTGGGATGACCAAGGTCCCGGTTGGGGATCAGCCTCCTGATATCGAGCACCAGATCAAGGATATGCTAATGCAGTTTGTCACCAAGGACAACTGCCTCCTATTGGCTGTGTCTCCCGCCAACTCTGACCTTGCCAACTCCGACGCTCTGAAGATCGCCAAAGAGGTCGACCCTCAAGGTCCAAGTCCGCCAGAGCTTCACCTACACCTTCTGCTGCATCCCCTACCCCTCCTTCATCCCCTATATCTCCTTCATCCCCTGTATCTCCTTCATCCCCTACGCCTCCCTCATCCCCTACATCTCCTTTTTCTCTACGCCTCCTTCATCCCCTACGCCTCCCTCATCCCCTACACCTCCTTTTTCTTTACGCCTCCTTCATCCCCTACATCTCCTTTTTCCTTACCCCTCCTTCATCCACTACACCTCCTTTATCCCCTACATCTTCTTTTCCTTTCGCCTCCTTCATGCACTACACCTCCTTTATCCCCTACATCTCCTTTTTCCTTACACCTCCTTCTTCCTCTACTCTTCCTTCATCCACTACACCTCCTTCATCCCCTACGCCTCCTTTTTCCGTACACCTTCTTTATCCCATACATCTCCTTTTTCCTTACGCCTCCTTCATCCACTACACCTCCTACATCCCCTACATCTCCTTCATCCCCTACACCTCCTTTTTCTCTATGCCTCCCTTTTCTCTATGCCTCCTTCATCCCCTATGCCTCCTTTTTCACTACACCTCCTTTTTCCCTATGCCTCCTTCATCACCTACGCCTCCTTCATCCCCTGCACCTCCTTCATCCACTACGCTTCCTTCATCCCCTACGCCTCCTTCATCCCCTACACCTCCTTTATCCCCTTCATCTCCTTTTTCCTTACCCCTCCATCATCCACTACACCTCCTTTATCCCCTACATCACCTTTTTCCTTACGCCTCCTTCACCCCCTACATCTCCTTTTCCTTACCCCTCCTTCATCCACTATGCCTCCTTTTTCCTTGCACCTCCTTTATCCCCTACATCTCTTTTTTCTCCTACATCTCCTTTTTCCTTACGCTTCCTTCATCCACTACACCTCCTTCATCTCCTACCCCTCCTTTTTCCTTACGCTTCCTTCATCCACTACACCTCCTTCATCTCCTACCCCTCCTTTTTCCTTACGCTTCCTTCATCCACTACACCTCCTTCATCTCCTACCCCTCCTTTTTCCTTACGCTTCCTTCATCCACTACACCTCCTTCATCTCCTACCCCTCCTTTTTCCTTACGCTTCCTTCATCCACTACACCTCCTTCATCTCCTACCCCTCCTTTTTCCTTACGCTTCCTTCATCCACTACACCTCCTTCATCTCCTACCCCTCCTTTTTCCTTACGCTTCCTTCATCCACTACACCTCCTTCATCTCCTACCCCTCCTTTTTCCTTACGCTTCCTTCATCCACTACACCTCCTTCATCTCCTACCCCTCCTTTTTCCTTACGCTTCCTTCATCCACTACACCTCCTTCATCTCCTACCCCTCCTTTTTCCTTACGCTTCCTTCATCCACTACACCTCCTTCATCTCCTACCCCTCCTTTTTCCTTACGCTTCCTTCATCCACTACACCTCCTTCATCCCCTACGCCTCCTTCATCCCCTACACCTCCTTTATCCCCTACATCTCTTTTTTCTCCTACATCTCCTTTTTCCCCTACATCTCCTTCATCCCCTACGCCTCCTTTTTTCTTACGCTTCCTTCATCCACTATACCTCCTTTATCCCCTTCATCTCCTTTTACTTTTTCCTTACAACTCCTTCATTCATTACATCTCCTTCATCCCCTACGCCTCCTTTTTCCTTACGCTTCATTCTTCCACTAAACCTCCTTCATCCCCTACATACACCTCCTTTATCCCCTACATCTCTTTTTTCTCCTACATCTCCTTTTTCCCCTACATCTCCTTCATCCCCTACGCCTCCTTTTTTCTTACGCTTCCTTCATCCACTATACCTCCTTTATCCCCTTCATCTCCTTTTTCATTACCCCTCCATCATCCACTACACCTCCTTCAACCTCTACATCTCCTTTTTCATTATGCCTCCTTCATCCCCTACACCTCCTTTTTCATTACCCCTCCTTCATCCACTACACCTCCTTTTTCCTTGCTCTCCTTCATCCACTACACCTCCTTCATCCCCTACGCCTCCTTTTTCCTTACGCTTCCTTCGTCCACTACACCTCCTTCATCCACTATATCTCCTTCATCCCCTACACCTCCTTCATCCCCTACGCCTCCTTCATACTGCCAGGTGCCGACCTGGCACCTGCAGTATATCACTGAAGAGACGCCATAAAGAGACACCAGAGGTGTCTTGTGTCTTTCAGTGGGGGTGGGGGGCAGGATCTCATCCCTGAGGTGGCTTAAGTGAAGCTTTTTTGTGTTCAGGTCTGAGAACCATCGGTGTGATCACCAAACTGGATCTGATGGATGAAGGAACCGATGCCAGAGACATCCTGGAGAACAAACTGCTGCCTCTGCGCAGAGGTAGAGATGCTACATCACAGAGAATCCTGCTGTCTGATTGGCTGTCAGCCATCTTTTGCTTTACATGTACAGTACATGTAAAACAAAACCAAAGAGACATAATGGCACTGAAATGCAAGAATCTACTTCTAAAGTGATCCTCTTATAACTATGGTAATTGTTATGTGCTGTTTGTATACAGGTGGCATAGTAAGACTGAAGTATATTTCAGTTGTCCATTCATTCATCTGTCATTTTATCACTGACACATGTTGTGTCCTAGTTTTTGTTGGTTTGGGTTTTGGGCTTCTTTCTATTTAGTCTAATCTCAATATTGTCTTGGCAACAGATGTTTTTCCTCATATGTTTCATTGACAAGCTGACCTTGAGCTGTTACCTAAATGTGGATTAACCTGAGTAGAGGAGCAGGATTTAAGCACACCTGGCTCCAGGTGGTAACAGAGACTGGTCCGTGGCAGGTTACATCGGGGTGGTGAATCGCAGTCAGAAGGACATCGATGGGAAGAAGGACATCACTGCAGCACTTCAGGCCGAGAGGAAGTTCTTTCTGTCGCACCCGGCATACCGACACCTGGCCGACCGCATGGGCACTGCCTACCTGCAGAAGATCCTCAACCAGGTAAACCGCCTGGTGGGGACATATATAACCCACATACAACCAGCTGAGACTCAAAGACCACCTCCTTACCCAGATGTGGCCACACTTGTCTGTTGTCTGGGTCAGAGCTAAACTCCACTCAGGGTTAAGACGTTGAAGTAAATTTGGCTTTTAGTGAAAAGATTTCAGGACAGAGCATGCTCTGCTCTCTGCTCCCTCTGTAACTGTAGTAACGGAGCATTTCTCTGTTGCCTCTAGCAACTGACCAACCACATCCGGGACACGTTGCCAGGGTTACGCAGCAAACTGCAGAGCCAGCTGTTGTCCATTGAGAAGGAGGTGGAGGAGTACAAGAACTTCAGACCGGACGACCCGAGCCGCAAAACCAAGGCCCTGCTGCAGTCAGTACATGCTAATTCTCAGTGATACTCAGTGATACGCAGAAATATACACTTAAAAATTCTTGGATGATGAAGAAACACGTTAGGATATGATTAGCATGACTTCACGTGACATGGAACAAGTCAGCTTTGCCAGATTGGCAGGGGGGGCCCGCCCCCCCCCCTTCCTGAGTGACCGGTTGAATGTGTGTTGTCAGGATGGTGCAACAGTTTGCCGTGGACTTTGAGAAGCGGATCGAAGGATCTGGAGACCAGGTCGACACCTACGAGCTGTCAGGAGGAGCAAAGATCAATCGCATTTTCCATGAGCGCTTCCCCTTCGAACTGGTCAAGGTAACACACACAGAGCAGATCTGCTGATGTGTGGGCTATGACACCACCATCCTGCTCACACAGACAGGTTCACAGTGGCAGGACTACAGAGCCAGGTGCTAAAGGTGTTGTTGACCTGCTGACGGTAAGCGTTGTCGTATGTTTGTGCAGCTGGAGAGTGACGAAAAGACTCTGCGTAAAGAGATCAGCTACGCCATCAAGAACATCCATGGAATCAGGTGAGTTTAAAGTCCTGCTGTGTTCAGGTATGTGTTACCTGAGTGTCACCTGACTCACCTGCTCTCTCTTCAGGACGGGTCTGTTCACCCCTGACATGGCGTTTGAGACGATTGTGAAGCGCCAGATTGCACAGATCAAAGAGCCGTGTCAGAAATGTGTCGACATGGTGATCAGCGAGCTGGTCAACACCGTCAGGCAGTGCACGCAGAAGGTACTACTGCTACTGTGATTAACATCAGCCCTATGCAGCTTGTTAGCCTCCTTCAGCTGGCAGTTTTGGTTTTCCTGTGCACTGACTGTGTGGTTGTCTCTGGCCTTTGACCTCGGCGTGTTGGCTCTTGCTCTCTGCAGTTGGCCCAGTACCCGATGCTCAGAGAGGAGATGGAGAGAATTGTGACTCAGCACATCAGAGACCGAGAGAGTCGCACCAAAGACCAGGTCTGACTGTCACATGTTTAACTCAGCCAGTCACATTCATCCTTTACATCCAGTGAAAATCTGTGTTCACTACAGCTTTAGTCACATTAGGCACACCACCCGTTCACCACTGTGTGGGATGGTTATGGTGAAGTGTGATTTAGGTGTCATAACTGCTGATCTAGCACCATCATCAGGCCAAGATTTGAATGTGTCCAGAACTTTGGTTTATGACCAAATACTCACAGAATGACATTCACATCGGCCTCAGTGGTGTTTACTGCCAATTAGCTAATGTTAGCATGCTAACATGCTAAACTATGGTAAACAGCTGCTTAAACATCACCATGTTAGGTCCAGATACCTTCACAGAGCTGCTTCTGTCAGGCTTGTTTAGTCACATTTTCAGTAGGTGTAAAAATCAGCTGTCTCTACCTGCATGTCTGTCTCCTCAGGTGGTGTTGCTGATTGACATTGAGTTGGCCTACATGAACACAAACCATGAAGACTTCATCGGCTTTGCGAAGTAAGACAAGCAACCTTTTCATCCATGAAAATAACATTTACGAACTTGTCATCTTCATTAACAGAAGTAAAAGTACTGGTACTTTATAAAAGCAAATACTTGAGTAGGGTTATTAAGCTAACTCAAGTTTGCGTACAGAAGCATGTACAGAGAAACCAGCCTGAATCATCATGGCTGTGGTAGGATAAGTCAGCACCAGCAGACCAAGCTACTCATGTGCATGGATGCATTAAATAATGAATAAACTATGTAAAATTACTCCACCAAGTACAGTATACTCAGTTACTAAAGTGCATGTAACAGAGTAAATGCAAGGTGTTAGTCCCATCTCTGCAAATCAACAAAATACAGGAAATACACTCCCTCACAATCAGAGTGATTGATAAAGGCAGAATAAAACCACTTTCCACAATAAAAGGACAATTCAAACAGCAGAGAACTGAGTCCAGCTGTGTGGAGTGGGTCACATCTGGACCAGTGTGTCCACAACATATCACATTTTAAGAGGTAACTCACCTGTAACCCTGACACGTAGTCGGCCGAATAAGTGTTAACTGATGTGTCTGTGTGTCAGTGCTCAGCAGAAGAGCAGCCAGATGAGCAAGAAGAAAGCAGCAGGAAACCAGGTGAGTCACGACAGGTGACCTGGAGGAGGGAGGCGGGGCTGTAGGGACAGAAGAAGGCCCCTCATTCATGTTTCTCTCTTTTCTTCTCGCTCACATCTGTTGCTGCAACAACCAGGATGAGATCATGGTGAGTGGTCACCAGTGTGTTTCTGAGGACATGTCGTCCTTAAAAGGACTATTTGAGGGTAGAAACAAGGCTTTAGGTTTCAGGTGAGCATCAGGTTCAGGGGGAACTGGTCGGAAGTGCTGTACAACCAAGCCCTGTGTTGACTACTGTTGCTAACTGCTAGGAGCTGCTAACACTATGACTGAGCTGTGTGGCACAGCCGCAGATATTAACTGATCATCCTAGACTGGTAATAAACACATTAGGTGCCTGAATTTGTACTAAAACACAAACAAATTGGTTTTGTAACTAAACATAACATGTTGGATATGAGCTCACCTGAGACACTTTCCTCCATGAGCTTCATTAAAAGTCAGTCCCTGGAACGCGAATGATTTAATAACGGTACAGGGCTGAGGACCAGCATCACTGGTCAATAGAGGCGCAGTGTTATGCCTCAGCCCTCCCTCTGCACTGGACACAGGCATGCAACCAGAAGATTTTGACCTGCAAAGGTTTTTGATTCACAGCCAAAGGCTCTGCAAACAAAAGCTTTTGGAGGTGCAACCGAAATGGACAAACTGCAAACAAAGAAAAAAGTGTTAAAGGTTTTGTTTGAAAAACAATAGCTCTGATTTCAGTTTATATTTTATAATCCCAAGTTTCTTTTTGTTGTGGAGAAAATTATTTTGATTGCAGTTTTGCTTGACAGGAAGTGATGTCACAAATTTATCTTAAGTCAATGTTAGATCGCCAGAAAAAAACGTCACTTTAGTTTTTGATTGCTGATTGATTTATCTGCTGATTTTTTTTTAAATCATCAAATTATTTGGCCTCTAGTCCAGCGTGTGACTTCTTTGTGTGTCCTGTTCGGTCCGACCAGCATAGTTTGAGTTCACTATTGCAAGAGACCGAGTAGAGCCACAGAAGTCACATCGGAGAGGAAACTGGAGCCAGGCCAAGTTTAGATAATCAATCAGTTATCAGAATAGCTGCAGATAACTGATGGGTAATCACAGCAGCTCTACAAATATAATAAGAGTTTGGTGTGAAACTGTCACGTTGTCTCTGGCACTAATGTTACTCAGCTGTAAGCATCAGGTGATTTCCTTCAGTTATAGAAATGCACTTTGCAGTTTTTAACTTCTCTGTTAATATTTATTGAACTAGATGTTTTATTTTTTATTTTATTTACCTGAGGCCACATACTTGGTTGTGTACCTGTACCTTAACTGATTGATAGGTGATCATTGCAATGTGTTTGGCGTTGTACTGGTCACGTGATTGGTCTTCTGTTGATGACATCACGACTCACCTGGTGTGTGCAGGTGATCCGTAAAGGTTGGCTCACTATCAACAACATTGGCATCATGAAGGGGGGCGCTAAAGAGTACTGGTTCGTCCTGACTGCGGAGACCCTGTCCTGGTACAAAGATGATGAGGTAACACACGGAGTTGCATTATGGGGGGGGTTCAGTCTTTGGCCCATGTGACGTGCAGCTCTGCACCTGCATTTATATGGCTGTGGGTTATTTTTATGTGGCTAATCAGAGTTAGAGAGAACCAGGTTCTTAACTGGGACCATAAATATAGATTATTATTTGATAGATTCAGTATTGACATTACCTATGGTGTAGATTAAAAGCAGAACCATAAATCAAGCTTAAATCAAGGGCTAATGCACAGAAACCAACACACTCATACCTACAAGTCACCAGTCAGCCTAACCCGTGTTCCCATAATCAGCCGCACCTTGGACAACATCAGTGTTTATCACTGTAAATCAGGGGATCAGGACTATATTACGGTCAGGCCTTAGGGGGGAGTTCCCATTAAAATACTGTTGTTGTGCCCCCTGTAGGAGAAGGAGAAGAAGTACATGCTGCCTGTGGACAACCTGAAACTGAAAGACATCGAGAAGAGCTTCATGTCAAGCAAACACGTCTTCGCCCTGTTCAACACAGAACACAGGTAAGTGTGTTAAAGGTGAACTCATCACTGTGTGACATTAACAACAGAGTGGGAGTCTGTGTGGGGGCCTTGTGGTCAAACATTTGTGGTTTGAAATCAGCTGCTGATAACTGACAGATTCAAAGTAGAACTGGAGTTCCACAAGGTCTGTACTTGGTCCTTTTGTTTCTCTGCAAATGTCAGCTGTTTTCACACTTATGCACATGATGCTGTCATAGCTACAACATAAATGTCATAAAAACAGTTTCCTCACTTTGAACATGTCATAAAACCAACGTGTGCATGTCACAGGAATGTGTATAAGGACTACCGTCAGCTGGAGCTGGCCAGTGAGTCTCAGGAGGAGGTGGACAGCTGGAAGGCTTCTTTCCTACGGGCAGGAGTGTACCCTGAACGCAGCGTGGTACAGCTCATTACCACTGCTTCATTACTACATTTTACTGCATTATTACTACTTTAAAGCTCACTTGTGTTACAATATCTCATGTTTACACTGATGCTTTATCATTACTGCAGTCTTTATTCCTGCACCATGTTAATGTGTTCTGTTCTATGCCCCCTCCTGCAGGACAAAGAGAAGGTGAGACAGTTTCCGTTCCCTTGTGTCACTAAATGGTCTCTACAGTCATTTTATTATTCTGTACACTAGAGTGGAACACCTGTACAGATGTGTGTCTGGTTAGTGTGTGTTGTAAATGCCTTGAGTCTTATACGAGAAGCTGTCAGAGTCATGTCTGGAAAAAATAAATTAGGTTCTAAACCTGTGACTTGTCAACTTATACAACCCACAGTCAGGGAGCTGGGAGCTGTGATTGGCTAACTGCTGTCATGAGGGCGGTGTTGTACTCCATAGCGACAGTCGCTGCACTGTGTAGTTTATAGTCGGCCATGTTATTTCAGGTGGAGGCAGAGGATTCAAGTGGCGATGGGCAGATCCACAGTCTGGACCCTCAGCTGGAGCGACAGGTGGAGATCGTCAGGAACCTGGTGGACTCATACCTGTACATCATCCATCGCACTGTCAGAGACTTGATCCCCAAGACCATCATGCACCTGATGGTCAACAACGTATGACACACATGCACACACACATACAGATAAACACCTGAACTGACATAAGCAGTCATGTGACCTCCTCCTGTGCTCCTCAGACAAAGGAATTTATCCACTCAGACCTGCTGGCTCAGCTTTACTCCTGTGGAGACCAGAACTCCCTGATGGAGGAGTCCCAGGAGCAGGTGAGGACATGTAGACTGAGAGACAGACAGGTGAGGGGACTCAGTGACAGGAGACTCGGTGACAGACAGGTGAGGGGACTAAATGACAGGAGACTGAGAGACAGACAGGCTGTTTTGAAGTGTGTTTCCTGATTGTTGCCCATGGGGCAGAAAGCCAGCATGTCTGAGTATGACCATTGTTCATGTACTTCAGTGTAATGAGCATGATACTAGACCCACATACAATACTATACACATTT
>NW_018127906.1:878382-895008 GCF_001952655.1 Monopterus albus | reverse complement strand
GACCCACATACAATACTATACACATTTGGCCCCTGTATGTGAACGGCTGTAAAGTCTGTTAAAAGAATGCTGAGGTATTTTATTTGTCCATATTAAAATGATGTTAAATAACAATGAAGTGTTTCACATTCTCAGTCCACTGGCTATTTTTTATCTAATCATCAGGTCCAGCGCTGTCACAGTGAGCTCTCCGTGTTTTATCCAGTTTTACTTTACATGACAGGCACTTTAGCATCTTTATACCAGTACATTATTAAACTGGATTTCTGGTTCACAACCCTGCACCTCCATGCTTTCTAAAATGTATTTTTATTTCTCATCACTATTATATGTATTATGTGGGTCTAGGATCAGGCCCAGCAGACAATCAAGTTTGTTTAAAGCTGAGAAAATCCTTTCAGCATTAAATGTAGACTTTTTTTCAATCTGAGCACCTTTGGACAATCTGGACCAGAAGCAGACCAGATCCAATACGTGTCCTGTATTGGGTCCTGATCATCCTCTGTCCTCTCTCTCTCTCCCCCTGTGTGTGTGTGTCTCTTGCCCAGGCCCAGCACCGTGATGAGATGTTGAAGATGTACCATGCTCTGCGTGAAGGCCTCAACATCATCGGTGACATCAGCACCACCACTATCACCACGGCTGTCCCTCCACCCGTCGATGACTCCTGGCTGCAGGTGACCGGAATGCCGTCAGGACAACAGGTCAGCTGGTATGTTCATGTGGCACAGGCATCATCACTGAGTCGGTTTGGCCGTCTCACTCTCTCCAGATCTCCCATGTCCAGTCCGACCCCCCAGCGTCGGGTCCCTCCTGGACCTCCTCGTCCTGGTGGTCGGGCGGCCCCTGGCCCCCCCTCTCGTCCTGCTGTGTCACCTGACCCTGGAACCCCACCGTCTGTTCCCTCAAGGCCCAATAGAGCGCCCCCACCTGGAGTCCCCAGGTGACCACACACACACTGGTCTTTTTATATGTGACAGGACACATATTACCTCACCCCTCACTCCAATCCATCACAACTAATATCTACCCCCTGACCCTCCCCACCCCCAAATAAACCTGTTTCTAACCTGAACCCTGACAAGTCACTGCACACCTGAATGTGTGAGACAGGTGTGTTGGAGGAGAACAATGAATAGCAAAAGCATAAAAAACGAAAGCACTCTGTCTGTCGTTTAGCCTAAATAATTTATTTAATCCACAATATTTCAGTTCGTCTGATGCCTGATGTGTCTTCACAGTGCACAAATGTTACCTGTGGATGGAATCTGGTTTTACTATTTACAAGACAACGTTACCTAAATCCAGCAGGTCACCAAATGTGTGCACTGTAAAGCTGTGTGATGTCGAGACTCTCTTGGCAGAAATCAATTGCTAAAATCAGAATTAGGAAAAAACAATCAAATAATAAATTGATCATGATTTTTTTCTAATATGACAGTTTTATCAGTTTTGTTTTTTTAGCCCAGATCAGTATGTAAGCTTGTGATCTGTTGTTATAAATAACACTGAGCTGTAATTTCCCACACTTTAATGTGACCTGCATGCATGAATGTGGTTCCAGATGTTTCCAGGTGTTCAGTGTGGCGAACCAAGAGTTTTGATCAGACTGGACCCAGAGACAAACTAAAAACCATACAGTGCTTTATTAGAACAGACTAAATTTCAGAAGAAGAAGAAATTGTTTTGATTATTTGAGAGATTCTTCTTTGTTGGTGCTGTAGAAGGAAAAGCAGCGATCCACAAACAACCTGCACAGACATGGAATAGAAAGACTGGTCTTTCTTTACTGTTTTCTTCCTCCCCCGACTCACTCTTCTTCTTTGTCAGACTTCATCATCACTTATCATCCAATAGCCTTTAAAGGTTCAGTCCTCAGTTTAGTTAGCCTAGCATAGCACAAAGACTTGACTCAGGAAGAAGTGTTAGCCTAGCTTCACTTGAAGAGGAAGAAATCTTTCTACAGCATTGGTCTAAACAAGTTCAAGGTACACTGTAAAAAAAATCCACTACTAAACATTTTGTCTCATTTACTTAATTTTCTGTCACAGGGTTTGTGTCATGATTTAAACTAAAGTCCAAAAATTACTGAATGATGAACTCTTGGATTAAAATCAGTTGAAATGTTTTGCATTGGTCGAATTTCTGACCTTGAGAAAAAGAACTACAGACATCAACAAACAGCTGCAAATGGTGGTGATGGAGTTTTTAGTCTCTGTGTTATTCAACTCAGTACTGGACACACGGAGATGAAACTGTCACCATCGACACATCCACATGGGGCCTTGTCTGTCTGTCTCTTTTTGTCTACCTGTCTGTCTCTGTACCTACCTGTCTGCCTGCCTTTCAGTCTCTGTTTGTGTGATCATATTCTAACAGTAACTAAACAGGAATCTCTCAGGTGTCAGTCAGAACAGGTAGCCCCGCCCCTATCGCTCCCCTTTTATATTGACCATATATGGTTATTTTTCAGAATCTCTATCAGTGACCAGTGAGGATTCACCAATGGTACGTCAGCTGTCTGTGTGATGTCACTGTCTCTCAAAAACTTTGTACATGTGCGTGCCTCATCCTCCATTCAGATCGCTGTTATCGCCGTGTGACCCAACCCACTCCCCCAGCATAATAATTAGCTGTGTGATTGACGGCTCCATCAACCTGTCACTAACTGTCTGTTGTTTGTGTGTTTGTGTTTGTTTTTGTTGTGTTGTCTCTAGTCGGAGATCTCCTGCATCTCCATCTCGATCCTCCAGACCAGCCTCTGACTCCTCCCTATGACCCAGTACACAAAATACACACAAAGTGTACTTTTTGTTGGTTGACCTGACCTTTGACCTTAACCCTCCTGCCTATTTTTTTTAATTCACTTTGTTCTCCTCTTTTCTCTTTTCTCTCTTCATGTCTGTGTCCTGTTGTTTTATCATAGCCGTCCCAGTAAAGGTAGTCCTGCCCATGGAGAGAGCCCCCAGTCTTCTATTGAGGGTTAACCTGACCCCAGTGTGTGTTTGTGTCTCTGCTGAACTGTTCTACTGGTCTCTACTGATGATGCTGTGTTACTGTGAACCTTACTAGTAATAATAAAATGACATTGATAGTCACACATTATGAATATATAGCAAATGATACTACTGCAATACTGCGTGTGCATATATGTGGTCCTGCTTTCTGTCTGCTGTCAGGAGGGTGAGGCAGGTCAGCACTGACAGAATTGTGTGATCTGTTGCTCACACCAGTACTGTGTATACTGTACAGTACTGTAGAGGAGTCCAGAGATGGTGTCCTCTCTGAATGCACAGGCAGCTAGCCGCGTCAACTCCTGGGGTTTAATAATCTTAGTTTATTTTCAGTTCTTTTTGTCATGTAAAGAGATTTTTTTCTTTACAGAGTAAAGTTTACATATTGTTTTAACATGTATGTATTTATTTATTTGTTTGTTTGCATTTGACGTTAGCTGCCAATATGTGAAGAAAATATTGGTGCTTAGCATTGTTAGCTAATGAAACCAATGGTCCTACAATCTACTGTATTCGCCTCAAATATTCTTACTATAATGTCATCTATTCTGTTGTGTTCTATTATATTCTACTGACTTCACATTAATTATGATCGTTATTTTACAATTATCACCGTTTGTAGCAATAGAAATGTATTGTGTCTGGGGGTCTGTTAGATTCTTCTGATGCCTTTGGTTTTTGAATGCTTGATGGACTGGGGATTAATTTATAAACGTGTTTTGTTGCTCATGTGAATCCAGGAGCTGAAATGTTGTAAATGGGATCAGACTGCAGGGAATCGCTGGTTGATCCACACCTACAGAGGAGACTCATGTTTTCAGAATGTGTTGACTGTGTGTGATGTTTACGGACTGTATGAATCTAAACCAGACCTGCTAATCTATGAGTTCCACCTGTGTAAGCTGTTCACGTTGTGGTGATTCTGTAGTTAGTCTAGATTTAGCTCAGAGCTGCGTCCACCACGCCTCGTGTAAGCAGAGCCTGCATGCAGCTGTGATGTGTCCTCGTGTTCAGATTAACGTCGGCATGGCTGGTCAACAAAACCTGTATGATGTGAGTGATATTTATTGATCAGTGAAGTGTTGCACACATGGCTCTGCAGCAACGTGTTGAATGCAGCTCCTATCAGTGATCGTGGATAGTTCACCCTGCATGATGTTAAACATTGTTTACAGAATATATGAAGATAATTATGTACCATATATATGTGAGGAACTTACATGTAGATCTATTCAACTGAAATATGAAGTGGCCCACCCTGTAGTGTGTGTGCGTGTGTTACAGTGTGTGTACCTTTGTGCCATGTGATCAGGGCCAATATGTGACATAATTAAAGTGTGTGTGGACGAAGACGACGAGTGTCAACTTTTCTTCATGTGAAACAAGCTGACTAAACTAAATATAAACTAAACTTAGGTATAAACTAAATGAATTATAAATCAAATTAAACTAATTGTAATTCTAGACTAAACTAATCATCATCTAAACATTTCAGTATTCTGGTCACTGGGTTCAAGCTGGACTCTGGTTGTTTCACTAAACCAGTTTAACATTTAACTGAAGTCTGTTCAGTGGTTCGAAGAGTCATCATCATTTAACATTTAACTGAAGTCTGTTCAGTGATTCGAAGAGTCAGCAAACCACCATCTCCAGTCTACGTTGTACTGCTTCCAGCCAGCAGGTGGCACTGCACGATCACAGACTGACTGATGCTATATTTATAACTCAACATTATCTTCCTCACTGTGAGCACTGAATTTCATTTAACTGAGACAGAAAGAGGAAGAAGAGAGAGACAGGAAGGAAGAGAAACAGAGAGCTGCAGGACAGAGTGTGAAAAGTGGAAAACAAGCATCTACAGAAAGAGAGACAAGAAGAAGTAAGCAGAGAGAGACCAACAGAGAGAGAGAGAGCAGAGGATTAAACTGTTGCTCTGCTATCTGTCTATATGCAGACATGTCTTCCCGGGCTGAGAGTAAGCCAGGTAAGCCGCCTCTCGTCCTCTTTCTGTCTGACATGCTAACTGTTAGCCACCACAGGCTAAAAACATTCACTTCCTGCCAGGTTCTTCCAGAGTTTATTGTTAAACTGAGTTCCTTTTAATGATGATGATTATGCGCTTCAGGATTTCAGTTTGCATCTCTCACCATGAGGCTGAAGGATAAGCTCCAGCCACAGTGGATCAGACACTCTGAGCGAATCAAACACACCCCATCACAGAGATCCAAACCACCTGATCTGAACTTGCAGGAGCACACAGTGCAGGTATCCACACACACACACTAATCAATATACCATATCACGTTCTTTCTTCTGAGAGTGTCAGATGTCCTCCTCCTGACGGCTTCAGCTTGTTTCTTCCCGTCTGTCTTCACGAGATTATACATTCATCAGGCTCAATCATTGTCGCACTGTTGGTTTGTCTTTAAAGGATGCAGTCGCCGATTCTCTATGTCTGTGTTATTCCCCAGCAATCCTGTCCAGAGACCAGCAGCACCAGTGAATGTGGTGTCCTTACTGTGATGTGTGTGAGTCCAGACCCTGGTTCAGCTCATCGTTCTGTGCTGTAGACCTCCACTGTTGTCCACCAACTATTAAACCCCCCCCCGTGGGGGGGGGGGGGGGGGGCAGGTTTCCTCCTCAGGAAACACTGGAGGCGTCTGTTTCCACCAAACAGCTCCTCAGGCTGAGAACGTCACTGTGCACAGAGTCACTGGTCTCTGCTCTGGCTGCTCCACCAGCTCCTCACTGCACAGAACAATAGAGCTGCTTGTTGGAAACAGACAGGCTGTGCCTTTTAATATGAATATATCCTAGTCTCAGAATATTCAGTGAACTGTTTTATGGTTCAGGTAAAATATGAACCAGAACACCTATGAAACTATATAAATGTAGTCATATCTGGTCTGTTTTGTCAAGATGGAGAAATCACTGTGACATCATCCACTGTCTGTGGGCCGCCCAGTGTTTGATTGGTTGTTGTGTCTTGTTGCTTTTCTTCTTTTCTCTCTCCTCTATCCACTCCCCCCAACTGGTCAAGGCAGAAGGCCGCCCACCAAGAGCTGGGGTCTGTCGGAGGTTTCTTCCGTTAAAGGGAGTTTTTCCTCCCCACTGTCGCCAAGTGCTGCTCAGGGGAGATAAAATTGAATTAAATTGAATTGAATACTGTCCATTAAAACTGTGTGTGTGTGCGTGTGTACGTGCAGGTGGGAGGGGCATTGGTGGACCAGCAGCGGGTCGTCATCACTTCACTGCAGTACTTTAAAGCTCTGGTGGACAGACTAGGAGTGGACAGACCTGGAGTGGACAAACCTGTCCTGGATCAGCCTGTGGTGGGCGGTCTGCTGGGTGGGGCATCCAGTGGAGTCCTGCCCAGATTCGGGTCCAACTGTAGCCACACCTGCACAACAGGTAGGTGTCATCTGCTGATCCTCTGAGCCCAGACATCAGTGAGTGACCTGTCTCCTGACCTTGTCCTGTCTGCCCTCTCTGCAGTAAGACTGTTGCTGCCTGTCTCGCTCGTCTCTACCGCTCTCTGGCTCAGCTGATTCGCTGGGCTGATCAGGTGATGCTGCAGGGCGTTGCCCGCAACAACAAAGAGTCCACAGCAAGTGTTACTACGGTGATCAGGGCCGTGCTGGACGGGGTCAAGGTGAGGACAAATGATGGCCTGGTGTTTAAACCCTGAATGAATATGGAGTCTGCTGGAGATGAGCTGGAAGCACCAGACTGGACAGGCAAACAGCCAAACAGTCCATATTTCCAGTCTTAGTCTTGTTTGTCCTGCTCCATCATGTCTTGTCCTGTCCTGTTCTGTCCTATTACTTTGTCCTCTCCATTGTGTCTTATTTGGATGGCTTGTATTTTGTTCCATTATGTTGTAAACGCCTCTTTGCCATGTGACCATTAGGAACTGGTTCGATTGGCTGCAGAGAGACTGGAAGGCTCCGCCCCCTTGTCGCCTGTCCAGTCACAGCCTGCTGTGGGACAGACAGGAGGGTTTGATGACCAGGAGACATCAGACAGGAAAGTGACCTGCAGGAGTCCTGCAGAGGAGGAGGTGGTTTCAGCTCCTCCCAAACCTCCTCTGCCCCAGCCAGAGCCCCAGATGACCCCCCCACAGGGACTCAGGTGAGTCCTGATCTGTGTCGTACCGAGATCAGTGTTTGAAAGTATAAATTTGATGAAGGTGAAGAGCAGAAATAGATCTGTGAGTGAAAAGGGAAGACACCCCCCCCCCCCCCCCCCCCCGCACTTCCTGTCCTTGTGCACTGAACAACAGCACAAAAAAGTAGAAGTGAGAGAGGCAAAAAGACATGAACAGATGTTTTACAAATGAAACATTTTGGATTTTAGAGAAATAAAATTTTAAGATCCCAGCAGGTTATGTGACATCAGCTCCTGCTGTGCTCAATGACTTCTGAGCTCATATATCTGCAGGGATCCTTTGGTACATCCCAAGTCTCTTCATTCACTTCATTCATCATTCTAACATCCTCAGTCCTCAGTCAACAGGAATGACTTTGAGTAAGGACTAAGAACATTCACAGTCTCTCAGATCAGTTCTGGCCAAGGACAGTGCTGGAGGAGCCATGAGCGAGGACATATGAGAGCATCCTTTGCAGAGGTCTGTTATGAACCAACACGCCCCTTTATCAGAAATCAGTTGGAAGCTTCAGATGAAAGGTTGAAGGAAAGGAAATCTCATGTTTTTAGTAACACGTTTCCTTGAGTCCTCTCTCCTCACATTTTATGTGGACAGAACTAAGACACTAGGAAAAGATAAGTGAGAGAATCAGCACTGCCCCTTGATCCACAATCCTTGCACCTCATCTGATCCAGAAGTTGTCCCATTTTGAAGCTCATCCTAGAGCTCTTACCTCTGCTCTGAGGATCAAGGATTCAGATTGGATTTGTTTTCAGATTCAGCATCAAATAGAAAATAATAGATGTGCACGTCTGATTAAATCTGTTTATTCATTGTCCACACAACAGAATATTTTACACCGGTTCAGAGTTGGTTCTTAAATCTCCGTCATTCCCACTCAGGTGTTGTATGAGCTAGAATAAAAGCTTCTGAGTGACAGTCTTCTGTCTGTCTCTATCTGTCTCTCAGTCGTCCAGTTCTGCCTCCTAAAAAACGCCACTCATCATCAGGCCCCGCCTCATGCAGAGTTGCCATAGTAGCACCAATGAGACGAGAACCTGAAGCTGACAGACAGGTGCAACAGGTACACACCATGTTGTCATGGTAACACTGGTGTTTCTGAACTCTGCCGTTAATCTTATTTAGTTTTTCATTCATTACATTTATACCATGTTTGTTTTGTCTTTTACTGTGAAACACTTGGTGTACGAAAAAACTCAGAGGAGATTTGAACCAGATTCAGACTGGTTTCATGTGTTCACACTGTCTGTCTGCACTAACATAAGTTAAGATTAATCCAATTGTGGACACAGTTTGACCATGACTGTAAAAGCCATATGTTCATTCATTCATTCATTCATTAGCAGTATCATACACTTTGATGTGTTCATAATGTGCGTCTGTGTGTGTGTTACAGGAGGACGACTTGTTGAAGCGATGTTCCTCTTCTTCTTCTTCTTCTGCAGACTCTGCTGCTGACACACATTGCGGTAACACACACATTTCCAGTCAGAAGCATGGGGTGTGAGTGATATCAGAACAGGAAGTAGTGTCAGAAACAGGAACTAGTGTCTGCTGTGTCTTCCTGTCAGCTGTAAGGTGTTGAACCGCTGCCTCCTGCTGGACAAACTCACACTGTCAGTTTGAAATTGTCTAAATGACACTGTTGCACCTGAAAGGGTTAAATACATCTCTGGCAAGCAAAACGCACCATGGAGGTACACTCTAGCTGTTACAAGTAAGGAAACAGAATCTTCAGATTCACTATGACATTTTTAGGGAGAGGCTTTGCATTTACAACTCTGGAGTAAATAAGGCTAGACAAGCCTTCTTCTCTAACATCATCAACAGGAATATCAATAATTCTGGTGTTTTGTTTGCCAACGTTGAGAGGCTAACCCTAACACCCAACAGTCAGCCCCTGATTTCCTATCTCAAAGTAAATGTAACGAGTTTGCATCTTTTTTAGTTAAAAAATGAGAGCCGTCAGACTGGCCATAAATTCCTCCATGTCAAACAATGCAACCAAACCGCTGCTGCAGTCGCACATGAACTTTCTGGTTAGAATGTCAACATTCAGTGCCATCACTGCCAAAACACTGGAGGGTGTAGATAAGACCCTAAATTCATCCACCTACTGTTTGGTCAACCTGCCATCCAGGTTCTTCAAAAATATCTTCAGCTGCTTGGAAACGTATGTGCTCAAAATTGTTAACAGCTCACTCCTGTCAGGGGTTTTCCCAAAATACTGAAAACTGCAGTTGTTAAGCCCCTTCTAAACAAAACCAACCTGGATCCTTCTGTTACGTAATTACAGGCCAATCGCTAATCTTCTGTAGTGGTTAAAAATTAATAAGGTACCAGTCCAGAGGTAATGTGTAATAGAACAGTATGTAGCTCATATATAGATGATATTTGTAATAGTTATGTAAGGGTGAGCTAAATGTTTATGTAAGCTTGATCTGTTTCTCTTCTCTTGCTCAAGCAAGAATATCTTGGGCTGTGTCCCCCTTGTTTAACTTATGGGTAAACATCCCGAGCGACTTCCTCCTTAGATGGGGAATGGACATAGCTTCAGCCTTATGTAAACTGTTTGTGTGCTCTGTTCAGGTTTAGAAAAAGGAAATATGTGCTAGGTCAATGCGATCTAGAAGTTCATGTACTGGACATCTTAGACAATGCTCGGAAGAAGGGGTGTGGAGCTGGCACGATACTGCGTGTCTGGCTCAGGCCATGGACGGCTGTGTAACTGCGAGCAGATAAAAGGGTAGGGTAGGATAGCTGGGTTAGAGAGGAAGAAGAGAGGATGAGAATGCTACCGTGAAAGTGTATCGTAGACCTGGCCGGGGGGTAGGGGGAACAAACTCAGGACTGACTGGACCCCTGACAGTACCTTGTGACCAACAGTGACTGACTGGCGTCCTGACAATCTCCTTATTTAATACTTATTTCATTGCAGGAGGAGTGATTCTGTTCTCTGTTTCCTAACTACCAGATTACCTATTTAACTACTACTCTGTTCAGAATAATTGTAATATTAAATGATTACTTAAATTGGGATGATTTGTCTGAATTGATTTAGTCTGTATCACATTCTAGCCACGACACTTCCTTTCATTGGAAGATTGCAGTTTTTATTCAGCTGAACAACTTTTTAAATATAAACAGCCTTTTGGACAGATTTCAGTCTGGCTTTAAATGACACCACAGGACTGATAAAGGTGTTAAATGACAATTGCGTCAATACATCAGTTCTGGTGCTGCTTGATCTTGTGCAGCTTTTGATACTATGGACCATAAAATCCTTCTTGACAGGCTGTAAAACTGGGTGGGTCTTGAAGGCGGAGGTTATGTTGTTTCCATTGGTGAGTGGATCACCCTGGCATGTGGAGTCCCCCAGGGTTCGATTATTGGACTATTGTTATTCAGTCTGTACATGCTCCCTCTGGGTCAGGTCATACGTGAAAATACTGTTTCCTAGCATACTTATGCAGATGACACTCAGATTTACTTAGCTCTGTAACCAAGTGACTAAGGTCCCCTAAATTCAATCTGTTAGTGCTTAAAGCATGTAAATACCTGGATGCTGTCAAATTCCCTTCAGTTAAAGACAAAACTGAAGTTACAGTTTTTGGAAGCAATGAAAGGACAGTTATTGATCAGCTTGATTCTAGAGCTATAAGGACAAAAACTCAAGTCATAACTGACTCAGACCTGAGCTTCACCGGTCACGTCAACCCTAACACCTAGCACCTAACCACCAAGCAGCAAGACTCAGACATCTCACGTCCACACAAGATTTAGAGAACCTGTCACCTACAGAATCAATTTTATCAATACCTTGCCTGAACTACAACACCAGTCACCTGAGCCACAACATTATACCTGACTTTGAAGGTGACATTTGACTCTCTGTAATGTTTTAATTCAGAGGATGATCCAGACTATAACTTTCTCCATACTGACCTCTCCTCCTCTGAGACTGTCCCTCCTCTTCCTCCCGCCTCCATCCTCCCCCCTGCCCTGCCAGAGAAGAGATGTCGCAGCACTGCAGGTGAGGAAACACCTGAGCTACCTGTCTTTCTCTGCATGTACCTGTCTGTCTTTCTCTGAGTCTTCTCTCTCCTCTCTGAACCTCAGAAAGGACCAGCTGTCAGGTTGTGCCCTTTTTTGAGTTAGACCCCGCCCACATGGAACAGAGCCCCGCCCAGTTTGATGAGCCTTTGTCTTCCCCGCTCTCCCCTAGCAAGACTCCCCCTCCCCTCCCTGAGAAGAAACGACACAGTGAGTAGAAACAGCCGACTGATCAGCTGAGAAGTAGTTGATAAGTTTGTGTGTAAACTCTTTTTGAAGCTGACTACAGGCATGATATCAGTCAAGGTATTTTCTTAATCAGATTCTTCTGAAGTGAAACGTTTGTGGGACTTTCTGCCAGATGTTTCCTTGCTAAAGGATGCAGCTGGTGATTCTGCTTAATGTCAAACATGATTTTTGATGAGGTTCAGGATGTAATCCAACCAAACCTGTCTGTCTGTCCCTGGTCCTGTTTTCTGTTTCTGTTCAGTCCATCAGTACCTCCAGTTCTGTTCATCCTACAGCGCTCAGTCTGCGGCCATGTTCTACCAGAGACCTCCAACCTACAGTCAGTGTTACAGCAGCAGACAGCGAGACGTGGAGACAACCTACCAGCTCACAAACACACAAACCCTGCCTGACACAGAGCCTGCCTCAACCTCACCTGGGTTGCTTCTTGCTCCGGCGCTTCCACCAAAGAAGAAACAGCAGGTGAGGTTCTCAGAGACATCACATCATTTCATTAATCTTCACAGTGTGACTGAATCATAGAGAAACTGGTTTACTTTAGAGACAGGCCTTCATTTATTCAGGTCACACAGATACATACACCAGATGGTCTATGAGCCACTTCTGTCTATTGCGGCGCCATGTCACTGTGGCCACCATGATGCCAGGGGCAAGGCTGTGCCTCCTAATGCGTGTATGAGGACAGGGGGTCTGTCCACACTAAAATCATCATAACTCGCTAAGTTTAAAGCTGATTTTCCAGCTGTTTGAGATGTAAAAATGCAGATTTTCATATCAAAACACTTCATCTTTTGCAGATTGCAGCAAAATATTTCTATAATAATGAATATACACTTCATAATTATTAAAAAGTAACAATCCCACCGCCCCTCTACATTGTAAACTTGCTGCCCTAATACATAATTACAACAAACACAAGTTAAAAGGATAAATATATATTTTGGCAGGCTACACATTTCTCAGCATCCTTTCTCCTCGGTATCCATGTCTGTCTGACTTTTCTGAAACCTCTACACGTGTTGAGTATTTCTGTGCTTTCATAGCTAACGTTTCAGTACAGACAGAGGCTATGATATGTCATGTTAGCACCATGAAACAGTTTAAAGAAGACGGTTTAAGGCTACTTAATGCAACTACTGATAAAGTGACATGTCCGAATGATAAATATAATATAATATAATATGATATGATATGATACGATATGATATAATAAATCATTGCCCCTGGCAATATGGCGACAGGTTAGACACATGTCAGAAGCCCCCTGATTGAGGTCATATATGAACTACTGTTACATTAGGAACTTCAGAAGCAGACTTTTTGTACCAGTGTTACAGCTTCTTCAACCGCAACACTGGGTCATCTTCTTCTGTGGTTTCCCCTCCACCACTTGGTTTTTAATCACCGGTGTCAAACTTCTGGGATGTTTCCTGAAATTAAATTTGGTCAAGTTTAACCGTGGTTTGTTTCTTCTATTCCAGTAAGGTTACATCAGGTGAAACCAGCTGCCTCAACAGTCAGCGCTAGGTGCTGGCAGCCCTGCGTGTTAGTATGGAGGCTGTTAGCTGTGAAGTAAACAGCAGGACTTTAGTAGTCCAGGTGCTTCCCTAAACCCCTACCAGCCCTCCTTTGTTTCTTCTCTAGTGTCTATAGAGAGCAGCCTCTGTTTACATTGGTGCTGGTGTCTGTTTCAGATCCTAGCATTGTTTGAATGTTTGTTTGACCAGCGAATCAGCACAGACCCGTTAGAGTTCTGGTACCTGGTCACAGTTATGTGATTGTACTTTCACCTGGAAATTAGCTTTGTTGAGCTTTCTGGCGGAACTTCAGAGTTTATTTCTTATGTGCTGTGTACAGGAGGTTGTTGTAGTATCCAGATTAGGGAAGAGATGTGCAAGTTTTCAGCAGTGAGCATGTTGAGCCAGTGAATCAGGCACTGTTTGTTTGTCCCTCGGTCTGTGTATAAATCACTCTTCAGCCTCAGTGGGAAGGTTTCCATCTCAGGTATCTTTTTGATGATTTCAAGCTAGTTTTCTACTGTAGGTGGAACAGCTTGAAGCCATTTATGGGTGATTGGACTGGTATTGATCTTTGATCTGATTGGATTGTTTTTGTCATCAGGATTCAGCCGAAGACGACAAACAATTCAAGGAGAATCGGAGCAGAGACAGGTGACAAAAGCACAATATCAACAATGACAAACATGCCTACACACACAAACAAAGACTTAGTGATGGTGCTCTGGTCTGCAGTTCCCACAGTCTTGAGCAGAAGGAGGAGCATGGTGGGAGGAGCAAGGAGGAGGTGCTACTGACCAACCAACAGGAGATCCTCAACAGAATCACCATGAAGTCTGAGGTACAGCTATGACCTCTGACCTCTCTGTTAAATGTCAGTAATTTACCTTGTTCCTGACCTCTGACCTGTGACCGGCTCAGGAGGAGGAGGGTCCAGACATAAAAGCTGCCTCTCCTGAGATCCTGCTGGTCTACGCCACCGAGACTGACAACAGCACTGGTGAGTGCTGTTGCTTTATGTAAATTTCCTCATAATACAAGAAAGCAACAAGCACTCATGCTGGTTAAGATCCCCACCAGAAACAAGATTCAAGTACAGTAGCTAGTTAATGAGTTATATTGGAGAGATCTGCTTCACAGCATACTGCACATCAGAGACACAAGTTTCTGTGAACAGGATGTAAACTTACATGCACAATACACAAACTTGTGGGCACAAAAACATAAATAGTAAGCACACTATATTAACATGTGTGCAAGATACTAATGTGCACAAAATATACAAACTGCTGCATGCAGGAGACACAATTCTGAGTATAAGATGCTATTTGTGTGTCCAACATACTGGTTTATGGTGTAAAGGTACAAACTTGTGTGCTCGTGATGATACGTCTTCTGTAGAGGAAGCTGACCTACGTATGTGCTCAAGGCAATAAGTTGTCTGTGCAGATTCTCAGTCATCCAGGTCATAGTAAGCTGAAAAAAAATCAACTGGACTAGGTTTCTAGGTTGAAGACGTTTCACGTCTGATCCAAGAGTTTGCGAGACATGTATAAATCGAGTTACCTCTGCATTGAAATACTAGAACATACCTACACCCCATCAGAAATGATGAATCCTCTTGGATGAGAGGTGAAACGTCTTCGACTTAGAAACCTAGTCCAGTTGATTTTTTCAAAGTTTTTTCAGCAAGACAATAAGTTGTGCTTGAAACATAACATGTACAGGTCAAGTAAAGCAGTGTAATCTTTCAGCAGTAAATGTAAATGTGTGTGTGTGTGTGTGTGTGTGTGTGTGTGTGTGTGTGTGTGTGTATAGACCAGGTCTCGTATTGTGAAGCCTTCCTCTCCACCTATAGGAGCTTCATCAGCCCGAATGATGTCATCAGCAAACTACAGCACAGATATCCTCTGAGTCAGTCATGTCTAGTTTGTCTGTGGCTATGGAACCCAAACCCTTCAGTCACATTGTGGTTGCTGTGAGGCCCCGGTCATTAATAACAGAATGTGTACACATGTACTTCTAAAAACAAGAATTAATACAGATTAACAATGAAAGCACTCAAGTGTTGCTAGGAAGACAAATGGCTGTATTTCTCAATTCCTCATCCAGTAACAAGATACTGAAAAACATTTTGATCTCATGCAGTGATGTACAGCACATACTGTACAGGTGTACTGCTAATTAACAGGAAACATCTACAACGTTACAACAGTGAATTCTTATCTTAGACGTGACCTAAAGCTCAAAAAATGAGGTATAGGAATGTTCTAGTATTTTTATGCAGAAGTAACTCGATTTATACATGTCTCTCGCTCACAAGACTTTTTTCTACCAAGATAAAGTATTACGTGATAGTTTAAGGATTTCATTGAATGGGTATAAAATCCAGGCTGTTGCACACAACACTGGCAGCAGGAGTCGTGCATGTTCACGAACTGTCCTCATTTTTAGGAAGAGGCTTTTTTGGTTTTATCATTCTGAAATAATCACAGACTATTTAGAGTTATGAGGTGTGCCAAGCTAATCTAGAGGTACCCAAGATTAAAATTTAAATAGCTGGAAATGAACTTGTCATGGGCTGTTTATCCAGGTCCAAAAGAAAAAAGAGGATACAACCTGTGTTCTTCAGATTTAGGCTCTATTTTTCTGGTTTTCTATCAAATGAAAGTGTGGGCTTCAGATCTGCAGGATTTGAGAACAAGGCAAACAATGAAGGATGCTAAGAGAGTGCAAACAGGTAGAAAACAAGTTAGAAAATGTCTTCATTTGCAGACGACCTAGTCTTCATGTTTCTGTTCTATTTTGTTTTTCCTGTTCTTCTGACTAAAGACAGGTAAAGAGTTCAGCTTGTGCAGCTATTTTGAACATTACCTCACAGGTAAAAGAGCCCACGTAAAGAAAACGTGCCAAGTGAGTGTTCAGTCAGTCTGTCCAGACTTGAGTTATTTTGAATCTTTAACCATCAACACATACAGACACCTGTGTGATAGATGTGAGCCTGCAGACCTGAAAGCTGCCAAGCACACATTCCAGCTGCTGGTCAGAGTGGTGGACGAACTGTGGTGAGACACGCACACACAGACACTTGCCTGAACCAATCAGAGGCTTAATGCTACGGTATACACTGATGGCTCAAGTCAGTTCCAAGTTAAAGCTGGCAACAAGACTGAGTCCAAACCCACAAAGAAAGGTTTGCACCAAAACAGAGATGTGAACTGGCCTGCACAGAGCCCCAACCTTAGCCCCATTAAACCCCGAACCAGACCTTTGTCACCAATAGCAGTGTTGGACCTTGCTGATGCTCTGCCGATGTGTCTGAATGGGAGCCAACATCCGTTGCAAAGACCAACTCCTGAAGAATAGAGGCTGTTTGAGCAGCTCACAGTGTCATGTGTGTTCACTGGCCATGTAATCTTCTTCTTCTACTTTTGATCGCCACAGCAAATCATCTGTTTCCACCTAACTCTATCCTCAGCATCCTCTACTCTCACCCCAGTTGACTTCATGTCCTCTTTTAGCACATCCATATATCTCCTCTTTGGCCTTCCTCTTGACCTCTTGCCTGGCAGCTCCATCTCCAACATCCTTCTACCAATATAACCACTATCCCTCCTCTGCACAT
>NW_018127906.1:855135-878189 GCF_001952655.1 Monopterus albus | reverse complement strand
TGGACTGTTGACCCCAAATACTTAAACTCCTGCACCTTCTTGACCTCAGCCCCCTGTAACCTCACTGTTCCACTTCCCTCCCTCTCGTTCATACACACTCAAAGCCGATCCTTGATGTAGCCCCACCTCCACCTTGAACTCCTCTGTCTGACCTACAGCACATCTCACTACTGTTGTACTCCTCTCATACATATCCTGAACTACTCTGACGTACTTCTCTGCCACTCCTGACATCCTCATACAGTACCATAGCTCCTCTCTCGGCACTCTGTCGTACGCTTTCTCTAAATCCACAAAGACACAATGCAGCTCCTCTCGACCATCTCTATACTTCTCCATTAACAATTACAATATTCACCTCTTCCCCCCTTCTTTCCCTCTCATTTTCCTTTCATCAGCTCTTCAAAATACTCCTTCCATCTCTGCACCATGTAATACAGATGTGAATAATGTGTGTGCAGTGCAATAGAGCTGGACTCTGATTTGCTGCTGCTGCTGATGGACCTGGTCTTCAGACTCCTGATGGGTGGAGAGCTGGGATTAGCTCACTTGCTACGCTCCAACATCCTGGCCAAGATGGAACAGAGGTGGCAGCTCATTAGTTCTCCACAGTCACTCCGCCCCCTCTCAGCCAGGGGTGTGGCTGCTAGGTAACCTGTTTAACCTGATTAGATGGAGGCACCACATGTTGGGCTGTCATTGGTCACCTTCTGATTGTCACCTGTCTCGCCACTTGTCCTTTAGACCAGGAACTCTTCTGGACTTCAGGAGTCAAGATTTAGCTGAACAGCTGACTCTGCTGGATGCTGAGCTCTTCTATAAGATCGAGGTACAAACTTTTCATTTCACCTGGCTCACCCCTCTGTCTCTCTCACCTTCTCTCACCTGTTTGGCTTGCCTGTCTATCTCTCACCCGTCTGTTTCTTACTGGTCTGTCTTATCCGTCTGTCTCTCACCTGTTTGGTTTGTCTGTCTGTCTCTCACCTGTCTAGCTTCCTGAGGTGCTGCTGTGGTCTAAAGAGCAGAATGAGGAGAAGAGCCCTAACCTCACAGAATTCACTCAACATTTCAACAACGTCTCCTTCTGGTAAAACACTGACTTAGCCCACTGATACATACCACTGTTACCACTCTGCTTCTGTCTACAGATATGATCCAATCTAGTCAGTGAATCATTTTATTTTCAGGCTTAAACTCCATTTAGATGATGTTTATTTTTTTAGGGGATATTAGGTGATTCTAATATTATTGCTAGTCAGTAATTTTCATCTTGCTCTGTGTGTTTGCTGAACATCTGACAGTTACAGGTGGTATTTTAGATGTAGTGAGCTACATGTGTTGTTGTTATTGTTGCTGTTAAAATGTCCTAAATGATGAACAGAGGTTTCATGACTGACTGACAGGGGGACACTGATGTTTATCCAGTCTGAACAGAGCTTCAGTCAGTTTCTTAAAACATTACTGAACAGTTTTTTGAAGTGATGAGTAACAAGACATCAGCTTACATGCATGTGTGTTGTGTGTGTGTGTTTAGGGTTCGTTCAGTCATCATCCTTCAGGACAAACCTCAGGACAGAGAGAAACTACTGCTCAAGTTCCTGAAAATCATGAAGGTGAATGCAAAGGTGGAGGGCAGGCCTGGGTGGCCTTCCCATGCGATCAAGCTCAATTTACACCATGTTGACAGAAGCAGCATTAATCAGTCAGCTTGTTATGGAGTTGTATACAATCAGTGGACACAGCCAGTGACTCTATATATTTGTGTTATTCCCCACCAACCCCATCCAGCGACCAGCAGCACCAGTGAATGTGGTGTCCTTACTGTGATGTGTGTGAGTCCAGACCCTGGTCCAGCTTATTGCTCTGTGCCGTAGACCTCCACTGTTGTTCACAAGCTCTTAGCCCCCCCCCCCCTCGTGACCTGTCTGTTTCCAACACCCCGCTCCACCATGTTGTTCTGTGCAGCGAGGAGCTGGTGGAGGAACCAGAGCAGAGACTAGTGATTCTGTACACAGTGATGCCATTCTCAGCTCTGTGCCGTAGACCTCCACTGTTGTTCACAAGCTCTTTGGAGTGTTTGGAGCTGTTTGTTGAAAGAGTTGTTGTTCATTAAGGACATTAGGGACTTAACATTTGTCTCTGTCCCTGCAGCACCTGCGGAAACTGAACAACTTTAACTCGTACCTGTCCATCCTGTCAGCACTGGACTCTGCCCCCCTTCGACGCCTGGACTGGCAAAAAAACACAGCTGAGGTCAGTGTCAACAACAATATCTTTAATGACCTTAATCACTTCACAATAATACATGTGTGTTTGTGTGTTCTCAGGCTCTGGAGGAGTACAGCTCTCTGATTGACAGCTCGTCATCATTCAGAACATACAGAGCAGCTCTGTCTGAAGTGGAACCTCCCTGTATACCCTACCTGTAGGTCACTACCCTGTATACCCACTATACAGTATACACCCTACCTGTAGGTCAATACCGTGTATTAAAGTTCTATCATCGTACATTCATCAACTAAGTAGTACCCATCTGGTCTATCCACCCTACAGCAGTGGTCCTCATGTTACTTCTTAGTCAGAATGGTGGTCCTTGGGTCATGATTAGTTGAAAACTCCTCCACTACTGTTTACCTGTCTCTCTCTTTGACCTGCCTATCTGTTCAGGGGTTTAATTCTTCAGGACTTGACCTTTGTCCACCTGGGTAACCCTGACACCTTAATGACATCACAGGGTTCCAATGTCAACTTCTCTAAACGTTGGCAGCAGTTCAACATCCTGGACACTCTGAGGAGCTACCAGCAAGTGTCAGTTACCTGCATGCAGTACTATTCTTACTCTTATAATTAGTTGTATTACTGGCTTTCTTAGTACTTACTTTCTAAATGAACACCTGAATTTGTTTCTCTCTGCAGACATTACTCTCTGCAGCCTAATGATGACATCATATCGTTCTTTAATGACTTCAGTGATCACCTGGCAGAGGAAGCATTGTGGGAACTTTCTCTCAGGCTCCGCCCACGAAATGCCCCACGAGCAAATCAGAGATGACAGGTTCAAACTGACTAAACCAGGACATAACCTGGGTTAACCTGTGCTAGCTTGATGTAACATGTTCAGAATATGGAATGAGGTGCTACCCTGAGCTAAACTGGCACCAAACTGGACTAGACTGGTGCTGATATATCAGAGAAAAAAGGACTTGCTGAAAACTTGTTTATAAACAGGGATCATGCCTAAACCATGCCAGTCTGGACTATTCAATATCTGGACCACACTGTGTTTATGCAAACAAGCTAGCCTGATACTAGCTGAGGTTAGCTAGGCGCTAGCTTGGTGTTAGTTAATGTGGCCTAACTTCCAGTCCAGGCAGGTGTTCCTGTATCTGACTTCAGATCTGCACTTGTATCCAAAGCAATAATCCAATAAACATCACTGCTCATGTGTCATCTCACCTTCTGCCATCTAAATGTTCCACTGACTGTATATAAAGATGGACATTGCATCACCTCGTTCCTCCACTATCAAAAGTGAAGCCAAAATACTGTGAACGCTGTAGCAGCCATCTTTCTTTTTGCAACCAGACACTGCGCAGTAGTGACCGAAGTTGAGTGATGGCATCAGACCATCAATCAAAGCTGTCAAAGCATCTGAAATACACCTCTTTTTATATAATCAAATAACTTATTAACAACCACTACACACATCAGCATGAACATTTACACCAAAAAAAAAAACACAAAGGTGACCTCTAGGAAACATATATCTGAGTTGTACTGTGCGTTTTTTGTTTGGCTCATGTCCCATCCACTAACACGGAGGGGGCGGGGTTTATGGCCTATACTGCAGCCAGCCACCAGAGGACGATCGACCGTGACTTCACTTCTGGGGGGTGTCAGCCTGTTTACTGTATATAGGGACAATGATCAGTAATAAGCAAGTGATTTAATGCCAGTTTCAGGGTCCATGGAGCACAGTGAGTAGTGTGTCTGCATCTTCTTGGTTTGTTTGTGAAGTGACACTTAAACCTGAGGAAAGTGCTCCATGTGGAAAAGAAACCTTTGGGAAGGTCGATGTCATAGGGATGTATATCATGAGGCTACATACATTTATTAATTATTAATTTATTCTTTTGTATTGTTTATAGCATAGCTCTCTCCTGAATATCTCTGTGTGGGCACTTGTAAATGAAGGAAAAGGAGAATTTATTTATGATAATATTGAATTTTATATCAATGGTATACCAACATTTATAATGGTATTATTACTGAACAGAATCACAGCCTTGTTATTACTGTAACATTCTATGTAATCAGGACAATGATGCAACAGAGTTTGTGGGCTTCCTGCCCTCTTGCTTAGTCACTGAATTAATAAAAATGCCTAATCAATAAATAAAGCATAAAACTCCCCTGTGTGGTACAGGTTAGTAGTCTAACCTACAGTGACCTGAAACTGCTTAGCTCCCAGAAACCCATACACAAAACACAGATTTTTCATTTGGCTAGCTCTGTGGTTCTCAAAGATGCCTGGTTCAGCTCCAACATAATGAGTTATTTATTCCATTATTCAAAGAAACCTTAATGTCCAGCTGTGGATGCGCATCTGTTTCCGTTTTGTCCCAGCAAACACAAGTCTGAAAAATTAGACACAGGACAAGACTCCCAAAAAAGGTTTTTCCTGCCTTAACTTATGTAACTAGGCTATAATTATTAACTGTATATATGAAACTCTTTAGGCTATTAAATAGATTTTAAAAAGTTTTTTTCACTTAGTTTTTCAAAAATTTACTTGAGTGCAAAATTTGGCTACAGCAACACAAAAGGTCAAGCCCTTTCAAGGGGTACCTGACAGACAGCACTGTAGGAACACTACAGTGCACCAGAACAGAGAGGGAAAGGAAAATGAATCATCCACTGCAGAATATTAAAACTGTCCTTACAGAATATAGTAGTGACTGTTTTAAACCAGAAAAGAGAGAGAGAGAGCTGGGTGTGGTTTTATAGGTTCCTTTATGAGCCCACTGGTGAGTGTGTGCCCTGGGTCATTCAGCTCTTCATAAAATCCATTTATGGCTCTGACCCAAGGTTCTACCCATTGACTGCTTCCTAGAGATCTCAGAGCCCTGCTGGGTTTCAATTCAGTTTTATTTGCATAGCTACAATTCACAAGAAAAATCATCTCAAATTATCTCAAAAATCATTACATAGAGGCCCAAGTACAATAACTTTGATTTTATCAGAGTTTAGAAGTAAGAAGTTACAGGTCATCCAGGCCTTTATGTCTTTAAGACATGCTTGAAGTTTGACTGATCTGATTCATCTGGGCTCATAAATAAATATAACTGAGTATCATCTGCATAACAATGGAAATTTATGCTGTGCTTCCTGATAATATTGCCTAAAGGCAGCATGTATAAAGTGAAGAGGATTGGGCCTAACACAGAGCCCTGTGGAACGCCGTGACTAACTTCAGTTTGTGTTGAAGATTCATCATTAACATGAACAATTTGAAATCTTTCTGATAAGTAAGATTTGAACCAACTTAGTGCAGTTTCTTTAATCCCAATAACATGTTCAAGTCTCTGCAGTAAGATGCTGTGATCAATGGTGTCAAAAGCAGCACTGAGATCTAAGAGGACAAGTATGGAGACAAGTCCTTGACTTTTTGAGTTGAGGTTTAATTACTGCAACTTTAAAAGCCTGTGGAACATAACCTGTTAATAGAGAGAGGTTAATCAGATCTAGTATGGATGTGTTGATTAGGGGAAAGACGTCTTTGAGCAGCCTGGTCGGGATGGGGTCCAGGAGACATGTTGATGATTTAGATGAAGCAATTGTTGAGGTCAACTCAGAAAGATCTATGGGAGAGAAGTAGTCCAAGTATAAATGAGGTCTCACAGATGTTTCTAAAGCCACTGTAGCAGATGGTCTGTCAGAATTGTGGGAAGGATCTTTTTCAAGGAGATCAGAAATGCATTTTGGCCCCACTCAGTGATTTATGAAATGTGAAAAGAAAGGTGGGGATTAAAATTAAACACCAGAACCAAACAATGTTACAATTCGATAAAACAATAAAACATTTTCAATTTTCAGATGTTAAATTATTTTTAAACTAAAACTTACCGGAAGAAAGCAACTGCTTACTCTGTGGTAACAGTTACCTCGGATGTAACAGGATGGTGCGGGTGCAGCAGGTCCGAGCGGATCCACGCCAGAGGGGGTTAATCAAACACGGCCACTACAAACAGCCACCGGCAGACAAGCCGGAGAAGAGCTGAGTAATCGGGTGGTGACGTGGAACACAAACAGAAGGTGGCGGTGATGCGACATTAACCCTCGCGTGTCAACAGTTTTAAGACCTCAGAAGACGAAGAAGGAAGAAGAGGAAGAAAAAAAAGAACAAGAAAAGCTGCTGCCTACTGGAGGAGGGGAACTGACAGGTTTACCGACATATAGTCGATGTCAGGTGAGCTTCCGCATAGTTAGCATTAATGTAGCGGGATTTGTGATAGCTACAGGCTAACGGGTAGCTCCAGTTTGTGTGAGCATCAGCCGATGTTCGACTAAAACGGTTGTTCCCATTGTTTCGCTGCAGGTTTAAAGCCGCGAGGCTTCATTCGTGTGCAATTCAGTTTTAATGTAGGTCAATGTCTTGTTGTGTCAGTGAGACCCACCTGTGCGGCAGGTAACACAGTTTAAACATGAATAGACAGACGAGTTACAGCATATTTGAATGAAAACAAACAATTGTATTTTCTGTTTCTAAAAGTATTTTATTTATTTGATTGTCTTTTCTTGCCACTCAGACACATGCCCAGGATTTTTTTAAACCACAGTTAACCCACCGTGTTGTGTGTAATAGTTCAGTAAAGAAAACGAAATGAAATTTTGTCTGTTAATGTTTGTGAGTAGGAATTCTCACACAAAAGAACACACTGATACTTTGAGCAGGGTGTCGGTGATGCTGCAGCTCCCCCTGGTGGTGACGGCCCAGGTGGACCTAGTCCTGGTGCTGGTCTCCTTGCTGGCCTTTTGGACCAGACTGAACCACCTCAGCTACCCCAGTGCTGTGGTGTGAGTGTGTTAGTTTCTTACACCCAGGCATCCTCCATGCATTTACAGCAAACTACAGTATATTTTCTATAGTTGTAAGACCTCTGGTCTATTCAGGAGCTCTGACATCTGGTGTGTGTGTGTGTGTGTGTGTGTGTGTGTGTGTGTGTGTAGGTTTGATGAGGTGTATTACGGTCAGTTTGTGTCTCTCTACATGAAGAGAGTTTTCTTCGTTGATGACAGTGGACCACCGCTTGGTCACATGATCCTGGCCCTCGGAGGTCAGTTACCGTGGCGGTTACATCTTACTCAGCTTATATAGTTTGTCCCATTTGTCACTGTATATAATTCATCAGTGTGTGTGTGTGCCTGTGTGTGTTGCAGCCTACCTGGGAGGATTTGATGGGAACTTTGTGTGGAATAGAATCGGAGCAGGTAGGAACATCTGTTTAATCCTTTCCACCAGTGATGCTGGTACTGGGACCAGACTGGATCTGGTTTTAAAATGTTAAGGTCACCAAGTGTGGAACATGTTTCTCCCCAAAGAAACCATTTGGCTAAAATGGATAGTACTACATTGTTGTACTTCATGTCTACTGTGTCACATGTAGCAGAGCTGCAGCTCAGAACTTTAAAACAGGTCCAACGGCATCAGTGTCTCCGGCTCGTTATTATGAGGTGGTTTTCATCAGGCTGCTCCCTCTGCCCCGGTGACAAGGCAGAGGGAGCAGAGAGGCAGACTGTTTCTAAATCCTCCCAGATGTTACTGATCCACAGATCAGTGGTGGAAATTTTAAAAATTTGCCTCAAGCTTTATAGGTTAAACCAGTTTGTGTCCAGTCTACACTGGCTTACAACCACTATAACACTGTGGATGTGTGTGTTGTACAGAGTATCCCAGCAGTGTCAGCGTATGGAGTCTGCGGCTGCTGCCAGCTCTGTGTGGAGCTCTCTGTGTCCCTCTGGTTTACCTGTTGACTCTGGAGCTGCAGTTCTCTCACCTGTCAGCTCTGGGAGCTGCATTGCTGCTGCTGCTGGGTGAGCAACAACACGCAGGAGGCCCCCTGTTAGCATAACGACAGGGCTCAGTGTTCATCAGGGATAGAGACTAATATTTATAAGAACTGGCTCCATGGACCACCAAGCCCCTGAATTTGGTGGCACAAATGTAATCATTTGTAGAAAGAATGCAGAAAAGGCAACTTAGCACAGCCTTCCTTAACTGGGACACTTCAATATATGAAAAGACATTAACAGAATGAAAATGTGACTGTTTGTTTAAACTGAAAATCTTTTAATTTGTAAACATACATATATTCTGTCTCTAAGTTCAGTCTCTCTTTTGCAGCTCCCCATTCCGCCACCTCATACCTGCTCTCTTTTGCCCCCCTCTCTCCCAGCATCATTTCCACGTCAGTCCTGTGTACACCGCAGTGCATCACATAGTTACATGTTATATTCTAGCCACTGAAACTCCTACTTCCATTCCCTCCTACATTTGCCATTTATTCATAGTCCACCTTATGTGTTTCTGGTTCTTCTGTAGCGATTGTGGTAGAAGTTTGATTAGACTTAGTAAACTCATACTTCATCAGCCTCGACATAATGGCAGCGAATCGGCAACAAGTAACCTTATGCTGCATTTCCACTATGGGAACGTAGCGAGCGGTACACCCTGTCCCTTAACCATCATTGAGCGTAACCCCCTCATGTTCCTGGCACTTGATTTTAGTATGGCCTCCTGAGGGGGGCTGACATTTAGCTCCCAGAATGCACCTCCAAAGTGGGCGCACCATAGTGGAAACAAAGAGAGAACCTGTGAGGAGCGTCACTCAGCGCAACACATTTGGGTGGGTTCCTAATGGAAAAGATGAAACAGGGTGTTAATGTTGGTAAATGGTCTTATACTTGTATAGCGCCTTTCTACGCTTTTACAGCACACTCAAAGCACTTTCACATTATTAGTCCATTCACCCAATCGCACTGTCAAGCACTCATGCATTCACACACTGGTGACATCACCAGGAGCAACTGGGGGTTCAGTGTCTTGCTCAAGAACACATCGACATGTTGACTGGAGAAGCCGGGAATTGAACCGCTAATCCTCAAGTTAGGAAATGGCCCGCTCTACCTCCTGAGCCACAGCCGCCCCCAGTTGGGTTGGCAAAGTGCAGGGGGGTCTGAGACATGTAGTCTCATCCTAACTAGACATCTAATAAATCTTGGTGGCCACAGTGGGCCACCTGCTGGGGTTGTATGATGACCACACAGTAACATTTGGTGACCACAGGCCATGGTTAATGTCAAACCCTGGGTCAGGTATGAATCTGGGCTTGAGGGTCACCTGTGAAGCCAAGCTCCACACCGTGTGGCTGATTCAGTATTTTTGTTTGTTGTTTACCAGACAACTCTCTGATCGTCCAGTCACGTTTCATGTTGCTGGAGTCTGTTCTCATCTTCTTCATGTTGTTGGCCTTCTTCTCATACCTGCGCTTCCACAATGCTCCCAACAGGTGAGAGCAGCCTTTACTGTCTGACCTCTGTGACAGGAAGCTGGCTTTGACACTTGAAGTTTCACGAAAGCTCTTCTGGTCTCCTCCTCAGCTCCTGGTTCAGGTACAGCTGGCTGCTTCTCTCTGGAGCCTCGTGTGCTGCAGCCATTGGGTGAGAAACTGACCTCTGACCTGTGGAGATGTGTCAGATTGAGTTGTTTCTTCTTCTGTGGTACACAAACAGTTTTTACATGTGTGTGACACCAGGGTAAAGTACATGGGCGCATTCTCCTACCTGTTGCTGCTGGGCATGGCCTCTCTGCACACCTGGACCCTGATTGGAGACCAAACCCTCAGTCACGTGAGTCCAGATTCACACTGAGTCACTCTGAAATTTCCACATAATCAGTGAGGTTTTAGATTGATCAGTTTGGTTTCAGTCAGGTCTTCAAAAATCCTCCTGCAGAGAGATGGTCTGTCCCAGCTTTATTTTATTGTGCAGGTGATGTGATCAGGTGAGGCAGGTGTGGCTGTTGATTGGTGTATTCAGGAACACTCTGATGTCTGAGATTTACAGCTGGCTGCTGAACACAAAGAGTTCACACTTCACAGCGTTTATGGTGATGCTTATTTTCCAGCAGTAGATATCGGAGTGTCAGACTGTCCTTGAACGCATTCACAAGAAATCAGTACATTATATGAAGTTTGTGTGTGTGTGTGTGTGTGTGTGTGCGCGTGCACATGCATGTGTGCACAGGTGAGTGTGTGTGTGCAGTGTGTGTGCAGAGTTGTGTGTCTGGTGGCGGTTCCTCTCCTGCTCTACGTGTTCTGGTTCTACGTTCACCTGAGTCTCCTGAACCGCAGTGGACCACATGACCAGCTGATGAGCTCCGCCTTCCAGGCCAGTCTGCAGGTACACACCCTCCACACACAGAGATGCACAGTGATGTGCGTATACTGTCCCTGAGGTGGTGCAAGTGGTCATATAGGTGGTTGTACAGCCCCTTAAGAAGATGTAAATGCACAAATCACTTAAAACAACCAGTGAAACAGTATTCCACTACACATTGTGCCTAATGAACCAACAATAAAACATTTCCCATGTACATGTTACCTGTAGTGTCATCCAGCTGGTTCTGTGACCATTTCCCACCATTACAACATTCGACTGCTGCTAATTTAGATAATGGACATTGGGACAAGTGAGTTCTTACAGAGTCTGCATTTTGGAAGTCTGAACCAGAGGGTAAGAGTTCAGACTCGGCGTGAAGACTGTAGGGTGGATCAGATCTAAATGCATTTTTCACTTCTCGTGTAGACACAGAGGAGAGAGGTGTTCTGCGCTGGCAGGAACCTTCACAGCAGTTGTTCCTAGTGGCCACTGAGACACTTGTTGTGGGTCTAGTGGTCATTTTGGAGGATCAGCTGGTCCCTCTGGGAGCTACATGCTGCATTCAATTTACCTGGGAGCTCAGAAGTCAGAAGAAAATGAGAAAAAACTGAGGCTTCTTGGACAACAATATTATAAAACTAGTCCCAAAATTATAAAACTTTGGTCTTGGAAAATAGGCGAACAACAGGCTGAAAGACCACTTCTAAAATACGAAACCCAAGAAATGGTAAGATGCGTCATAAACACTCTTTTGAGATTTACTATAAGGACCTATATACCCAAGTGAACAAACCTGACTCCTTAGTAACTGATCAATTCCTGAATTCTCTGGATCCTCCCTCAATAGGAGAAAATCAGGGAAAGTTGACAATGCAGATGAGCTGGTTCCTGAGTGAAGGCAAACAAACCACCTGGGTCAGATGGTGTCAGTGCAGAATGGTACAAAACATTCAAACCAGAACTGATGCCAGTGCTTCTTAGATGCTTTCACCACACCCTTAAAGAGGGACAAACACCTCAGTCTTGCTCACCTCTAGGATCCTGTCTCAGCTGTGACAAATAACATTGTTTACGCTGCTCAAAGACCCAGGCCCTGTTGATCAAGTGATCGATTGGTTGGCTCTGTGTCTGTCTTCGTCTTCAGGGCGGTCTGTCCAGGATCACTCAGGGGCAGCCACTGGAAGTCGCCTATGGCAGTCAGGTTACTCTAAGAAGCTCTGCCTCTCAGCCTGTTCCCTGCTGGCTCCACTCACACAAAACCAACTACCCAATCAGGTGCTGCAGCTCACACTACCACAGCAGCCAATCAGAAACCTCTCAGGTGGAGTTTAACTAACATGACTTCTGGTTTCCTGTTACTGTGTTCAGGTATGAAAATGGGCATGGCAGCTCCCACCAGCAGCAGGTCACCTGTTATCCCTTCAAAGATGTCAACAACTGGTGGATCATCAAACACCCTGGCAGGTAGGTCACCTCTCTGCCCCAGTGCATGCTCGGAGATGATGTGCCTGTCTCACCTGTGTTTGTGTGTCAGACAGGAGCTGGTGGTCAACAGTCCTCCTCAACCTGTCCGTCATGGCGATGTCATCCAGCTGGTTCATGGTATGACCTCGCGCTACCTAAACAGGTAAACAGATGACTGCTGTGGTGCATTCAAAGACAGTCCAACATGTAAAACAGTGCAGGAGCTTGAGCGTTATGTTGCCTCTGAATGTTTCCAGTTTTTCGAGGTTATGTAGTTGCATGTGGAAGTAAAAATGACTGATAGATTTCTACACACATCTGTAACATTCCTTTGTGTGTGTTTTTTACCTGTGTGTTTCAGCCATGACGTGGCAGCTCCCATGAGTCCTCATGCTCAGGAAGTCTCAGGATACATCGACTTCAATGTCTCCATGCCAGCTCAGAACCTGTGGAGGGTGGTAAGCACAAGATCTGATCTGGTGTTTGTGTTATTAGCAACAGACAGCAAGCTGTAAGTCTGTAGTACTGCAAATACCTGGAGGCCTCAAGCCAGGTTATAATCCTGGTTAATATCAGGGTATGATCCTGTAACCTCTGAAAGTTCACCACATAATACACGAGAGCTCGGTCTGTTACTGGACCTGAGTTGTGAGGACTGTATGTGGGGTTGTGTTGCTAGATCTGTGAGGACATTTTTACACTGTGAAGACATTTTGGCTGCTCCTCATACCTTCCAAGGGCTGTTTGAGTGGTACAAGTTAAGTACACCCCAAACTGTTTCTAGTGCCTACGACCACGATACAGAGTTCTCATACAGTGGGCGAACTGTGTTTTCTGATAGTTTGTCAGTTTGGATTTGAACGTTTATCTAAATCCTCCAGCTCTTGTACCGTGAGGATGTAGACAGGACTCTGAAAATACCTGAAAATTGAGCTGAATACTGGTGCCTATGAGCGAGGCTTCCTCCTCAGCAGAGGCAGTAAACACAGCATACAGACCTGCTGGTGTCTCTGCTCTATTCAGAGCTGAACCAGAGGTTCAGTGGTAACGAAAAGTAACGTCAACATGATAAACAACATGGCTACGGCTACGTGCTGACACTCCTCTCGTAGCAGAGCTGCTAGTTCAGCTCCAGCACAGGTGTCCACCCTGCAACTCTCATAGGGACAGAAACATGTAGAGACTGTCTGAGCTCCACCAGACTCCCCAAGTGTCCAGCAGAGAACAGGAAGGTTGTGGCTGTTACCTCAGATACACCGACTGCTGCACTGGGCATGCTCAGTCTCCCTATGACCTCGACCCTCCATCATTTATTACATGACCTCTGCTGGGAGAGAGGCTGCTAGCTGTGTCTGAGGGTGTAGTTACCCTTAATACCTGATTTTAGGGTTCAGGTGAGAATCAGGTGTAGGGGTAGGATTATGGTTAGGGGTTAGGGCATGCATTTTGTCAGTGACATGAGTTAAGACAAACGTGTGTGTCTTTGTGTTCAGGATGTCACTAACAGAGAGGTGGAGTCAGAAGTGTGGAAGACCATCCTGTCTGAGGTCCGATTAGTTCACATTAACACCTCAGCTGTCCTCAAGGTATTAACCAGAAGTGACCATATGACACACCTGAACTAAGTGACCTTATAAAGACATAGTAATGTGTGTACGTACGCGTGTGTGTGTGTGTGTGTGTGTGTCTGTCTGTGTGTGTGTAGCTGAGCGGTATGTCCCTTCCAGACTGGGGTTTCCATCAGTTGGAGGTTGTAGCAGAGAAACTGTTTAAAGCTCACAGCAGCAGTTTGGGATGGACAGTGGAGGAGCACCGTTATGGAACCAGTACGACCTGACCTCACAGCCCCAACCACAAAGACAGAGTCTGTGTCCAACATCAGACCCGTTCAGTGTGCTACTGAGCCACTTAAACATACTGTATCTATGCCTGGATTATTGTCACTTTCTGTGTCATCCACTCTCAGTAAAAAGCACAGAATCATCTGTGTTTAGTCTAAAATGTGAACTGAAACTACACTGACACCTTCACAGGTTTCTGTTGATTCATATTCACACCTCTCCTGATCACTTGTCTGAAGCTGGTCATTTACCAAATGTCACCAAGCATTTATTATATTTAATGAATACAGATGTTTTACTGTCTGTGTGACAGCGTTTTACAAAACTATGGGAATTTTTGACCTACATATAAAGTGACCTCAAGCTATCCCACAGTGCAGCAGTAAAAGCAGTGAAGAGGTACTAAGAACTGACTCAGGTAGAAATTGTAGAGTCTGGTCTTAATATGACCAGCTGAGCTCTGCTATGAAGATGTCATGTACCCCCGAGGCAGAGTGAGGCAGACTGCTTTTACGTCTTTAGCTTCATCAGCCCTGTGATATGACGCAACACACTCAGTGGTCAGTTTATTAGGAACACCCATGTCTGACTGAATCAGTTTAATCAAACAGTCCTGCAGCAAATCCTCCTCCATGAAGGTAATAATGTTCATTCTGTGTGATCACTGTGGAGGCTGCAGTTTGCGCTGCTGTTCAACTGGAGTGTGTTGCACAGAGAGCTGGTTCTGGTGTTTGTGGTGGATTTAGGAGGGAGGAGGATTTGATGCCAAACTGTTGGGTTAGACTGACTTAGTTGTTGGTAGGTGTACCTAATAAACTGACCACTGAATGTGTGTGTGTGTGTGTGTGTGCAGGTCAGGAGCAGAAGGAGAGGGAGGCGGAGCTTCATTCTCCTACTCACATTGACGTTGACAGAAAAATTTCATTCTGGGCAAAGTTTTTTGAACTTCAGGTATGTAGTTGAACGCATCATCGCTCCGTCAGCCAATCAGATCACACCTTTACCTCTGGATTTGTCACATTACATTTCATTAAAAAGTGCTGCACAGTGTTAATTCCGTTAACGAAATCTATGACAGAAAACGACCTATTCTTCAGGATGAAAACGAAACTAAAACTAAATGTAAACGTTTGATAAGGAGAAATGTTTAACATTTTTCGTCAACGAAATAAAATCGATAATGTGAAAGATGGATGAACAGACATGAGATGACTTAATGACCTGCCGTATCTGTGGAGTCACAAACTGTAGGCCCTCCAGTGAAACAGTTTCCTCTACAGGCCAAAATCTCTGGTTCCGGAGCTGAATTAGCCTCTGGATGTTTCACCACCGTCTTACATTCAGTAACGTCCTGTCTCCGGCGGTAGCGTGTTCTGGCAAAAACAGGTTCATGGATCATATCGACAGTCCAGAGAATTACGCACACAAACCGCTAGAACGCGCTGGGAAACCGCAGCAGCGCAGCACATGGAGCGGCAGGATAACGTGCCATGAACCGCTGTGGACGGTGCTATAATGTTAACACTCCTCTCAGGTCCAGGATTAATGTGGACAGGCGGCCATAAGTCATCTCTACATGGCCGCTGCAGAAACTCACTATTTTAATGTTATCTGACGATTTACAGTCGCCTCTGAACTAACTGAAGGGGATTTTAGTCCAAATGTGAGCGAGTCCGACTTCTGCAGAGCGACACTGTGGAAATAAAACAGTTTCCCACAAACTTCACGACAGATGGGAACAACACGTGTAACCATGGTGACTGTCCACAACCGGGATGAAGAAGATGTACCTGCTGTAAATATTAAAAATGCACTTTATAAATGACTAAAGCACAACTAAAATGGGTTTAGTTTTTATTGACTAAAACTAGACTTAACATTTGACTAAAACCAACATGCCTTTTCCTCAAAAGACAAGCGAGATGAAATTCAGCTGTCAAAACTGGCATTGACACAACAGAAGTTTATAATCGTTTGACTGAACATGGAAGAACAAGTGTAAACCTGGTGAGGAAAGGGATACATTACAGACTGGTGAACAAAATATGCTGAGTAAAGAACACAGAGCTAAAGTTTCCCAGACGCTGTGGTTCTTGGGCAACAAACTAGTTTAATGCTTGTAAACACCTTCACAGACTAAACACGAAGCCTTGTGATTATGATTTTGATGCGAGGGAACTCAGCTCATTATCCACAGCAGCACCTGATGTTGTTTTCCTCTGTAAACAGTGATGTCATATTGTTGCTATAGCAGCGGGCTGATGTCAGGTTGTGATGTCATGACAGTGGAAGATGCTGATGGTGAAACAGAAGGATTCTGAACACAAATACAGCTCCTCCCCCTTAGAGTGGATCACCATGGAAACCAACATCGCATACTGGCTGCACCCATCCACCAATGTAACACACACACACACACACACACACACACGGTGGTGTCTTTCTAGAATTGTCCTCACAATGTGGGCACTGAACAAAATTTGTCCAGCATGTTCTGTCTGTGTTTCAGGCTCAGATCCATCTGATCGGTAACCCAGTGTCATGGGGTGTGGCCACCCTCAGCCTACTGGCCTATCAGCTGCTGGCAGCTGTCTACCTGCTGAGAAGGAGACGGGGCTTAAAAGACATAACTGATGGTACATGTTTCAGGCCTTAGCAGTCAGCTCTGATGTCTCGCTCAGCTCCGACCTTGTGTTGCTGCTTCCCATCCATGTGTGTCAGGGCCATGTACCCGGCTCCGGTGTGAACACCGCTGAGCTCCTAAACTGCCACATGGTCAAAGGTCAAGGTCAAAGTGTTTGTCATATGCCCAGTTAGGAAACGTGTTTCCCTGTACAATGAAATTCTTACTTTGCCGTCCACATGAATGCCACAAAATACAAATGAAATGTAAAGTAGATAAATAACACAAAATCGAAGGCACTTTAAGCAGCAAATGCAGCTGTATGATAAAAATATAAGAATATAATAAGAGAATGTATGCTGCATCGGAGCAGCATGTGCAGCAGTCAACAGTCAATGTGCAATTATGCATGTGCAAACTGAGAATGTAAACAGTACATGACTTATTTCCTGGTAATAAACTCCTCAGCTGTTTAGGAGTGTGATGGCAGAGGGAAAGAAAGAGTTTTTCAGTCTGGAGGTCCTGCATTTCACACTTCTGAACCTCCGGCCAGAGGGTAGGTAGGAAAACAGTCCGTGCTGGGGGTGGGTGGGGTCCTTGAGGATGGAGGCAGCTTTCCTACGCACCCTGCGGTGGTAAATGCTCTGCAGAGAGGGCAGTGGAGTCCTGGTGATCTTCTCCACAGTCTTTACCACTCTCTGCAGGTGCTTGCAGTCCATAGCAGTAGTGCTGCCATACCAGACAGTGATGCAGCTGGTCAAGATGCTCTCAATGATGCAGCTGTAGAAGTTGCTGAGGATCCTAGGCGACATGCCAAACCTCCTCAGGAAGTACAGCCGCCGTTGGGCCTTCTTGACTAGCTGTGTGGTGTTAAGTGTCCAAGTGAGGTCCTCACTGATGTGGATGCCCAGGTCCAGCCCTGTAAACATGATCCAGAGTGTTGTTGCCCCGAGTGGGAATGTTCACATGGGCGAAACCGTCCTGCAGGGTGCCTTCAGTCACACATGCACAGATGTAAGTGAAATGTGAGCCACATATACACAGGAATAACAACCATGTCGTGTGTGTGATGGTCAAATGACCCAGTTTCCTCCCAAACCCCTGGGTTACGATATGTTCCTTCCAGTTTGGACTGATCTGAATTTTGTCCATAAATGTCGAGTGCATGTGAAACGTCCTGGTCTCTCCAATGACCCTGTGTTTATTGTTACCGGTCTGTGAGGGGCCAATGCCGAATGATGCCCACAGCTGTAAGCAAAATAAAATGTATCTTTTGTCTATCAACACATAAGAATGAATTAAATCTAAAGTCAGAATTTCATGGAAGTAAGAATTTAAATTTACAAGAAAACCTTCATCCACATAAACAAAAATAGGGCACTGAGGCGAGTCACAAGGTGAGAACAGAGATGTTTCTCTGCGGGAAGAGTCACCACTCTGATGTGTTTTTGTCTTCTCAGCCTGTGAACCGACATATTTGATGAATGTAATAACTGAATATAAAGGTGTTTCTTTAGTTATGAGGTTCTAAGTCTTGTCTCTTCCTGTGTGATGTGTTGTGTTTTCAGGTGTGTGGAGTCAGTTTGTGTGTCTGGGATGTGTGTGTGTCGGTGGTTGGTTGGTGAACTTTGTTCCATTTCTGCTGATGGAGAAAACTCCTGCCTGCTCTGTGTTACCTGTACGTTCTGAGCCCCGCCCTGCTGGAGCACACACATACTCACCTGCTCAGGTAAACACACACTTGCAGTATAGATATGCAGCAGCACCAAATTCATGTTGATTAACTCACAAATTAGTTCATTCAACTTGATATTACTACTGGTCACAGGTAAACCTGTAGCCCAGCAGGCAGAGCAGAGTAACAGTCTTAAGTGTTCACATGGTTTCTGTGAAGTGCTTTAAGATCTGGGTTCCAGGTGCTCTGGGGTTTTTACTGCAGCAGAGCAGGAAGTCATGCTAATGTACAGATGTGAATTAGTGAAAAGGTGTTGATAAAATTTTGTTTGACATGTATACACTGTTTCTGTCTGTCTGCAGCAGTGTGACACATCGGCAAGCGTTGTGCATGTGTGTGTTGGCCGGGTTGTTGTCGGTCTTCCTGTCCTATCGAAACTTCTGCCCTTTGACATACGGCAGCCCTGAGCTCTCAGCCAATCAGCTGCAAGGACTGAAGTGGAGAGACTCCTGGGACATCCTGTACCGCCTCCGATAGCGTCACAAAGAGAGAGACAGGTGACTGTGTGACAGGGTGTGTTTTCCTCATCATAAATTATTTTTGTGGAAGTGATCGAAGGCTAAATGTGTGCCAAGTTTTATATGGACATTGACTGAACAGAATCTAAATCTGTGTCCTGGTCTCCATGCGGAGCTGCAGTGGAGACAGACACCTTTGGAATAGATTCTTGTGGCCTGGCTAACTTGCACATAAGGGCTTTAGATAAATGTGTTTGAGCACAGAGCGGAGCCTCTCACACTGAAACACATTAGAGAGAGGTTGTGTTCAGTGTGATGGCAATAAAGGCCTATTTACGTGGTCTTACAGACACCTGACTATTGGACTTAAAAAATAATGGGAAGCGAGTAGAAACAAAAATATCATGAACAGGAAAACATGGTTCTTTTATTTTGACATTTTCTAAACTTGAACACATTTTCAGATGAACACCGGTTGTTGATTCATATTAAAGCTGAGTTGGTGTCAGACTGTGGTCTCAGCAGGGCAGTGAGAACTACAGTGAAGTGGGTACAGAGGCTCCGCTGTGTTGTAGTCCTGAACCAGGACAGTCACACCCTGTCACAGATCATACAAAGTGTAAAAGAAGTATGTTGAACCCACACACTGAGCAGGAGGCAAAAACGAGAAAAGTAGTTATTCTGAGAGAGGACAAGTTCTACATTTAAAGCTGGTACATATCACTGTTGCTGACTTGGATTTTGCCAATAAAACAGTTTGTTGATTTTCTATTCATGCATTTCGCCTCTCATCCAAAAGTCGTCTTCATTTATGAGTACGACATATTGGAACATGAAAATTATGGTCTGTTTGTCATCTGTTCCTTCAGTATTTCCAGTTAGTCTGAAAGATATAAAATGTACAGAAGCAGAAACCAGACTTTAGAAAACTGCTGCTTGTTCACAATTTTTATCATGAACTCAGAAATCAAATCAAGAAGAAGACTGAAATTGGAAACAATCAAATGTTAGGTGTGTTATTATTTTGAATAGTGTTAATACTTTTCTGCTTGTGGCTGACAGCAGTAGTTTGATCTTTAAGGATTTTGTCTTAAAATTTTCCTGTAACACGTCAAATATCCAGGTTGGTTTCTGACCATTGTAAGCATTTTTGTAATTAGAAAAGTATTAGAAAAGTATTTATCTAGTTTAAAAGTATGTTTATACAGTTCAATGTTTTGTGCTATGATGAACATGTTGTGAAGATACAGAGCAGCTAAATAAAATACTAACAGAAAACGAGTGTGTAGCCCACTTTGGTTTTATACAGAATTGTTGCGTTTTATTTTTTAATACAGGGTGATTTTTACACAATAATGTAAACATATTTAAAGCAATAACCGGATAGTCGAAGCAATCTTAAATCAAACATTGCATTGCGCATTTTCCATTAACGCAATAAAGTACAAATGTTTCGGCGGAACGAAAATGGCTGGACAACCGGAAGTGAGCTCGGGCGAAGCAAATAACGAGCGGACAGAGCAGTACTCTTAGTGTTTGTGAGTTTGTTATAGCGAACCACAGACAGCTTGATCAGCTAACAGACAGTAAAATAAAAGTCCTTTTTGTTTTTTTTTCGGGAAGTTTTAACTCGAATCTCGAGCTGAGGGTGAAACATCGCAGGAGAAAAATTCTTGTCGCACAGCCTGCTGGGTAGTATGTTAACGATAGAGCTACGTTGATTGGAGGTCATCGGCACGTGGAGATAGGAAATAAAGATATTAAAGTCAAAATAAAGACAAAGAGCATATTTAGCAAAGAGACGGACACCGGGGTCGAGACGGAAGTCGCTGACGGTCAGAAAATAATCAAAATCGGTTTGTAAGCTTGTTACTTGATCAATTCTTCAAACTGCTACAGCGTACTGCTCAGTTTAATATCAGTTTAATATTACTCTGGTTGTAGTAATCTACTGTTGCATCACGTCTGTACTGGAGCTGGGCTATGCTCAAAGAGTACTGAGTGGGTTTATGAAGGCACATCATCAGAATCAGCTTTATTGGCCAGGTGTGTTGGACAAACGAGGAATTTTACTCTGGTATAGTGGCTCTCAATGCGTATGTACATGGCCTTATGGGTAAGTAACCAATATAAGGCTGAGAACAGAAGTAAAGAAATAATGTGCAATCAAGCAAATGAATGTGTCTTAGGGGTAAAAAATAAAGTACTATATACACACAGTCTGGATTCGACAGATCGATATGTACAAGGTATATATTTACAGGTGTTGCACTGAGGGTTATTGTCCAGTCATACTGTCGTTGGTTAAGTGTTCATCAGGGTGACAGCCTGGGGGAAGAAACTGTTCCTGTGCCTGGTTGTCTTGGTGCACAGTGACCGGTAACGCTGCCCAGAGGGGAGGAGTTCAAACAGATTGTGTCCGCGCTGTGAGGGGTGTGCAGTGATCCTCTCCGCCCTCCTTTTGCTCCGTGAGGTGTACAGGTCCTCCATGGAGGGCAGGCTCACACCAATGACCTTTTCTGCAGTCCTGACTGTCCGCTGAAGTCTGTACTTGTCCTGTTTGGTTGCTGAGCCAAACCAGACAGTGATGGAGGTGCAGAGAACAGACTGGATGATTCCTCTGTAGAACTGTATCAGCAGCTCCTAGGGCAGGGCGGACTTCCTGAGCTGGTGCAGGAAATTCATCGTCTGCTGTGGCTTCTTGGTGATGGTCCTGATGTTGGATGTCCACTTCAGGTCCTGGGAGATAGTGGAGCCCAGGAACCTATAGGACTTTACTGCTGACCATGTGTTAAACCATGTTTTTCCAGTAAGGCAGACCTTTCTTCAAACTTGGTTTAATTAATCCAGGCTGGGCCATAAACCGGATAACCTGCCCAGATGCACACTCACCTGTATGGATGAGTGGACTCTGGTGACACTGTTGGATAATCTTTAGCACTGCAGTGGTAGTGGGGGATGGTGTTGTACTGGACTGCATTATATTCAGGGGGGTTCCTAATATTCTGATCACATTGTATAAATGCGGACTGTTCACACCATTGGAAATGGTGAAAACTGTGAGCTCAGTGTAAATAATGGTAAAAGTAATTTTACGTATCAATGGAAACAAGAGAAAAATGATGAAATGAAAAATGATCCCTCAGCACCGCTGGTGCTCTTAAAGGAGGAAAATATATCAGAGACATGGAAACAGCCTACCCTTGTCCTTGAGTGGGATGTGGTAGGAAAAAAAATGTAAGCACTCAGACGATGGTTGATAATAAAATGCCTTCAGTAAATTTGGGCTACCACATCAAAAATACATTGTCACACCTGTCCTCCCCAGGTTGTCTCTTTGAATGTTTAAATTGGGTTTGTTTCTGCCACATCCCACTCATGGACAGGAGTAGTTTTTTTTCCATGTTCTTGATATTAAAAAAACGCACGATGTCAGCTTTTAAAGACAGACTGAACTGAATTAGTCCAGTCCACAGACCTGTTTGGCTCTCTCTGTTTCCACAGACATGTCTCTCTCTCTGTCAGCAAAGAGAGACAGGATCCAGCAACAGGTGGAGGAACTGGAACAGAGTCTGTCTGTAACACACACTGAACTGGAGTTGCTGAGCAGCGAGACAGGTACCAGTCTCTTTCTCTATTGGTCCCTCTCTTGACCGGTCTGTCTTTCTCTCTACCTGTCTGTTTACCCCTCTCTTTACCTACCTGTCTCTGTCTCTTTCTAGCCACCTCTGTCTCTCTCTCTTACCTGGCTGTCTCTAACAATGTTGTTGTGTGTCTTTGGTCAGATGATGATGATGACACTGAGGAAGAGGCGGGACAGGTAAGGACTTATAACACAGATTATGAACACACCAAAAACATGCCTTGGTTTCCATGGTGACATGTCTGAATAGAAGTACAGACCTCAGTGAGTCCAGATCAGACCTGCCTGACTTCAACAGTCACAGTAACATAAAGACAGGTCAGGCTGGACTGTGGTACTTTAGTGAGTATCATTACCACAGTATTTCAGCAGACATTCTTATGGTAGGTACCATGTTGGTGCAGCAGTACACTGCTGCTGTACTGTAGTGTTGTACAGGTGGTAGTAGAGTAGTGATGCTTTGGAGGAACACACAGAAGCTTTTGCACTGAGTGAGATCTGTGTGTGTCCAGGCTGCAGCAGGTCTGTTGGCTCAGAGAGACAAGATCCAGAAAGAGATCCAGAACCTGGAGACTGTCCTGGGACCACACAGTCCAGTCTGTGTGTCAGGTACTTGTCTGTCTGTCTGTCTGTCACAGTGGTTCCCCTTGTGAAACAGCTGTAGCCTTTTCAGCTAAATGCTTTCAGGTAACAGCTTCAATAAGAGTGATGGAAAATACAGTGGGTACGGAAAGTATTCAGACCCCCTTAAATTTTTCACTCTTTGTTATATTGCAACCATATGCTAAAATCATTTAAGTTCTTTTTTTTTCCTCATTAATGTACACACAGCACCCCATATTGACAGAAA
>NW_018127906.1:850567-854547 GCF_001952655.1 Monopterus albus | reverse complement strand
GTCTTGCACTGAGGAGAGGCTTCCTTCGGGCCACTCTGCCCTAAAGCCCCGACTGGTGGAGGGCTGCAGTGATGGTTGACTTTCTTTGACTTTCTACAACTTTCTCCCATCTCCCGACTGCATCTCTGGAGTTCAGCCACAGTCATCTTTGGGTTCTTCTGTACCTCTCTCACCAAGGCTCTTCTCCCCTGATAGCTCAGTTTGGCCGGACGGCCAGCTCTAGGAAGGGTTCTGGTCGTCCTAAACGTCTTCCATTTAAGGATTATGGAGGCCACTGTGCTCTTAGGAACCTTAAGTGCAGCAGAAATTTTTTTGTAACCTTGGCCAGATCTGTGCCTTGCCACAATTCTGTCTCTGAGCTCTTCAGGCAGTTCCTTTGACCTCATGATTCTCATTTGCTCTGACATGCACTGTGAGCTGTAGGGTCTTATATAGACAGGTGTGTGGCTTTTCCTAATCACGTCCAATCAGTATAATCAAACACAGCTGGACTCAAATGAAGGTGTAGAACCATCTGAGGGATGATCAGAAGAAATGGACAGCACCTAAGTTAAATATACGAGTGTCACAGCAAAGGGTCTGAATACTTATGACCATGTGATATTTCAGTTTTTCTTTTTTAATAAATCTGCAAAAATGTCAAACATTCTGTGTTTTTCTGTCAATATGGGGTGCTGTGTGTACATTAATGAGGAAAAAAATGAACTTAAATGATTTTAGCATATGGCTGCAATATAACAAAGAGTGAAAAATTTAAGGGGGTCTGAATACTTTCCGTACCCACTGTATGTGACACAGACAAACCCTAAACCTCAGCAGCAGTATTTTTATTTTTAGTCACTCAAAAGAAGAAGTCTACAGGGTATACATTCTTCATATTTAGTGTGAGTGTGTGTGAATGGGTGAATCTTAAAGCACTTTGTCCATGTAAGGCAGAAAAGCCCTATACAAGTGCAGTCCATTCACCATCTAAACAAAGCACTTAAAAAAAGATTCTGTTTAAGTGTTTCTACAACAAACGGCACGAACACCCCATCATGCAGTCTGAGTAGTTTCACTTCTCTCTTGCAGATGTTCTGCAGACGGGACACTGTGAAATATTTAACAATGACTCTGTATTGTGTATTAATTAAGAGTAAAAATGTTACTGATGTAAACATGGCCTCATGTTTTATGTTGAAATATAAACAGTAGAAATGAGCTGCTTCGGTTCATCTTTCAGCCACAGACCGGTCGTCTGTACTGGTCTGTACATCCCTAGTTTCTACATCATGAGTCTGTCTGTTAACGTCTGATCTTCTTCTGTTTAGATGGTGATGACAGCAGTGGTGAGGAGGTCAGTAACTCCGTCTGTTACTCTGTCAGTTACAGCCAGATGAGTCAGTATTATTCTAACTGTGTCTGTGTCTATGTTCAGAGTGAGCTGGAGCTGTCAGTGGACTCCTGTATTCAGCTGAATCTGGTCTACCAGCAGGTGGTCCAGGAGACGCTGGACCAGCTGGAGACACTACTGACACAGAACCAGAGGCAGCAGGTCAGTACAGACCCGCAGCCATAGACAACAGGTAAGTATTGATAATAACTTGTTTTCTCTCTGTAGAAGGAACTGGTGTCGCAGCTGTCTGGATCAATCAAAGAGCCTTCCAGAGAGCAGTCCACCCCATCCTCCTACCAGCAGCCAGTCAGCATGTTCCTGGGCCGCTTCCTCAAACCATACTTCAAGGACAAACTGACAGGACTGGTAAGGCAGACAGAGACATGGACATAAACACAGTTGTACTACAGGGCTGGGTGATTACTCAAATGTTATTTTAAGTTGTGATTAAGCTTCCAGCAGTTATAAAAACAAAATAATTGCACTGCGTTTTGCATTGATGCTGTTCTTTTGTCCTGTGTTATAAATCCGGTGCATCCCTTTAGCACTTTACAGTGCAAGCATGTTTTTCTCACATCCGGTGAAGTGAAATGTTACCTGAGCTCGGTACTGTACGTGCAGTAAAAAGTCAATAAGAGTAATCTGTTAAAACACCTGCTGGATAAATTGCAGTGGAGATTCCTGGACAACTCTGCAAGCAACAAATTTTCAACAGTGTTAGCTAAATGCAGGTACAGCTCGCAGGCTGATTAATGTGGTGGAGGACGAAGGTGAGCTTGAAATAATTCCCATAGCATCCAAAGACTACACGTATGAATTACCCTCGAGAGCGTCCACTGTGTTTAAGATATACAGCTTGTATGAAGACGAGAAAGCTAAAGTGGAGGAGACATTGAAACAGACGAATACAGTTGCCTCACCAGAGATTACTGATACCTCAGGGCCCCTTTAAGGTACATTTAGAAATAGTGGTGGAAGTAGTACTTGGATCCTTTACTTCAGTAAATGTAGCAATACAACAGTGTAAAAGTCCTGCATTCAAAATGTTACTTGAGTAAAAGTACTAGCACCTTCACCAGAGAAGAGCTTCTGAACATCACACACCTCACTCCAAACACATTTTTTCACATTTTTGCTAATGCAAAAAAGCAGTGTGGACATTCTGGTCCATCATCCAACTGAACGACTACAGACCTGTCGCCCTGGCGTCTGTAGTCGTGAAGTCCTTTGAGAGACAGGTGTTGGCCCACCTGAAGGACATCGTAAAACCCTTGCTAAATGTACTTAGTTACTTTCACTACTGTTTAGAACAGGTAAAAAAAAAAAAAGTGATCAATTTGCAATTAATTGCGACTTGACTATGGACAATTATGTGATGAAAATATTTAATCGATTAACAGCACAATTTGAATCTTATTAAAGTTCAGGAACCCCTAAAGAAGTTTTTTTTAAAGTCCAAAGTCAGTGAGTAATCGCAATTATGATTTTTGCTATAATTGTGCAGCCCTAGTGTACTGTTGACAGATGACCACTGAAGAGCCGTTTCACTTTGTGTGCAGGGTCCTCCAGCCAATCAGGAGACAAAGGAGAAGAGTAGCATGATGACGGGATGTCTGAACAACAAGAAACTGAAGATGAAACGATGTAAAATCATATCTGTCCATGCATATACATACATGCATCTACTTAGATACACAAAACAATGATTCATGACTTTGACATCTGTTGCTTCATGTAACTCACCTTCAGTGTGATGCCCCCCTATCTGACCCCTTTCTACATCCCTGTCTGACCTCATGTCTGTCCCCCTATCTGACCCCCTTTCTAAATCCCTGTCTGACCCCCTGTCTGCCCTTGCTGTGTCTCCAGGGGAGGGTTGGCAGAAAACTCTGCTGATCCACTCGGTGGCCAGAGACAGTCTGAGGCGACTGATCCAGCCAAAACTCTCTAAGTAACATCAATTTGTTGTTGTTGTTGTTGTTGTTGTAATATCGTATTACTACAGCTACTCAGTCAGTTTATTAGGAACACCTGTATCAGACTAAGTCAATCTAAACCTACAGTCCTGAATTAAATCGTCCTCCATGAAGTGATAATGTTGAATTTGTATTCAAACTTTTTCACACAGGTGTTGATTCACCTGTGTTGTGTAATACCGACTAAATTAATTTGAGCTGGGTATACCTGATAAACTGACTGAGTGTATACCACACAGTAGTGACTGAGAAGCATCCCTGCAGTGTTGTTGTGACCAGCAGTCACCTGGATCCATCAGGGCACCCACTAGAAACCCGCAGAAACAGCTGCAGTTTCTCCATCTACTGATGATGTAACATGTCACTTCACCCTGGTCTGACTTTAACTAAGCAATTTAGGGAAGTGTTATGGGAAAACGAGGTTCTTGCACTGTACGCTTCACTGGCAGCACCAACCTAACAGATTCAGACTTCTGGAACCCTTCCATATACAGTGAGGAACAGAAGTATTTGAACACCCTGCAATTTTGCAAGTTCTCCCACTTAGAAATCATGGAGGGGTCTGAAATTCACATTGTAGGTGCATTCCCACTCTGAGAGACAGAATTAAAAAAAAATTTCAGGAAATC
>NW_018127906.1:836440-849309 GCF_001952655.1 Monopterus albus | reverse complement strand
CTACAATGTGAATTGTCAGACCCCTCCATGATGTCTAAGTGGGAGAACTTGCAAAATCGCAGGGTGTTCAAATACTTCTGTTCCTCACTGTACATGTGTGCACATGTCAGTTTAAACACAGATGTCACAAAATAAAAATGTAGTTTAACAGTTGTTGTATATTTGTACCACAGCTGTTAAAGTTTTATTTAATGATTTCACTCACTTCTGGATGTGTTAGTGTATATATAATGTCTGTGTTTCAGGGTGGACTTTCTGAGTCAGAAGCTGTCCTCAGCAGAGGAGGCAGAGAGGCAGCAGCTCAGGGAGCAGATCGACAGTTTGGAGAGAGAAATCGACTTGCTCAGGTTCATGTTCCTGAGGGTCTCATTATCTCTGATGTCCCTCTAGAAATCCATGTAGAAACCAGTTGCCTGGTTCTCACAGGAACCTGAATTTGTGTGTGTGTGTGTGTGTGTGTGCTGAAGTCCTCTGTCTCTGATTGATCAGAGGGAAGAAGGAGGAGGAGCTGATTGGTGATCGATATGAAGAACATGATTGGCAGAAAATTTCAAATATTGATGTAAGTGTGAAAGTCAGCCAATCAGAGAGTGAGCAGAGTACATCAGACTGTCAGTAAGATCCCTTCACCCCTTCTCCTACACTTCTCACCCTTCCTCCTCGCCTCCTTCTTCTCCCCCTCAGTTTGAAGGGACCAAGGATGCGGATGACATTTGTTGTTTCTGGCAGAACTTCCTCCACCCGTCCATCAATAAGTCTCGGTGGAGTCAGGGGGAGGTGGAGCAGCTGAAGGAGGTCAGCAGGAGGCATGGAGAGAGACACTGGGAGACAATCGCCCAGAAGCTTGGGGTGAGGAGGTGTCTTCACCTGTCTGTCTGTCTCACCTGTCCCCATCCACCCATCTGTCTATTTGATATCTGTCTCAGATAGGGAGGATGGCGTTCATGTAACTCTCCAGCGTTTTATGTCAGACAGTTCTGTGCTTGACCTGTCTGTCTCTTACCTCTCCCACCTGTCTCTCTTTTACCTGTGCCTGTCTCACCTCCCTGTCTCTCAGACGGGCAGGACAGCCTTCATGTGTCTTCAGACATTCCAGCGTTTCGTCTCAGACTCATTGAGACGCAGCATTTGGACTCCGGATGAAGACGCTCTGCTCAGAGAGCTCATGGACAAGATGCGGATCGGAAACTTCATCCCCTACACACAGAGTAACGACATAACGCCATTTGGGTGTGATTGATAAATAACAATAACTTGTTTTTACATCCTGACAGTCTGTCGTCTGCAGTTACAGAACAGCTCATCTGTAAACCTGTGTGTGTGTCTCTCTTCCCCCACCTGTCTGACACTCAGTTAGTTACTTCATGGAGGGTCGGGACCCTGCTCAGCTGATCTACAGGTGGAACCAGGTTTTGGACCCGAGCCTGAAGAAAGGACCGTGGACCAAAGAGGAAGACCAGGTGGGAAGGGGGGTGGGGCTTTGACAGGACACACCTGCAGAACAGATAACAATAACTAGAGTGTTAGTAAGGAGCACTAAATACCTGGTTAGATGCTGTACACCCTCACTTGAAGTATAAACACCCGGGAGGCAGAGCCCTCCGGGATCCACATGAAAATGGTCCTGAACTCAGAGGAACCAAATCCACTGGACCCAGATTTACTGTTAGTTACTGCTGCGGCCACACATCAGTGTCTGCGTGATGCCTGCATGCACACGGCTGAACAAGCAGAACTGTGTCTGAGTCTGAACTTAAAGGGGTAGTTTGTAACATTTCTGCTTATTTGCCTCCTAGTGATGGACGACATGCCCACAGCTTTCATTGATTTTAGTAATCAATCATGGTCGATATAATTTGGCTTTTTTTGACAAAAAAACGTACAAAAAAAACTCTTGTCAAAGTGAAAACGGGTTTCTACAAAGTAATGTCAAATAAAAATATGTGATGTGATAAGTGATTGCATAAATATTCACCTACTTTAAAATGACGGACCTAATTTAACAGAGGTCCAGCCAATTGGTGCTAGTAGTCTCACAGATAGAGAAACTGGGATCGCCCTAGCGCGGTGAATGTGTCTCAGGTGATCGTAGTATAAAAACACCTGTGTCTGGAAGGTCCAGTCACCGGTTAGTCAGTATTTCTGGCTACCATTACACCATGAAGACAAAAGAACATCTCCAAGCAACTCGGAGAAAGTGTGATTGAAAAGTATAAGTCAGGGATGGATACCAAAAAATTTCCAAGCCACTGAACAGCCCCTGGAGTTCAGTTAAATCCATCATCAACAAATGGAAGGAATCATGTCTAAATCTGCCTAGATCAGGCCGTCCTCACAAACTGAGTGACTGTGCAAGAAGGAGACTAGTGAGAGAGGCCACCAAGACACCTATGACTACTCTGAAGGAGTTATATGCTTCAGCAGCCCAAATGGGAGAGACTCTGCATACAACTGTTGCCTGGGTTCTTCTCCAGTCAAAGCTTTATGGGAGAGCGGCAAAGAGAAAGTCACTGTTGAAGAAAACTCATTTTAAATCTCGACTAGAGTTCACCAGAAGGCATGTGGGAGACTCTATGGTCAAGTGGAAGAAAGTTCTTTGGTCTGATGAGACCAGAAATGGTGCTTTTTGGCTACAAGATGCAATGTTTGGTGGACACCAAGCACTGCACATCACCACAAACACACTGTCCCTACTGTGAAGCACGGTGGTGGCAGCATCACGCTGTGGGGATGCTTCTCGGCAGCCAGACCTGGAAGGCTTGTAAAGGTGGAGGGTAAAATGCGGCAAAATATAATAACCCTAATCCTGGAGGACAATCTTATTCAGTCTACAAGAGAACTACGGCTTGGGACAAGATTTATTTTCCAGCAAGACTAAGACCTGAAGCGAAAGTTACGCAGAAATGGTTTAGAGACAACAAGGTGAGTGTTCTGGAGCGGCCGAGTCAAAGCCCAGACCTCAGTCCAATAGAGGATTTGTGGCTGGACTTGAAAAGGGTTGTTCACGCCTGATCTCCGTGCAACCTGGGGATGGGTTAGGGTTAGGGCAAGCTCGAGCAGTTTTGCAAAGAAGAATGGAGTAAAATTGCAGTGTCCAGATGTGCAAGTCTGACTGAGACCTATTCACACACTCAGTGCTGTGACTGCAGCCAAAGGTGCATCAACTAATTACTGACCTGAAGCGGGTGAGTATGCAATCACTTATCACATTACATATTTTTATTTAATTGACACGTTGGAGAGACTGTCTCCCGGCTGGCCTGGGAATGCCTTGGTGTTCCTCCTGAGAAGCTAGAGGAGGTGTGCGGGGAGAGGGAAGTCTGGGAAGCTCTGCTTGTACAACTGCCACCGTGACCCAGTCTCGGATGAAGTGGATGAAGATGGATTTAATTGACATCACTTTGTACAAACCTGTTTTCACTCTGACATAAAAGAGTTTTTTTTGTAAGTTTTTTTTGTTGTCAAAAAAGCCAAATTTATATTGATTAATTTATAAAACCAATAAAAGGGAAAAACATTCAAGGGGGTTAGTACCTTTTATAGGCACTGTACATCCACCTATCAGAACATCTACAGTAGTGGTTTTGTGGTTCTGTTGCTTTGTGAGTGTGGGATCAGTCATCTCACCTGAATCTCATCAACAAGGCCAAATAAGAGATTCTTTGGCAGGCACTTGAGGTTTCCAATAGAAAGAGATGTCCACAGGTAGCAGCATGATGTCTACAGGTGTGAAAGGTGTTTCTCAGCCTGACTCTGTTGTTCCGGTGTCCAGGAGACAGGACTAGTGATGTTTTATCAACCTCTGCCTGCCTGTCTGTCTCTCAGCTGTTACTGCGAGCTGTGTCTCTTTATGGCGAGAAGGGTTGGTGGAGGGTCCGGTTGGAGGTGCCTGGACGCACCGACGGTGCCTGCAGAGACAGGTGAGATCTGACTGGATGACTGGTTAGAGAGTTAAGGTCTGACTGGCTGTCTCCCTCTCCGTAAACCTCTGTATTTGTATGTGTGCAGGTATGTTGACTGTCTGAGGGCGGGAACAAAGAGAGGAGGGTTTGACAAACAGGAGCAGGAGCTGTTGCTGCATCTGGTGGAGAAACATGGAGTTGGTGGGTATGACAAATAACAAGAGCCTTGATACTGAGGCTTATGGGTACTGTAGTCGTCACCAGAATTGCCTCCTAAACTCACTGATATCCTTGTTTTTAACTGTCCTGTCATCTTTGGTTGTGCACATCCTCAGATGAGAATGAGATGCAGCGGTGCAAATACATTTACTCAAGTAGTTAACTACAAGTGTGAAGTACTTGTGCTTTACTTGGTAGGTAATTAACATTAGCTCCACCTTTACCAGCTGCAACATTGATGAACACAATAATGCATCAATCACTATGATCCAGTAGTATCACATTAATGTGAAATGTGGTTGTGCAGAATGACAGCTTTTACTGTTGGTACTTCAGATATATTTTCATGCTAATACTTTTGTTGTTTTTCTTAAGTAACCTTATGAATGCAGGACATTTAACTTGTAACAGTGAGTTTCCACAATGTGGTGTTTCTACTTTTACTTAAGTAAAGTATCTGAGTACTTCTTCCAGCACTGAGCATGTGACTGTTGGAGGCAGAAAGTAAAGTTCTGGATCAACAAATCACTGAAGAGAAATTCATAATCCTCAAATTAACAAGTGAAGAAGCAGTTAATTAAAAGCATGTGGTGCAACAGGAATGATTTTAATTTGGCAATAAATCTAAGGTTGAAGGAGTAAGTAAGGCAAGGCAACATTACTTGTATATCAGGTTTCCTACACAGAGGCAATTCAAAGTGCTTTACAGAGGCAAGGAACAACTAAGTATTAAACTAGAATAAAAAGAGTTAAGACAAATTGAAGATAAAACATTGTTAAAGTGAGATAAAATACATAAAATAAAAATAGACAAAATAAAAGGTCTGAACTGAAATCAAGCTGTTACGGTGCAGCATAGAAGCCAGTCAAACAGAGGCACAGGGAAACAGCAGAGTTTTCAGTTGCAACTTGAAAGTGTCTGAGTTGGGGCCCATCTAAGGTCATTAGGAAGCTGGTTCCACCTGTGTGCAGCATAGCAGCTAAAAGCAGCTTCACCTGTTTGGTTCTGACCCGAGGTTCTACCAGCTGACCGCTTCTTTGGATTCTTATGCCTGTTTATATTTAAAAGGTTGTTCAGCTGAATCAAAACTGCTTTCTTAATAACTTTTCCAATGAAAGGAAGATTAGAGATTGGTCTGTAATTATTTAACAGAAGGATTCATGTTGGGTTTGTTTAGACGGGACTTGACAACTGCTGTTTTCAGTGATTTTGGGAAAACGCCTGACAGGAGCCTTTAACAAGTAACGATTAACTAGAAACTATTAAACTGCATTTGAGGAGCAGAAACATCACAAACATCATGAGTCACAAGGCAACAGAGATAATACAGCTAAGAATGAAGCCAGCATAAAATAAAAGGAAACAGAAAATTACACAAACCTAGATGTGCACAGGCATTTCCTGAGCTGCATTTTAAAGGCACTGATCTGAATTTGACGCAGAGCTTGGAGCTCTGACAACAGATCTGGGGTGGGAAAATAACCTTGCGACATTTTGGTCACAGTCTCTTTTAGCCAGATTTTAGCCTTCAGGCCACAGTTTGGTTCTGTTGATGTTCTGAGGCCTGTCCACATGTGCGAACTCTGTTCTTCAGTCAGCAGCTTTAAGTCTCCGTCGTCCTCACCTCCTGGATGTTATTCATATCTCCTGCCCCTGTTTCAGGTCGCTGGGCCAAGATTGCTGCTGAGATACCTCACCGTTACGATGCTCAGTGTCTGAGGGAATGGAGGAAAATGAGCAGGGCTCTCGCTCAGGTACACTCAACCCTCCCTTGGTTCTATATTACTTAATCAGGACAATTTATGGCAATTTATGGTTGCATGGCAGATAGAATTAATAAAGGCATCATAGGGAAATGCTGTTGATTCCTCCTCATTACCCACAGACAAGAACCTGCTGAGAACCGACCATGACTGATCTGACTCTCTCTTTCTCATAACAGAAAAATGAAAGAGCTAAGAAACCACCAAAGAGTCGAGAAGGAGGGTTGAACAAGAATAAGAAGAGAATTGGAAGGCAAGTGATGAACGTGAAAGAGGAGAGCAGTGAGGAGGATGACATGGTGGTGGAGTACATGGACAGTGATGAAGAAAAGAAGAAGAAACCGAAGGAGGAAGTCAAAGTGGAGCAGACTAAGGAGGGGGAGGAGCAGTACACCTTCCCTCCAATGGAAGAGTGGGTTCCGACAGATAAAGCACAACATTTTACCTTCCTGAGCTTTCGTCCAGTGGCATTGCCTTCTTCCTCTAGTGACGCGCACCATGAGCATCCGGTCCGGTCAACCATCCTGGGGGAGTTTGGATGCTCTGTGATTATTGGGCCTTGTCCCCAGGAGCTGCAGTGGGAGGAACGCCACAGCAGCAGCACAATGATGATGGTGTCACCTGACCAGCTCCGAGCCCACCTGCACCGCGAGGCACGTAAGTTTAAAAACCGCAACTCCCGCCCCAAAGGGAGGTGCCAGACTGGCAAACAGAACCACCCAGGCCGCGCAGCGGACTTGAGTTTGAGCTACGAGCTGCAAGCTGCAGTGACACCATGGATTGGCAACCTGCTGATCCCAGAAAAATCTAGACTGACGGTGGCAGATGCCCTGAGGGAGCGAGGAAAGAAGACCAGGCTGTCCTCAACTCCTGTCTTTCTCCTCCTCCTTCAGGCCATGAACGTGGATACCATGGGGTGCAAGGAGATGATAGAACAGAGGAGGGACAGGGTACTGATGCCCCCGGAGGCCTGCCCAGTGTGGAAGACGAATCCACAGACCGTTGCAGAAATTCTACAGCAGAGGAAGATGAGGAACCTGCAGGATAATTTGATCCTGAAGAAGCTTCAGGTGCTGCAGAAACAAGAGGCACAGCAACAGCTGCTGCTGTTCAGACAACAGTTTGTCCGGACACAGCAACCACAGCCTCTTCCTTCTCAGAGTCATCCTAGCATGGTTCCTCAGATGCTTCCTAACATGCATCCTGTTTCACTTCCTCAGGCTGTCTTCCTTCCTGTTGTGCAACCTCAGCAGACTGCATCCATCCAACTTGTTCCTCCCTCCTCCCTGAGAACATTCCCTTTATCTCCACAGAAACCTCCTCCTACAGGAGACGTCACCGCTCAGGGACCTGCATCTCCTGTGTCACCTGCCAACTCCACCTCATTCCACCAAGATGCTTTACCTTTGCCTCAAAATCTCAAAGTAGCGCTGCCCTCTCCTCCTAGCCAGGCTGTTTTTATTTGCTCCACACTGGCCAATCGACACACTGTTCCCTCCACATCCAGTACCCCTGACACCAGCTCCAGCCGGCTTTGCCCTTCCTCTAGTTCTGCAAGCTCCACCCTGGATCCACACCGAGGGAGGGAGCAGAGAGACAGTCGAGAAGCTGTCTGTAGCAGTCAAGTGGATTTTGGTGGGGCAGATACAGGTGTGGAAAAGGCCAATGCTGTGCAGGAAGGCGGTGAAGCCAAGGTAGGTTTTTTTGTTTGTTTGTTTGTTTGTTTTAGGAATACTCATCATGAGAGGACTGATGTGAAAACAACATAATCGACTTAATCATCAAACCTCAAAGTGCGGCTTTCAGTCAGATTTAACCTCTTGGTGGGCTCAGGTGCAGAAATGAACTGTGGGTCATTACTGATTCCCCCAGACACCACCCACTACTCCTACACTGGAATGTTGCCTGTCCATGTTCAGTACGTGTCACTTAGGTTTGATGAGACATTTGCTGAAGGAACATAACAGCTGAAATAGTTTGTTTTGAATTTGTTAGTCACTAGAAATTTTTAAAATGTTTTTTAGAATCCATCAGTATTAACACACAAGGAAGACTTGTATGACTTATGTAAGAAAGGCCTCAACACTGGGCGATAAGGTGCTCCAAATGTGCCCAAAAAATCTTCTGAAGGTTTGTGAGGCATCTGAAAGGTTTCACAATGCCTTTTAGGGGCCCTAAGAAAATCCTTGCAAGGATGTCATTTGATATAATATCCACTGAAAGTTCTCTCACAGGCCACTGAATATCCTCAGAACATTTGTTTGCAGGTGCTCTGTAGGCCATCACTTGTTAGTTGTGCACATCTGGGGCATGTGTGGCACCGGAGGTAGAGCAGGTCGTCTCTAACCGGAAGGTTGGCAGTTCAATTCCCGGCTTCTCCAGTTCATCTGTTGAAGTGTCCTTGAACAAGTCACTGAATTCCCAAGTTGCTCCCAGTGATATCACCAGTGTGTGTAAATGGTCTTATATTTGTATAGCGCTTTTCTACGCATCACAGCGCACTCAAAGTGCTTTCTCACTACTTGGTCATTCGCATTCACACATTCACATACCGGCGTCATCACCGGGCGCAGCTGGGGGTTCAGTGTTTTGCTCATGTGGACTAGACTCGAGCTGCTAATCTTTTGATTAGGAGACGACCCACTCTACCTCCTGAGCAGCAGCCACCCCCAGTTGTTTATGGGTGTGTGTGTGTACGTGTGTGCTTGGAAGTGAGAATAGTCTGCTGCAGTGCATAGAAAAGCACTATGCAAATATAAGACCATTTACCATTTGTAATACCTTGGTCACTGCCTCATGGCACTATAGACCTAATCCTAATTAGATCATGGGTGTGACTTGATTTTGGTTGTTGCTTCTTTCTCAGAGCCAGACCTCAAACCCTCAGACTATTGCCCTCCTCCCTCCTCAGCTCTGCATGCCGTCAATCCAGCTCCTACCTCAGTCCTCATCCCTGACCACGCCTCCTAGGGCATCTCCTGCTTCTCTCCGACTGAACATCCTTCCTGTCCCTGTGGGGCCCGTCTCAACCCTGGACGCCACACCTTCCTCTTATGATGTATCTGAAACTCAAAACCTCCATCCAGCCCCACCTCCTTCCCTACCAGGCAGTCGGCACAATGTATCCTCTACTTCAAACCTGTCTGGTGCTGTCCCGAGAGAACGTGACTACACCTTCATTAATTTTTCCCCCACCCCGAGTCAACAAAGCTCCAACTCAAGTCATCCATCTCCAGCCCCCAACCAACCAAGTCCATCGTACTGTGAATCTGACTCCAACAAACCCCCCCCACATCAACCTAGAGGGAGGAAAAGAGGGAGGAGGGAGGAGCAGACGGTAGTGAGCAGTCAGGATGACCAATGTGGAGGTGGTACTGGTACAAGTGTGGTCCAGAAAGAAAAGAGGGTTCGGAAGCCCAGTCAGAGGGCCAGAGCTCTGCAGGAAACTCTTCAGGCAAAGGTAACACCTGTCCCCCCTTGTCTTCCCCTGCTGCTTTTCCACTATCGGAGCCTAACAAGCCATGAGTGCCTCTTCACATGTGGTGCTTGTACTGCTAATGCTTGAGGTGTGAAGAGTGGACATTTAACCAAACACGGCGACTGCTCTGAGCACACACACCCCCTCCCTCCCGCATTCCTGGAACGTGATTTTTAGTGCTATCTCCTGAGGGGCGCTGAAATTTAGATCCCAGAATGCACCTCCAAAGCGGGGAAACAAATGCAGAACCCGTGATGTGCGTTGCTTTGCGTGACACGTTTCAGTGGGTTCCTATAATGGAAAAACCGCTTTCTTGTCTTTTTCCCCCTCTGTATAACCTTTTGCTTTTTCATTTCAGGCTGAAGCCAAGAAGAAGAGAGCTACTTCTTCTCCTTGTAAGAAGCGCTCTCGTACATTGTGCTCCAAAGAGGAAGCTGTCGCTCAGACACAGCAGGTTACTCAGCTCCAAGGGATGTCTTTACATTCTGGTCAGTCAATCTGGGTCATGACTCCTGATGGGCTAGTCCAGTTGGCAGAAGCCTCGCCCAAAGGGCTGCAGCTGGTGTTGGTTCCGAGTGCCCCCCTCTCGCCACCACCCAGGAACATTTCAAACCACCCACCAGCTACTCCCCCTGCACATCACACATCCATCACACCTAAACCGCCCACTGTGTCTGTTCCTAAAAACCTCCCCAATCAGAAACAACCATGCCTTTTTCCTGCCCTATCCACTTGCCCCTCTAACTCCCGCCCCCCAAAATTTGTCCTGCATCGTGTCCCAAACCCCAGCTTCCCCCTCCTCTTTTCCTGTCTCCCCCAGCCTACCCCCAATCTTGTCCCGCATTATGAGGACACAGTCAAAGTGGACCCTGACAAGCCCCCTCCCCTCAGGACAGAGGCGCTGCAGTTTGACCCCTCCCTCATGTTCCTCGAGCCCCAGGAGGTGGTGCGTGATTGGCTGAGCGGGCGGGGAGGAGTAGTGGTACCTGGAGCAGGTGTGGCGCTGCCCTACCTGCCGCCCTTTGTTAGCAGTCTGAGCACGCTCAGTTTGCTACTTCAGGCCAAGAAGTCTCTGACCAAATTGTCCCTGCAACTGCTGCGTCGAGGTTCCAGACTCCAACACCCTCAAACTAAGGCCAAAACCAACAGCACTGAGAAGGCCTCCACTCATTCTCCACCTGACCTGCCAGACTCCACCTCTGACCTCAGACTAGCCAAGGAACAAGGTAACACACCCCTGACAGGTACAGACAGACAGTGGTGATCACTTTGAACATTGAGAACACATCAGGCTGAAGTTAAACCCTGGACCCTGAAAACTCAAAGCCAAATGTTGGAATCTGGGGCTCAAAAAATGAGGCTCCTGGTTTTCTGTTTGTGTGTGAAGTGACTGTAGGTTGACACAGAAAAGGCAACTGAGTGTAAACAGGCTACAAATTCAGAATAAACTTGAGTGTGTGGTTGTGCTCCTGCTGCTAAAAGCCTAGTGAACCAGGTTTCCACATCCACATGGCCACGAGGGTGCCCCCGAGAGTCATATTTTCAAATACCATCATCATCATACCATCAGATTTGTAGCTATGTGAAATTACACACTACTCACTAGTGCACATTAAGGAAATGCTTGGATATCGAACAAAACTACTGAGTCATAGACTTGGTTTCATTCATTACTTTCTGTATAATGTACACTCAGCTGTGTGTCAGAATGTGTCATCATTTGGACAGAAGTATCAAAGCCACACTGATGATACAACATGAGCAGTACAAAGAAAGTTGTCAAGTAACAAATGCGAACATGGTCAGTGTCGAAGAATGAAACAACTTGGTTCACACGTTCACATTATCGCAGATCTGTTGGTTCATCGAAAGTCTATCAGGACTTGTTCTCATAGCAACATGTCTATAATCTCAAACCTACTCGGGAGCAGGTTAGTTCCCACGCATATTCAGTGTAAACAAGATAACTTTACAGATTTAAAGGGTCTCCAAGCAGGAAGTGACTCGCTGACATCAGAACGATTATAATAAGACATGAATTTAAAGAAAATAGACAATACTGAGGCCAAGTTATCACTTTAGCAGAATTTACAGGCCCCAGTCGCTTCAGAAAGGATCCTCTACAGTTTATGCACATTTGACTGCTGTAAATTTATATTGAAACTGAAAACATGCACGTGGAACCTGCAAGGAGCGAAGGGGCGGGAATCCTTTGTGACACGACTGCATCGCTGTGGAATTCAGAGCTGAGAGCTTGACGCCTTTTAACAGCTGCACAAACTGATGTCAGTGATGATGTGAACAGTTTAACTGAGAAGCAACTGGCCGATTCTGATCAGGGACATACACAAGTGATAAATGTTCAAGCTGTCAACAGCTGCACTTAATCAGTTGCTGAAATGTGTTACATAATTATTTGTAGGAAGAGAAGTGCTGTAATGCTGCGCAGAAAAAACTAAAACTGAGGCAAAGCTCCAAAGAAAAACTAAGAATAATGGCAGTAGAACTAAGAGTAATGGGCTACCATACAGAGATACCAGTTTGCTGAATATTCTCATGCTTCACTTACCTACAGAGCAGAGATTATATGAAGTAAGAGGACGCGGCTGTGCCCCGCATTCCCAGTTACGCATATAACAGACTGGCCGTCATATCGGAGCAGTGGACACGCAGTCATGGCCACATTAAGTATTTAAATGGGACATGTCTGCATTTAACTGGTCAGCCATTTTACCATATATCTCTCTGCATTGTGCAGAGATCTGCTTTTGCTGTTATGTGCAAATCAAATCTTTAAATTCCTTGTCGCCTCCAGCAGAAGCCCTCTCTCTGCTGCAGCGACAGACTGCGCTGTTGCTCTCACCTGCACAGGTAACCAGTTGTACATCCAGAGAAATTACGCGCAGTCACTAAAAGTAGTCAGTAAAATTAGACCTATGACATTAAGATTTCCACCCTGTGGTTAGATTTGGTAGGCCTTATGTGTAGACCCACTATTAAAACAACAAAGTGTCCCAGCAATGCACATGTTTGATATAATCGTAAACAATGCACCTCTTGTTAGATTCGTTAATAGCCTGGCATCAGTCCAAAATGTTCACACAATATGGATGAGTCAGCAGATGCCTGCTGATGAATCGACAATAATCCATTGTGCTTTCAAACCTTATATCGTTTTGAATGAGCGCCATCCTGCGAAGTTCATTCATGTGATGAAACGTGACAAACTGTATCACTCTTCTCTGGAGCACATGATACAAGGTGACTCACTCTAAGCTAATAATTACAGCCTCGTCATCCTTCAAGGGGGTAGACTCCTGGATCATGTTCATTCATGTGGTCTTTTTTGTCTCACTGTGGAAACGCTCTCCATTTCCACTTTGGTGAGGAGTTTCCCAGGTGGAGAATATTTGCTTGTGTGTGTGTGTGTGTGTGGACGTGTTCTTCTGTGTGTGTGTGTGTGTGTGTGTGTGTGAACCCACAGCGAGAGAGAGAGACAAGCGCTT
>NW_018127906.1:829661-834665 GCF_001952655.1 Monopterus albus | reverse complement strand
AGCAAAGGGTCTGAATACTTATGACCATGTGATATTTCAGTTTTTCTTTTTTAATAAATCTGCAAAAATGTCAAAAATTCTGTGTTTTTCTGTCAGTATGGGGTGCTGTGTGTACATTAATGAAGAAAAAAATGAACTTAAATGATTTTAGCATATGGCTGCAATATAACAGAGTGAAAAATTTAAGGGGTCTGAATACTTTCCGTACCCCCACTGTATGTGTGTGGCATGTTCTCAGGTGTGTTTGTTTTGTTTCCTTGCAGCTCCCACTGTCAGCTCTGACCAGGAGAAGGAGGAGGCGGAGCTTGTGACGGTGGTGTGTCAACTGGTGGCGGAACGCTTCTCCAGTAACCCTGCCTACCAGTTGCTGAAGGCCCGTTTCCTGTCCTGCTTCACTGTCCCTGCTTTGCTAGCCACTGTACAGCCAATCACAGAGAAGACTTTGCCCCGCTCAGCTGATCACGAAGAGGTGGTAGAGGAGGAGGAGGAGGAGGAAGAAGAAGAAGATGAGGAGGAAGTTGAATTGAAGAACATCATAGAAAGAGGAAAACGGAGGAGAGCAATGGTAAAGCTTTTTTAAAGAAACAGCCTTTTTGTGCACATTGTAACTTCTTTTCCTTAGTCAGCTTTTTACACAACATTGCAGTCCAAACACAAATCCTTTGTGTGCACGTATATAAAGAACAACACCATCAGCAGATTAGATTAGATTGTTTGCTGCTGAGGTCAGCCGTCTGCCATCTCGTCTACAGACAGATTCTCTTTCTTTTTAGTGCAATTAAAATTAGTTTGAAGTTTTCCAAACCATAAAAGCACAAGAAAACATCTTAGTATATAAGTGGCAAACAGGGAACAGGACAAACATATAGTATTTAATTAAATTCAGTTCAGTTTCCTGCTCATCAGACCTGGAGAGCTCTGGAGCTAGGGCTATCTGCAGAAATGTACAGGCAGAGAGAGGGCACACAGTTTAGAGTGGAGGATGTCCGGGATGATGGTGTTGAACGCCGAGCTGAAGTCCACAAAGGGGACCCGTGCATAGGTCCGGGAGTCGAGGTGTTGCTGGATGTAAGCATAAACTTTATTGCTAAGTATTTCAAGAATACAAGGAATTTGACTCCAGCTCAATGGCCCCCAATGTGCAAAACATAAAAACAAAATAAATACACAATATATACAAAAGAGCAACATGGACTAGCTATTCATCAGTGTAATAGCCCAGGGAAAGAACCTGTCTCTGTCTCTGTGCATAGTGACCTGTAGTGCCATCCAGATGGGAGGAGTTCAAAGAGTTTGTGTCTAGGGTGTGAGGGGTCTGCAGAAATCCTCTCTGCCCTCTTGGAGGGCAGGCTGGCACCGATGATTTTCTCTGCAGTCCTGACTGTCCACTGGAGTCTGTTCCTGTCCTGTTTGGTTGCAGGGCCAAACCAGACAGTGATGGGGGTGCAGAGAACAGACTCCATGATTCCCCTATAGAATAAAGTAATGCAGGGGTCTACGATCCAGTGTGTTTTTGCCCCTGGGGGGACAACTCGAATGCTGTCTGTATTTGGGCAGTTCGTGGGTGTGTTTTGCTCTGTTCAAATCCACCAGAACTATGAGTGGGGAGTCGGGATCTTTCAGTTTCACACTAGTTCTCTGTTTGGCCAGGTGCTGTGGTGCGTCAGCATGGGCCTGCAGTCTTATTTACACTCCAATCAGAATAAATGACGAGAATTCTCTGGGAGAATAAAATGGTTTGAACAGTCTCTCTACATCTGTGTTGCAAGTTCTTTCTAACACAGCGACATCTTTACACCAACCTTCATTTATATAGAAGAAGATATCGCCTCCTCTCATTTTCCCGGAAAAGTCCGTTACACGATCTGCTTTGTTTGCCTGGAACTCCAGAATTTGTATTGTGTTGTCCGAGAAGGAGTCGCTGAGCCAAGTCTCTGTGAAGCATAAAGCAGCAGAGCATGAGAAGTCAGTTAGTCTGGTTGACAAGGAGGAGTTCATCCATTTTGTTGGCTGGAGAGTGACTATTCGCTAGTTGGATAGACGTGAGCGGCGTCTGGGTCCCTCTCGGTTGCAACTTAACCAGGGCCCCCACTGTCTTCTCTCCCTGGCCCACAGAGGGCTGCTTCCCCTCAGACCAGAAGGGCCACACAGCTTTTTGCATTAGCAACAATCAGTGAAAAGGTGTTCAGAGTGAGTTGTCTGATGTTTAGTAGTTCTCCTCTGGTGAAGGTAATCAGGGATGGGTTGCAGAAGACTGAGAACAAGGAAAAACAGCAAATACATGAGAGAGCGCGCAGTCGAGGCAGCCATTTAATTATCTACTGGTAATTTTAACACTTATTCACTTGATCTATTTTATTTTAACAGGGGAAAATATCTGAAAACTGTCTTCATTTATGATGTGTATAGGCTGTGTCCCTGAGTCTGCAAGGTGTGAACGTACAGTGGAAATGAAATTTAACAATACGAGACATTACAGCACGGTAACAGATTGTGTGATCACTATACTGATGGGAAGCTGCCACAGAAACAGGTCATCATTGTTGCACTGTTTCATTTTTCAGTTGCCAAATATCTTAATGTTGTGATGACTTTAATTTCTGGCTTTATTGCGATGGTGTGAATGCAGCTCGGAGATCATTGTACGATCTGTAGCTTTTGATGAACTCACTGTTGTTCATCTTTTCTGTTTGCTTCATGTCATTGTCTGTTTAATTAAGCCTCTTAAAAGTCCTCCTCTCGCTCTTAACTACTTACTTTTCACCGTAGGAGCTCTCTTAGGGGCTAAGATGCTTTGTGAATTTAAGTACCTACCTTTACCTTTACGACGATTTAATCTCAACTTTAAGTGGAAAGTCATAGAAAACGACACAATTCTAATAATTTTCTTAGAATGTTGTCACGAGGAGCGACTCTTCAGGCCTAGGACACTTTGTGAATACGGGCGCTTATCCTGATTTGGATCCAGACCAGGACTGTGATGAGTGTTTGTCTGTTTCTCCAGAGATCTCTGCTGATGAGTGACAGGTCAGGAGCTCAAGCCAGTCACTTCTCAGGAATCACCAGCTCTCCACCCCCCACCAGACGAGACCAGGCCAACGGACACCACGTCACCAGTGGCCAGTAAAAACCACAGATCTTCATGTTTAGTTCACATCAGCTGAAGGATGATCTGTGTGCTGTGAAATTCTCTTTAAACGTGTTTATTATTCATTTATATTTGACAGTTTAATAAAAAGGCAGTTTAACTTTGAAAAATAATTTGAAGTTAAATTGTTTTCACCGGACTGGAGAAAAAACCCATTATTCTGCTGATTTCAGTTTCATACTTTTTTGTCTTCAGTATCAAAAATCATACATTGAAGATCTAGTTTGTGATCTGGTGCATTCAAAGACCCTCTGACATCTGATTTGTTTTTGAATCTGATTTTGATGTTCTGCCAACAGAGCTTATAGAGCTGATCAAATCTCCAACTGTTCCTGAATGCACCAACAAGATTTTTTTTTTATTCTTTTTATTAGAAGTCCAAATAACTACACGTGTTCTAAGGTCTGAGTCTCTGTAGGTTTAGCTCATAGAAATAAACTGAACCTTATTTTGCTGTAAAGAGGACAATCTGTATATTGATTCAGGGACCTCACTGAGCCTGGAAGTGATGCATTTGCATTAAAAAGAGGACAATCTGTATATTGATTCAGATTCAATGTTTGTTACATTTAGTTGTTTATTTTATTATTCAGCTATTGTATAGAAAATGTTCAAATATAATGGTCTGATTATTTTGTAATAAAGAGTTTATGTGAAATGAAACGGTGTGTGCACATGCCTGTGTTTGTGAGGACCCTGGACTGTGAGGACCCCGGTTAAAACCCGTACCATCCCGTCTTTACGAAATCATCTCTAATACCGTTTCCCTTATGATTTTCACACTTTCTTCTGTTCCTTCATCCGGTTTCATTTAAACTCCACGAGACTCCCAGGAATAGATGTGTGATGTCACTTCCTATTTCTGCCAGCTGATGTTTTCTGTTCCTCCTTGGACTTCTCCTCCTTTCTTCCTCTTTCTGTCCAAAGGCACAACTGACAGGAAAACAGACGGAGGATTTCAACATGTCAGCTGCATCATGTTTACTGTGTGAGGTGGTGCTCAAGTCCTTTACTGAAGTACAAGTACTATGACAACACTGAGAATACTCCGTTACAAGCCTTGCATTCAGAACATTACTGTAAATATAATCTGGAAAGTTTACTTCAAGTATTAAAAGTAAAGAGTACTCTGTGCTGGAAAATGTCTTACACATTTTCTTTAACAAAGTTTTATTTATTAATACTTGTGCAGTAAAGGTTGAGCAACAGCTGCACCTCGCTGCGTATGTCTTAATGCATCAGTGACAGTAACTAAATACAAAGTACTATTAAAAAGTGTAATACTCTTAATGGAGCTGCCTGCCACCATTTTTATGCAGAACCTTTACATACTTCTGTATTGCATTATCTTTTACTCTGTGGAAGATTGTTTATTTTAATAAGAGGACTAATACCATAGCGTAGAAATGGTTACGAATGAAAGTCCTGCACTCAGATTTTCTTGTGTACCTACTGTAGAAGGAGTACCATTAACATACACAGGCTCAGGCTCAGGCCCAGTGCACACACACCGTCAGTGATGCAGAGGGCTAAAAAGAGTAAATTAATGTTTATATGTGGTGACTTCAACATTGATTTGTTAAATCCTAACAAGCACACAGGAACGGAGGAGTTTATTAACACATTACACAGATGCAGTTTATACCCAAAAATTACAAAACCAAGCAGATTAACAACCCAGCATGCGACACTAATAGATAATATATTTACCAATGATATTGAAAGCACAATGACAAGTGGATTACTTATAAATGATATTAGTGATCATCTACCTGTATTTTTGGTTTATGAGGGCCAGTATAGAAAAGAGAGGCCAAAAACAAATCTGTTCTACAGGAGGGTGATTAATGAACAAA
>NW_018127906.1:817244-826060 GCF_001952655.1 Monopterus albus | reverse complement strand
CAAAATGTCTCTTCGCCACCAGTGCAACTGTTTAAACGTAGGTGTGCTGTAACTTTAGGAATCACATGACTTGACTGGGTGGAGCCTGAACAAAAACAAGAAGTGGCACAGTTTGTTCCTCAGAAAACAGAAGCAGCGACAGAGGGGCATCGTGCAGTAAACGAGACACACGGGTGTGTCAGACAGAAGCAGCTACCTGTGCAGACGTGTACTCACAGCGTATACTCGGAGTATCCGGTGTACTACGGTACGCAGAGATGGATGCAGTGTGTGAGGATGACCTCTGCTGGCTGCAGCTCGATGAGTTCAGGATGCTGCTCATCAAAACCATCGAACCTTCAAGAATCACTCCCTACCTTCGCCAGTGTCAGGTACCGCAGCACCTTGTCCTACTGCAGCTACACCTCCCCTTCCTCCTGCATTCACCCTCTACCTCTGTCAGGTAATTCCTCCTGCTGCAGCTCTTTATACTAGCTGATATACCTTCTCGTTTTCCTTCAGTCACTTCCTACTTCCTACACTATCAGTTACTCCTCTTCCTCCTACTTCACCTCCTGTTCTTCCTACTCCACCAGTGTGAGGTTCTTGTCCTGCTCCTTCAGTTACTCCCTACCTTAGCTAGTCCCAGGTACTCCTGCTCCGCTGCTGGTGTCAGGTATCCTGCTGCTGCCTCTCCTCCTTGTCCTGCACCTGCCCCTGCCTCTGGTGGTTTGACTGTGGTTGTATCGGTGTTGTCAGGTGATCAGTGTTGAGGATGAGGAACAGCTCTTCAATGACCCTACCCTCGTCATCAGAAGGAGAAAAGTCGGTAAGAAACATAAAGCTCAGATCTGATCACTGGCTTCATGCAGGGCACAAAGCCTGAATCAGAAACAGGTGAAGACCCAGAATCCAGGACAGCGGGGTTTTATGTAGACTTTTACTCACACATCCAGCGTTGTCCTCTTGAGTGACGGCCCAGAATCAAATCATGACATCTGAATCCCTACAGTCTGCTGGATCTTTAACCTACTTACAGCAGGAGTGGTGTCCCCTCTCTTCCTGGTCGTGCTCTGCACTCAGGCAGCACAGCTCTGAACCAGCTGTCACTGCTTTCGAACTGGTAAAAATCAGTTGTGGTGCAAACCCCACATGAGCCCAGATCTAAGTCCAGGATAAGCCCCAGGTTTCTGGTCTGTTGGTCCCGGCTCAGTGCTGGAGGATGTAGTTCAGTGGCCCATTTCTCTGTCTGAGCCTTTGACAGTGTATTTAAAATGTCTTATTATGACGATGCCAGGTCAAACCCGAGCCACTAAGGTCAGGTTGCAGTAACCTCAAAGCCATTCAGGTCTCTGCTGACTGTTTGACCCTTGACCTTTGCTGTGACCACCATCATAGGAGCCCTGCTGGACATCCTGCAGAGGACAGGGGTCAAAGGTTACACGGCCTTCCTGGAAAGTCTGGAGCTAGATTATCCTCAGCTGTACAGTCGGATCACGGGGAAGGAGCCCAACAAGACCTTCAGCATCCTCGTCGGTCTGTCCACCTGTTTACCTGGCTATGTTAATCTGTTTATCTCCTTGTCTACATGCTTACCTGCTCATTTGATTAAAAATTGATTATAGGTTGACTGTGTGCCGATTTCCCATCAATAATCCACCTGCTATAATGTGTATGTGTTCAGACACCGCAGGAGAATCTGGTCTGACTCAGTTCTTGATGTCAGAGCTCAGTCGCCTGCAGAGGGCACTGCAGGATGAGAGGAGACGCCGCCAACAGGCCTGCACGGTTGCCAAGGAACAGGTCGGCATGGCAACCAGGTTACTCAGGAACAGTTAGGGATGGAGAAAACAAAGTGCTGTACTGGCTAAATAGTGGTGCTGGTTTTGTTGTGGTTTCCAGGAGGCATGGTCTCAGCAGCAGCAGCTGAAAGATCATGAGCTGAGGAAGCTCACTGAGCGTGTGCAGAAGTTTCGTGATGAGCGGGAGCGGCTGAGTGAGGAGTTGAAGCAGCTCAGAGATCACAACTACAGTCTGATGGCTGACATCAACACTCTGAGCCAGGAGAAGAGCAAAGCCCTATTAGCCAACAAAGACCTGCAGATAGAGGTCAGCTGACCTCTAACCCTGACCATGTGACACCCCACAGAGATCTGACCTCTGACCTTTGTGTATGTGTGTAGGTGGAGCGCCTGAAGCATACGGTGCTGCGAGCCGAAAGTGAGACGCAACTGCTGAGACAACTGCGGCAGGTAGAAACACCCAGGGATGCAGCAGTACCACAGTACTGAATGTTTTGTTACGAGTAAAAGGACTGAGGTGTTCAAACATGTTTTCAGAGCAGGAATCAGGCTCCGCCCACAGACCCCTTCTTCCACCCCAACAGACTGGAGGAGCAGAAAGAGGACAAGCAGGAGGACAAGCAGGAGGAGAAACAGGAGGAGAAGCAGGAGGAGAAACAGGAGGAGAAACAGGAAGAGAAGCAGGAGGGGAGGCAGAGGGAGAGATTAGCTCCTCATCAGATGAACCTCCTCGCTACAGTGTTCAGACTGAGGAGAGAACTCCACAGAGCAGAGGAGCAGAGAGCCAGGGTGAGAAGGAGGAGGAGGCTGTGCACATAAATTAAAAACTGCATTTACTGTATGCCAGACTCAGCTCCTGCTGTCGTCATGTGAGCCGAAAGTACAGTAAACTGTTTGACTGGCAGCTTGCTGGTGTCTGTGTTTCTGACCCTGCATGCTTTGTTTTTAGATTCTGGAGGAGAAGGAGCAGCTGGGGATGCGCTGCGTTCAGCTGAAGGGAGATGCCAGGATGTACCGCCAGCGAAACAAACAAACCCTCAAACAGCTGGAGGAGGTGATCAGAGAGAGAGACAAGGTGAGGAGGAGTAGGACGGGGGGTGGGGTGTCGGAGAGGATGTCAGAGAATGCAAACCCTCTGATTGGTGTTTCAGGCCCTGGCGTTGCAGGCGGAGAAGCAGGAGGAGGTGCGGCTACTGCTGCAGGAGAAGGATCAATATAGGGAGCAGGTCAGGCAGCTCACAGAGCAATCTGATAGGCTGGAGCTCCTCCTGCTGAGGTCACAAGGGGAGGAGCTCCAGCTGAGGACACGCCTCCGCAGACTCACCTGCAACACTCACCAGGTGAGAAGGGGAGGAGAGTGATGAAGGTGAAGCAGGAGCAGGGTTCTATAGTATTTTATCAAATCGGACCTGTTAGGAATCTCTTATCGAATCTCTGAGGTAGTTTGTTTGTGTAACAGAAGACAAAACTTAATATTTAAGAATCTGTTGAGGCACCTGGTCATGTTAGTGTTGCTGTCTGGATCAGTGGGCAGGCAGCCTGACACTGAGGAGCTGCAATGAACCACGGACACTGGCTGAGCTGAACCCTTGTACCACTGCAGCACAGATTCATTAACCCCGTCCTCACTCACTCTGCTCATCCCTTTGGGGCTGCACATGTCACAGTAGGATTCATTTTACTCTATCGCTCAGCCAGTACCAGCCAAATAACCCTCCGCTGGTGTGCTGCACATTCCACTGAGCGTCAGCTGCGGGTGAACTGGCTGATAGACTGCTCCAGGGCCGGAGTCTTTAGAGTCAGAGAGCAAACACACTAAACAGAACTAAATCAAAGATTTGATAAGCGGTTTGTTTTGGCTGTGAGCTGCCCTGTATAGGTGATGATGTAATGATGAAGGCTCTCCCCTCAGGGTGAGAGGAGTGTGAGCAGTGAGGAAGAGAAGCCAACAGAGAACGCTGGGAAAGGTCAGAATTGTGATAATGGTTAAAATGTCATGTCAAGCTGCATCACGTGACGTGGAGTCATGACTGTGTGAGCAGGCAGCAGTGAGGAGGTTCGCAGCGGGACGTCAGGGGAGAATGAGGAGGTGGCAGCATTGCAGCAGGACAGCTGTCCTCAGGGAGGCGCCACAGAGTCCAAGCAGAAGTCCGGAACTACTGCATCATGGGTAACACCCCTGTCTGCTCTCTGTCAGTAGGTAGAGCCCGTGGATGTCGGCTTGTCCAAAAATGTATTTACCTGTCTCTCGCTGTCTCTGCCTGTCCATCTCTCTCTGCCTGGGTGGGTGTATGTCTTTCTGTCTCTACCTGTCTCTGTCTCTCTGCAGGAGGAGCAGAAAGGCAGCTGTGTGTTGTCCAGAACTCGTCCAAACTTCTTGTACCGCAGGTGAGCACAAACTCTTTTTAAGTGTTAAAAAGTGGAGCACAGATGTCACTGTATCCATCTGAGCATGTTCTTGCTTCCATGACAACAGGAAGCGGGCCCTCAGGTCAAAGTTCATCTGTAAGGACTACACAGCATGTGACCTTGACGACAGCAGTGGCAGTGACATCACCGACTCTGACTAAACACATCTGAGGTCACATGATCCGAGTTATTTACATTTTGTTTTCAGAGCTATTTTCTGTTTGACCTTTTATTCAGAGACTGATTTTAACTCACTGTCATCTCAGCTGAAGTCACATGATGTTGTGTTGCTCTCCTCCTGTCAGGTGTCAGTTTTCACCGGTGTCGTTCTATATCATACGTGTTGCTAGCTATCACTGTTTTCAGGCTGAATTTACAGCGTACCTGCTGAGTTGTGCAGGACCACAACCTCACCAACAAGTGATGAAAAAGGGGAAACTGAGACTGAATCATAGTTTTGAGATAAGTCAAACTCTTAACAATGTCATGATCCCATTAGTCTCAGGTTTTTCTGGCTATATATAATTTTGACCATTCAGGTTCCTGATTTGGCTCCATTCAGCCTGGACTGTGTCTCTGATGGGGGTGTGGTGATTGTACCATCAGCTGCTCTGCTCCCCGATTTAAACCCAGGAAGAGTTTCAGACAGCAGTGAAACCCCTCCATGGAGTTAAAGTGGATCTCTGAGGCTGTTTCCTTCTGTTGCATTTTATCAGTGTAAAGTTTGACTGTTGTGTCAAAATAGGGGAAGTCAAAAATGCTAACAGGAACAACAGGCCTGTTTATGAACCAGCTGTTCTCTGACCCCTGTATCAGTCCACATGTAGTCACAGACTGGGCGATGAGCTTCTCCTGTGTGCACTGTCCCCGTCGGTGTAAATTGTCCCTGGATCACTGGGAGCCTGAAGGAAAAAACGGCAGGATTCTCAGGCAGCCTCTCCTCCTCTGGGTTCTCAGTGGGTTTGTTCTGGAGGGACATTAGAGCTAATGAGATCCCCGGAGGTGGACGTCACACCAACGTGTGCCTCATGTCTGTGAGTTCACATCACAGAGTCAGGACTTTGAGGAGGACAACGACCAGTTCTGACTCTAATTCACCTCACTCAGTGTCTTTACCTTCCCTCAGCTCTGCAGTGCCCCCCCACGGGAACACGTTAGTCTTTGTCCTGCTTTAGGTGCAGGCCTGTTACAGAGCAGATCCTGTCATTTCACCTGGTTTCAAACATCCAGACGTAGGAGTTCAATACCCACTTCCCAGTGTGATGTTTGTCTTGTGTGATTGAAGTTTTAGTCTCTCACTGTTGATCATTTATTACTATGATCCTTTTCTTTGTTTGCATGTGGAGTTTTGTGGAGCGCTCTGGCTCATATGGTAGAAGAAATACTGGTGTGGACTAAATAAATAAATACATTTAGCACATGCTTTGGGGGAAATTTTAACTTTAGCCTTCCCTGTTATGGATGTGGCATTCAGAATTAAATGCCGAGAATAATAATTATTAAAGTAATTGAAGTGAATAAAATTGAGCAGCCATATCTGCCAGATGACAGCAATGACTAATAACTGCTGTCAGAAAAACAATATGACAGGAGGGGATGTGTTCTAATAGATAATTTTTCTGAAAGATTAATCTATATTGTCATTCAGTGATAGGCCTGTAAATAGCATTACACTACTGAATCCCTCTCCCCAACGCTTTTATTCTTGTTTGTCTTTCAGTCACGCCTGGGGGCTCAGTATAACCAGCTACATGTCTGTGCTTACCTGTATATGAATTACCACAGAATAAACTCCTGTTAAAAGCCTGTTTTCTGTAGGAAACCCATCTGTAGCATCTTTTTAAATAATAATAATGACCCTTATTTGGCCGAGTATGTTACACACAAATAAATTTGTTTCCGGTACAGACCTGAGGCAGCCATCTGCGGCGCCATCTCAACCATCGGGGGCAACTTGGGGGATCAGTGTCTTACCCAAGGATACTTGGTCCCTGAGACCAGTGTTATTTGTCTGGGCCAGATGACGGCTGGTTTTGTTAAAAATTACATTACTATGAAACAAAAGAGGCATCGTTTGAATTTTAGCATTGTTTCGCTATTGATCCGGAAATGTCTTTCCAGCATTACTGAATTCAGCCACATCCCGTTGTCAGCGCACTGACCCTAACCCTCCTCTGTGTCTGGGAACGTATATGACATTTACACGTAATGTGAGCTTTAGGTCGTCCCCTCCCTTTCACTCAATCAGGCACATCGTAATAATCTAATATGAGTTCACTCCAAAGACAATGCGCACAGATTTGCTCAAATATAGGTAGGGGCATGTCCCTATTGTCAATATGCAAAGCAATGCCCTTGCTAAAAGGGACTAAAATCATGAGCAATTTACAGGAAGTTAACTCTGAAAGTTACTTTTGAGACATTTCTGCATTGATAACTTTTTCATTAAAGCTATCAAAACTTTATATAATGGTAACAACAGCTCTGTGAAGCTGCCCTTTGGCACATCACCCAGATTTGACATTAAGAGAGGAATTCGCCGGGCTGTCCTATCTCTCCTTACCTCTTCTTACTAGTAGGAGAAGTTCTTAATTTATTAACAAATCAGCATCTCTTTAAAGGCATCAGCTTCAATGATAGGCAAATAAAAATTTCGCAACTAGCTGACGACACTACTTTATTTCTAGAAAGTAAAACTGAAGTCTCTCATGCTTTATCTGTTGTAAAAAACTTCTCTAAAGTGTCTGGCCTCAACCTCAATTTAAGTGTGAGATCTTTGCTGACCCACACAAACACAAAATACAGTACTGCTTCTTGCACATCTGTGTGTATTGTAGGCAGTCGTGTACCTACACATTCCAGCCACATCCGTCGCATACTTGGAACATTTTTGTCGACACAAACCACACTTGGCAACCTGTCTGAAACTTGTGTGACATTGAGCAGACATTTGGACAGTTGGGATCAAAGGCAGTGATATACTGTTAGCAGCTGCATGGATAGGGAAAAAAACAAGACAAGGAGATAGTACTTTGATAGATATCAGAACATTTGTCAGGCATCTGTCTGTGCTTATTATATGGCTGAGCGATGACTATATTTAGGAATTATGATCACAGAGGATGATAAATTGATTAATGATAATTTGGACCCTTTAATTTCATCAGTCAAAATGAAATTCAACTCTTGGTTAGCCAGAGATTTATCTCTATACAGTAGAGTCCTACTCGGCAAAGCAGAGGGCCTGTCAAGAGCCTCGTATCTTTTCTCCTCAATTAATGTCACCAAACAGAAGACATCTTGCTTAGACAGACTTCTTTTTGATTTCATTTGGAAAAATAAACCACACAAGGTTAAAAAGGAAATTATGTGTTTACCTCTTACAGAGGGAGGGCTCAGTGTTTTAGATTTCTCTTTTTTTAACCATATTATAAAAATCAATTGGATTTTTACATATGAGTTGGGAGTAGGCCCATGGTATAAGCTGGTGGCTTCAAGGTTAAAAAGGAAATTGTGTGTTTATCTTGTACAGAGGGAAGGCTCAATGTTCTAGATTTTTCTTCATTTAGCCATATTATAAAAATTAATTGAATCAAAAGATTTCTAATAAAATCCAGATAGCATGTGGAATATCATTCCAAATTTCCTATTTAAAAAGGTTGGTGGTTTAAATTTCTTATTAATGTGTCCCTTCACTGTGGGCAAGCTCCCAGTCAAACTCTCCAACTTCCATAAATCAGCCTTTATGAGCTGGTCTCTATTGTATAAGCACAACTACTCTCCTCATAAATATTTTTATGGAATAATGCCATTATCACTTACAACAATGAATGCTTGTTCTTTGAAAACTGGTTTAACAATAACATTGTACTTGTAAAGCAACAGTTTAACTGTGATGGGGTTCTATTGTCATATGAGCACTTCATAGCTAAGTACAGGGTTCCTGTCTCCCAGCATGAGTATAATACTATTATCAATGCACTTCCGTCTGGCATTCTCTGTTTAGCATGCTCCTTCTCAAACACACACAACTCTATCAATTTAGATATTGCTGTTAATGGCACTTCTATCTTTGATAAAAGATTAAACAACATCTTTATAAGAAACTCCCTCATTCCAAGAACAACAACAGCTGTTAAACATAAATGGGAGGACATGGAACAGTGTTTTTACTTTGCCCTACAAATTTGTCTTGTCCAACAAAGCTAAAGAACTTTCCTTTAAAATCTAAAATAAATTTTACCCATTAAACTCTAGTGTTTGTAAATATCAAATCAAATTTTATTTGTATGACGCCAAATCACAACAAAAGTCATCTGAGGACACTTTACAAAGTAAGGTCTAGACCTTACTGTTATCACTATTATTACATGGGGAAAACCCAACAAATCCCCCTTGAGCAAGCACTTGGCGACAGTAGGGAGGAAAAACTCCCTTTAACGGAAGAAACCTCCGACAGACCCCGGCTCTTGGTGGGCGGCCTTCTGCCTTGACCGGTTGGGGTGAGTGGATAGAGGAGAGACAAAATAAGAAAAGCAACAAGACACAACAAGCAAACACTGGTCAGGTTAATGTGGTCGGTGACTGCTCATCAGAAACATAGAGCTCCAGAGCCAGGGCAACCTG
>NW_018127906.1:800083-815370 GCF_001952655.1 Monopterus albus | reverse complement strand
GGTCTTTAAGATACGATGGAGCCTTGTCATTAAGGGCTTTGTATGTTAGGAGAAGGATTTTAAATTCTATTCTGAATTTTACAGGGAGCCAGTGGAGAGAAGCTAATATTGGAGAGATATGATCTCTCTTGCTAGTTCCTGTCAGTACTCTGACTGCAGCATTTTGGATTAACTGGAGGCTTTTTATGGAATTATTGGGACATCCTGACAGTAAAGAGTTACACTAGTCCAGCCTGGAAGTAACAAATGCATGGACCAGTTTTTCAGCATCACTTTCAGACAGAATGCTCCTGATTTTGTCAATATTGCACAGGTGAAAGAAGGCAGTTCTAGAGACTTGGTTTATGTGTGATTTAAAGAACATATCCTGGTCCAAGATTCCTCACAGCAGTACTGGAGGCTCATGAAGTCATTGCTGCTGAGATCTAAGGCAATGTTAAGCTCAACAGCACTGTGGATCTTTGTCGGCCTGTCTACAGTGCTGAAAAGAAACCTGGGGTTGTTCTTATTTTCCTCTATCAGTGATGAATAATATGCAGTTCTGAAACTACAAAGGGTTTTTTTAAATATGTTTTTCCAGGCAATGAAAAACTCTTTTGACTTAGTGGAGTGCCACCTCCTTTCCATTTTTCGTGATGCCTGCTTTAGGGAGCGGAGCTGTGAGCTGTACCACGGGGCTAGCCTCCTCTGTTTCACTACCTTCTTTTTCAGAGGGGCAATGGTATCAAGTATATTACGCAGGAAGGCTGCAGTACTATCAACAAGATTATTGACTTGTGTGGGAGTTAAGTTAAGGTTATTTCCTTAAACTTGGTAACAGCATTGCCTGATAGACATCTACTGTAGTGGAATTGTTTCCCACATAGAGTATAATCCATTAATGTAAATTCAAAAAGTTATTAGAAAATGGTCAGACAGAAGAGGGTTTTGAGGAAAAACTATTAAGTGTTCGGCTTCGATGCCATATGTCCAAACAATAGAGGGTGTGATTAAAACAGTGAGTGGGTTTATTTACAGTTTGAGAAAAGCCATTTGAGTTCAGAGAGCAGCATCAGCAAAATCAAAGTGAATCTGAGAATTTAAACGTAATTCTGTGATTGTTTCACTTTGGTTACATTCTAAAGCACGAACAAACACACCTACAACTCACAACCCTGTGGGGAGGATGTTTTGTGAATGTCCTCAAACAGACACAGACCGAAACTGGATGCAGTATAGTAGGCTTCTCTAATTCCTAATTTCAATTTATAGAAATATCAAACTAAATCAGATAACAGCCCATTTGTTTAGTTTTCAAATTGGCCATGAAGTACGACAGACCACTAGACATCATGAAAACCATCACGCCTCTGGTACCGGGATTCTGGCATCTGTGTAAAATGAACACAGGAGCGGAAGGTTTGTCGGCTTTTTAAGCTGTTTAAAAATGCTTAAATCGAAAAAGCTGCCTTGAAGGATGACACTGTGTTGTTTTTTGTTCGGGTCAAACATAATTGTACCACTCAGCCCTGCTGCACAGTGTGCTCTTGCCTTGCTAACAAACTCTCTGTCTGCCTTCTCTTGGTTCCTGATTTTCTTTCTCTGCTGTAGGAATGGAAAGTGACCAGGTTAACATTTGAATATGATCCGGAACCTTATGGGAAGGATAGGGATGGCGCCATCATCAAGGTTGCGCAAGAGTTTGGAGTGGAGACTGTTGTTAGAAATTCGCACACACTCTTCAACCTGGATAGGTTTGTAGTGCGCACACACACACACACACACACACGCGCACACACACACACACACTTGTTAGTCCTTAAGTTGTTCAAATTGAGTCGGTCACCAAAGATGCTGACAATACCTATAACTTAAATTACCATATCAATGTGTTTAGAAGTTTGTTTTTCATGCAAACATCTCCAACTGCTGGCTGGTCTGCGGTGGAACCATGTCCAATATGTGACATGTCTGTGTATGGACCCTGCTCTCACTGTGTATCTCCTGTGATGACACAGTGATTACAGCGCAGCGTTGTTGATGTGTGCAAGCCGCCCGCAGCGTTGTATATATCATCCAGGTGGAGCAGTGTTTGTTGTAGCGTACTGCAGAGGCCACTGATAATTTGATCCGTGTGTTAAAGTCCAGACCTGCTGCTGGATGAATCTGGTAGGACCAGTGGACCAGCCTGAGACACCCCAGGAATATATTTGACTATGGCCGATGGTGTCTCTAACTTCACAGTTCTGACTATGGAGTCTCCATTTACCAGAGTTGTTTTCTCAGCGGGTGTGTCACTGGGTGGGGAAAATCGGTTTGAAACGTGAACAGGCAGGGGATGCTCCGTGGGCATTCATTTGGAGCTATGATTCTTGTGAACTGTCACCCAGCCACCTGTCTGAGATCCCGTTTTAATTTTATATCAAAATAGCTTTAACTCTTTGTATTTTCTTTTCTTTGTTCTCACTTGTTTGGTTCTGTTATTCTTTTTCACCTTGTTATTATTTGCCTGCTTTTGTCCTGTTGTGCTCTAAATGCACAGTTATACATCTGTTGTAACAGTTTGTGCTGAAAAATCTTGTATTGATTTTCATTGTTGTTTAATAAAAACATTTTAAAAAAAGACGTTTCTGTATCTTCAGAATATCCGATTCCCTCCGCGGACCCTGACCGTTGCATAGCGTTCGTTGTCACGGTGACAGATAAACTTTCAGACAGCGAAGGGAAGCAGGTACCGACGGATTAACGGGCAATTTAACGGACTTCATATCGATTTAGAAGCCTTGCAATAACCGACTTTGTGAGCGCCGCCCAGAAGATTCACCTCAACGCTGAAGAGTTACATTTCCGGCCCGGGAAAACACCGGTCGCTCGGTTTGAGATCCGGACTAGCTATCAGACGGGGGGCTAATTGGCATAAGCATGTGTGACAGCAGAACGGTTCCGGACGGTAAAGTGTACCGGCAGTTGTTTGATGCTCAGGTGAGTCAAGGTTCCAGAGGAACGGCAAAATGTATTGTCACGTTAAGGTGGAGTCCTGTAACTGAAATGAGTTTGTCATAAACTACAGAAGTGAATCTCCGGCAAAACATTATTGGGCGCACGCACTACATTTTGAGAGTGCGCAGGCACGTACCGTTATTTATAAACACGGAATCAGATTCGAGACCGTAATCCCGGCCATGCGTGTGCTCGTTTCTCAGAATTCTCCGCTGAAGTCTGTGCTATCTTTTCGGTGCGGCTGGGCGCACCCAGATAGGGTGAGGAGCTCGGTCACCCGGGAGGAGCTCAGAGTAGAACCGATGCTCCTCCACATCGAGAGGAGCCAGCTGAGGTGGCTCGGGCATCTGTTTCGGGTTAACAAACACTGAATATTTATAGAGATGTTGGAGTAACGTGTTAGAAACTGATAGAAACCATCATCATCAAGACTCCAAATGAGGAAGATCTTTTGGAAGGTTGATGTTCATTCTTTCACAGTTTACAGACACAGAGACAGGAAGCAGTGAAGCTGTTACTCTGACATTTTATGTTAGATTTTCTTTTCATTGTCTCCCATCTGAAGCTTTGCTGTTTTGGACTTTCCACATCAAATGGATTCAGAAGGACGGTTACAACAGTGCATGGATAGAATTAGAGCAAAATGACTCCAAAAATAACTCAGTTGCAGACCTTCCTTTTCTCAAAAACTCTACTAAGAAAATGAATTACTGTAAGAACATCACAATCCACTCAACTCAGACAGCCTGGTGGAAAGCAAACAAAATCACTAAATCATCACTTGCACCATGTAGATACACTCCAATTTGGCAGAACCCTGATTTCAAACTGCTTAATAACGCTATCTATTTCCAACACAAAGGAATCACTCACTTACATCACCTATTTGAAAATAACCACTTCATATCATTTAATACACTGATCCAGAAGTACAGAGTTCAGAGAGAACAGTTCCTCCAGTACAATCAGCTAAAATCCATAATTAAATCAAAGATTAGTGTAATCAATAACCCACTACAGCCTTCCAAATGCAATGTAAACTTACAACTTATACAATACAAGACCATTTATAGGACTCATATTACAGAAAGTAAAATGTTCAAAATGGGTTTTACCGACACAGACATCTGCTCACAATGCACTCTAGATTGCACCAACAATTATTTTCATGCTACTTGGATCTGCCAACCAGTTCATTCCCTCTGGATAGCAGAAACTCTCCACCATCTTGGGCTGTAGAATCCCTCCTTCTCCATCACTTTGCTTACTCTGTAATATCATAGAAATCGACCACCTACCAATTAAATATAAAAACCCACTCCTCATTTCTCTAGCTATTGCCAAGAAAACAATCTTTCAAAACTGGAAATCAAAAAAATCTCTACACATAAACCACTGGACCAACCTTCTGACAGAATACATCACATTGGAGAAAATGACATCCGCTCACAAGAATAGTTTATCTGCTTTTTATGACACATGGAACCCATTTTTAACACATTTCAACTTGAATCAAATACCTGGGGCTGAGGACACACACATTCCCACCAACCTCTAGAAATGTAACAAACTGATTATTTAATAGTACTGTTATCGTCATTATTATTGGTAATTTTTTTAAAATTTACTTCCTCTCCTTTTCCCTTTCTTGCATTTCATAGACTGCATAAGTTGGAAATACCCACACTTCACACACTACAACCTTGTTAACACTCTATATCCTTTTGTAATGTCATGTAACTGTTGTCTTGTCTCCCATGTTCAGTACTGTTTTGTTAATGTGTTTGTTTCAATAAAAAAAAAAAAAAAAAAAAATAAAAGCTCCATGTTTAAAACAGCTCCGTTCTGAAGGTTTTTCCACAATCAGCAAAGACTCTTTCAACCACATGGATGATAAATTACTGATGCCACTTAACAATTTAAAAAAACATTTTAAGTTTCTCAAGTTGGGGCCCGGACACCAGTGCAGGCACTGGGCTGACAGCCACCTTAGATAACAGTGATCATTTTATCTTCCAGGTGGTTGGAGTGTTAGAGACACCTTCAGAACAACGGGAACTGTTTCTGTTTATTAAATGAATTAATTGCATTGAAGAAATTCAAGACTTGGAAGTCAGGTCTGTGTCTGGTCTGTGTTTTGTAGGTTCAGCTGTCCAGGTCTCTGCTGACTGGGCGCACAGACACAAGGACAAACTGTCTGTCGGCAGAGGACAGCAACACACACTGCAGTGCAGCCAGCAGGTAGACGGACAGGGCAGTTCACCATTAGCATGTACATGTGTATTAATTTTTTAACATCCTTGTCTGTCTCTGTCTCTAGGTGAGTTTCCATCCACCTGGTTTTATTTACTTTCTCAAATTCCCCCCAAAAAAAACATATCCCAAAAATAAAATTGTGACAAATGAAACGGCTTCAGTGAACAAATGCTGATGTCCATGAATCATGTGGCTCTACCCTCAGATGTGTGTGGAGCGATGAGGAGGGTGTAAGCTTCCTCACATTAACACAGGAGTCAAGAATCTTTATTGTCATTATGCATAGCACAACAAAATTTTTTCCAGCAGCTCTCGGCTTAAAAGAAAGGCACATTATTTACATAACACACAATCATATAAGTCACTATAAAACAATGAGCGAATAAAAAGGGATGTATGGGACCTAATCAGGTCAGCAGCATGTTAGCAGCAAAAGAGTGTAGTAACATTATAGCCTGCTGTTTATCTCCATCGCCCAGTCAGCGCAGACACTCACAGCAGGAGGAGGTAGACACATACATTCATTCAACTTTCGTTTTGTAGATTTTCTCCAAATTTAGTTAAACTTTGTGCTACATTTGGATGGAAACCCACATTCTGTCTCAGCATAGAGGGAGATGTTTGCTTGTCTCTCAGGTTGTTGTGTTTGTCCTCCAGCAGGGGGCACCCGCTGGATGCTGATGCTTATGATGTCCTCAGACTTCCTGACACTGTGGGTTTGTATCAGTTTGAATCATTTTGAATCAAATGGGTGTTTGTAGAGGAGGCCATGGTGCATTCACTTACATGTGTATTAGACATGCACACTGTACTTACAGCAGTTACTTTGATAGATTAGTGTTGGTGGTAACATGACAGGCAGCAGCAGTCTGACAGTAACAGCCTCTGTCAGCATTTTCTGAATGGAATAAAATCTTATATTTTTAGTGACACTGAAAATGTTTAAAGAGCCCAGGACACTTTTCCTTGTTTTTTGACTTATCTACAATGTTACAACAGCGAATGATCATCTTAGATGTGACCTAAAGCTAAAAGATTAGGTGAACGTATTTTCTAGTATTTCTATGCAGAAGCAACTCGGTTTATACATGTCTCACCAACTCTCGCTCCTGAGACTTTTTCTCTAACAAGATAAAGTATTACGTGATAGTTTAAGGATTTCCTTCAATGGTCATAATCTCCAGGCTGTTGCGTGTTCATCTGAGCTTGTCTGACATCCACCGGTGCCATTGTAAAAGAATTTTTCGACTGCGCCTGGTTTTGTGGATATATTTTCCCTCCTGCTGCACTGTGACCAGAGGATGTGGAGACAAACACAGGGCCTGAGGTTACTGCATGTCCGGGAATGTTCCTGTACAGGGACTCACTGTTTTACCTGACCGGGTCTAAACTACAAGCAGCCGCCAGTGAATCCCCCACCATGGTTAGTGATCAGCTGATCAACGCTGGATTGCCCCAGAGCTCAGTACCTGTTTGTTCTAACTGCTTGAGGCCAGTGTGTCTGCAGCAGGTGATGTGTTGCTGGTTAACCAGCAGATTAATGACCCATGATGTTATTGTCTGCGCTACGCTACCTGTTGGAATTAGTTTCACTACTTTGGGACTGTATGCGGTCGTGTAAGACGCAGTGACCACCGGTTGGATTTACCAGCCTTGGAGCTACTTGAAAGGGGGCAATGTTTCCACTACTCGGTGGGACTTAACAGTAAATGTAACAAACACAGGTTGTGCGTCTGTTAATGCCTTGTTTCTGTAATGTTAGAGAGACTTTACTGGAGAAGTTACTGTGTCTGCATTATGCCAGTTAAAATATGGGGTTTCTCAGTTACGTGGTTTGTTTAGAGTGTTACACATCTCTTTGGTGCATATACCATTGTTTACCTATCTATGGAGGAGACATTCACATTAACCCTAACTCTCTAACCCCACTTGCGACAACACCAGGAGCAGGAGTTGTGCATGTTCACAAATTGTCCTCATTTTAAAGAAGAGGCTTTTTGGCTCTGATTCTGAAATAGTTATAAACTATTTGGAGTTGTTATGGTTGAGTCCCCTCACCAAGGGGGTGAGGGAGAACAAAAAGGGAGGACTCAAGGTGCAAACCCAGGTGCTAGTGAAAAAAATTGATTTATTAAGAACGCAAAAACAAAGTTACCGAGTATATGTATAGTCCATAACCTGCTAGAGCAGTGGTGGCTGAGGAGACCAGGACGGGCAGGTGAGAAGACAGGAGGACTGCAGGAACCAGGAGAGTCAGAGGACCAGGACGGACAGGTGAGTAGACAACCAAGGCAGGTGAGCAGACAGGAGAACGGCTACAGGTGCGATGACAGAAGGGACAGGAAGGAGAAGACAGGGCAGGTGTTGCGGTCGTTATTGCGCTCGCTGTCAGATACCTATGGAGCTGAAATCAATAGCACAGGAACTGTCTGTGTTGAAATCACATTACATACAGCTGAACACATGTATCGAAAAAATTAAGAAATCAACTGCACAGGAAACTGTCAGTGTTGAAATTACATAATGTCTCGATAACACATATAATGCTCCAATGACAAAGGAGCGTCTGCCAGGGGTTTATGTAAGAGTGGTTGAATTAGTGGAGACGAGCGTCAGCTGTGCACCACGCCCAGGAGTCAATCAACAGGCAAATGTGACAGCTGTGTCGCTGAGCCCGTGGGATAAGAGAGCAGGGGAGAGAAAGGAGGAAGAGAGGCAGGTCGCGCCGAGCGGACCTCACAGGAGTTATGAGGTGTGCCAAGCTAATCTAGAGGTACCCAAGATTAAACAGTAAATGGCTGGAAACAAGCACAATGAGCAGCAATGGGGGATTTAAAATGTTGAAATGAAAGTACCACAAACTGAGGTAGAGGAATAAAAGTTTGCACAACCTATCACCTGTCGTCTGCTCTCTTTCAGTGGTCAATCGTCCGTGCTCTGACATCATCGAACGTCTGACAGAGAAAAAAGGCAAAAAACATAAAGAAACTCTGAAACAGCTGGATACAGAACTGACAGAACTTGCTCAGGTAGAACATATACTGATGTAGTACACCCGAGGAGGTATACACTCTACACCTAACTAATTTGTAGTGACTGACATTTTGTCCTGTCAGGTGTGTGAGGCTCAGGTGAGGACCATCAATCAGGAGCTGTTGTCCTCTCTGACGGAGGTGGACCTCAGATTGGACATCCTGAAAGACAGAATGGAGCAGCTGGGTCATGTCAGTTTGCAGGTACACATGAAACCCAGATCCAGAGTCCTAAGAGTGACATGTGATCACAAACATGAAACACAGGATTGGATGAAATGTCTCATGTCATTAGTAATGTTTCCTTGATTCTTCTCTCCTCACATCTTATGTGGGTGGGACTAAGACACGAGGAAAAGAAGCAAGTGAGGGAAATGTCGGTGCTCATAAGAGACTTGAGATGTACCCGCTGGCACACCTATTTTGTGTTCTGTAATTATAAGTAAAATAATATGGAAAATAATAAATTTGAGTAAAAAAAAAACTTGACTCATGACCTTGGAAACAGCAGTTGGCCAAACAGTCTCTCCTTAAGGTTTAGTAGCTGTTTCTCTCCTCTGCAGGAGGTGCGCGGTCTGTGGGAGCAGGTGGAGGAGGAGGTGAAACTGAAGAAGATCAGGATCCTGGAGCTGAACAACAAACTGACTGAGTCTGAGAGTCAGCGCACGGACAAGGTCAGACTGACTTTAAACTTCATCAGGGGTTTGTTCAGGATTTATACAGAGCCTCAACATGCCGCTCACGCTGGCTGTAGCCCTGTTGTCCAGTGAAGAGGAGACCAGAATCCTGCACAGTGTAGGGCTGACCCATAACTCGTATTTTCATTGTCACCGCGATATGAACATGCACAATAAAATCATCGCAAAAGACTGCTTGAAACATGATGAATAAGAAAAATCACTTAATTTACACACGTTGCAGGTTTCCCGTACATTGATTTATTTGAGGCGGGCCTCCACAAGTCAACCTTGATCGTCACATATGAATTTCAAACAGATTAAATCTTATTTCAGGGCAGTGCCATGCGTAGTGGATGTATTCACTCAGTCCCTCGGGAAGGGAGAGGAGAGGAGAGAGGAAAGAGGGGAGGCTAGAGGATGGGGGAGAGGAGAGGGGAGGAGCTCAGAGCATCATGCCCCCCCCAGCAGCCTAGGCCCAACAAGACACAACAAATAATCAAACACTGGTCAGGTTGATGTGGCTGGTGACTGCTCATCAGAAACATAGAGCTCCAGAGCCAGGGCAACCTGTAGAAAGGTACAGGGAGAGAGAGAGGACACACTACAGGAGAGAGGAGACACAAAGTTAGTAAAGTGTAATGTTGGCATATAGAAGCATAGGGAGAGAGGAGAGGAGAGGAGAGAAACTCTCATCATGGGGCCCCCCAGCAGCCTAGGCCTATAGCAGCATAACTAAGGGAAGGCTCAGGGTCACCTGATCCAGTGGACTCTAGGAACCACAAGTAGACCTGCACTCTGAGAGCGAAGTGCTCTGTTAGGATGATAAGGCTCTACGAGGTCTTTAAGATATGATGGAGCCTTGTCATTAAGGGCTTTGTATGTTAGGAGAAGGATTTTAAATTCTATTCTGAATTTTACAGGGAGCCAGTGGAGAGAAGCTAATATGGGAGAAATATGATCTCTCTTGCTAGTTCCTGTCAGTACTCTGGCTGCAGCATTTTGGATTAACTGGAGGCTTTTTATGGAACTATTGGGACATCCTGATAGTAAAGAGTTACAGTAGTCCAGCCTGGAAGTAACAAATGCATGGACGAGGGAAAATTAAAAGAAAACAAGATGACTTTTAAAAGTCTTTTTCTGGTCGAATTAAAAATGAACTCTCCAGGTGTGACACTGACACACGTCCATAAGGGAATGGACCCAGACCCAGGATCAGTTCTGAAATGCTGCTCTATGTGTGCAGATCAGAGCTGTGCTCAGGAAGTACTGTCACCTGCTGGAAGAGATCAGCTTTCTGCTTCCAGCTGATGTCCACCGACGGATCCACACCGAGGCCACGGTAATGCTCAGATGGCAGTGACCTCTGACCCCTGACATCCACACACCGATGTCACACTTCTCCTTTGTTTGTGTCAGATGCTGAATCAGTCTCTGCTGGCAAACCGTCGCAGCACGGGTCGACTGCTGCTGCTGCTCCAGGAGGACAACCTGCACCAGGAGTCACTTCTCCGTCTGCGCTGGGAGGACTGTCTGAGCCGCTGGAGAGCAAGCAGAGTCAAAGAGGTCATAGACCGCTTCAGGTGGGTGGAGAACCAGGGTACAGACAGGTCCGGGGAACACCGTCTCAGCAGTAGTATCAGTATAAATGCTGCTTATACTGCAGTTTTTAGCAGCTGTATCACTAGTATTTGCACCAACAAATCCAGGATCAGCAGTGCTTGTGTTGCAGGAGTGTCTGCAGCAGTGATGGGCGGCAACAGCAGATCTCAGTTCAGAAGAAACAGACTCAGAGAAATTTGACTGAACAGCGTCGGGATCTTGTCTATAAAACGTGGTAACAGCAACACAGACTCTGTCTTCTCATTGGTCCACTTTGTCACAGTGATTCCACCCACCCTCGCCTCCACCTCACTGTTTTCTCCAGCTGTTACAGGCTCATTAAGTCACACTACACATTTCAATTGGCCTTTACTTACAGCTTTTGTAATGAACGACCCATGAGCTGGGTATGGAAGTAACAAGGAGAACCAGTGAAACTAAAATAAGCTTCACTGAAGGTGGGGACACACTCAACAACTGCTGAGCTGATAATGAACGACCGATCATATCCAGTTGGACCCAGTCTTTGACAGTCGTCAGATAAGATGGTGTAGTGTGCGACAGGTGAAGACTCTAATCTTCAGTTTTCAGATCCAGTCATCGCCAGTTGTCCTCAGAAATATTTTTTAAACATTTTTAATATTTGCGACTGACCAATGCGACTGTTGATGTCATTTGGTACACAACAGGTAAACATTCAAGACTGATGACCAAAAAGCGGTGGTGTGAACGTGCACTGGATAGCTGAAACTGTGCAGGAGAATGACGCCTCTACAACATCCAGTCAGCAGGACTGATAGTAGACTCTGTGCACACTGCCCTCTCCATCCAGGATTTCACCCACACCCTGCTCCTCTTTCCTCTTTTTTGTCCTTTTCAGCACAAACTGGACTGTGACCTATGGCTAGATGTGGACAGTGCGAGCTGGATTTGGGCGTCTGTGTTTGTTTTGGTACAAGAATTGGTGTGATCTCGTTTTGCAGACACTGGCTCAGGGTGCTGTCTGTCATGGGAATTTCTGTGATCAAAGGACTTGTGAGCAAGAGGTGTCTTTTTGGATTCACTGATACATTCGTAAATGGACATCCAACCTTCAGCAAGATCCTTCCGACCAAATGCCTGTCTCTTCCTTCACACCCCAGGTTGTACCAAATCAGCACAGATGGCTGGACGGAGTGTCACCTCCCGCTTGTAACTACAGTAAATGGTGTCTCCCTTCCCTTAAGATATTTACAATGCAATAAGCATTTATGACACAATAAAAGAGACAACTACGCAAACAGCAGAAAGGCAGGAAAACAGTGACGCCCGGCCCGGGAACATCTCAGCTGCTTGTCCCCCGACAGTCATAAGACTCATGACTGCTAGCATTTAATTACAACAAATAAGGATTTCTAATAAGAGCAGTGTAGTTGGATTTTTGCACTACATTGTCCACAGAGCCGGTGTGTGCTCCTTCTCAATGGTCGTGGACGAAACATCTGCACAGGTTACTGGAAACAGCTCTCAAGTGTGTTCCCGCCTTTAGTTCACAGCAGCAGCAGCAGCAGCAGCATGATGGATCTGACCATGGAGTTGCTAATATTTCTGACCTGCCATACTGATCATGCGATAATCAGCTGTCCTGAGCGTCAGTCAGCCACCAGTCTTTCATATTGAGTAGAATTAGTCAGCGTGAGGGATCAGATGCTAAAATCAGGCTCAAAGTGTCCAGAGCTGCTCAACTTCACTTTTCTTTTCACTGTGTGTTGTCGGCTGGAGGATCCTCCCTCCGGTGTCTGCCCCTCAGCGCTGTCATCCAGTCACATCCTGTCTGTGTTTCAGCTCCCTGGTCCCGCCCACCTGCTCTACTGCTTTGGTCTCTGATTGGTTCAACCAGCTGGCAGCTGTCAATCAACAGATCGGTAACTGTCATTGTTTTTCTCGTATTTTATGTTTTTTATTGATTTTCAGAATTTCAAGCAAGAACAACAACAAAACAAACCCCTGACCCCTACCATTAACTAACCAAGCAGCACTCACATTAAACAGCCATAAACAGATACACAATTGCACATGTAGGCCTTAGAGAAAGTCACATACACACAAGTATGGTTTTAAATAACATATACCACCGTGAGCATCATCAATACCATGAAAGTATTTACAAGCTATCAAAGGCTATTAACGTAATCAAGAAATGGCTGCCACACCTTAAAGAATTGCTTCTCTGACCCTCTTAATGAAAACCTAATTTTTTCTAAATAGAGGCAGGACATAGTCTCTCTTATCCATTGAGCATGGGTGGGGGGACGAGGTTCTTTCCATTTTAACAGGATAGCTCTACGTGCCAAGCTCTAGGTGCCAGCAGAGAGGAAAAAGCTATAATTTTACGCTTTGGTAGAGATAACTGCGGTTCTTCTGGGGCAACCCCAAACAGTGCCACCTGTGGGATTGGTTCTAATCTATGCTGGAGAACCGTAGTTAGAGAGTCAAATATTGACCACCAGAAATGTTCTAGAGCAGGGCAAGTCCAAAACATGTGAAGTAAAGTGCCTTCGGCTCCTTGACATCTATTACACAAAGAGCTAGGCCCTGTGTACCACTTTAAATTGAATTAGGGAGTGCCGGGCACATACTGATGACGAGTGGACCTGTTTAAGAACGTCGTCCCATAGATCATCCGAGATCAAACTACCAAGGTCCACTTCCCAGGCCCTCATAATGTTATGTGCAAAGGAGGGTGACTGATTCAAAAGTAGATTATACAGCCTTGAAATTGAACCTTTAATTAACACATTGCAGGAAAGGAAGAGGTCCAAAGGATTCCCAGAGGGTAAAACAGGAAAGTCAGTCAGAAGAGATCTGACGTAGTGTCTTATTTGCAGGACTCTAAAAAAAAATCAAATTTAACCAGCCCGTAGTGTGACATTAGCTGGTCAAAGGATGCAAATACATTGTCTATAAATAAATCCCTAAAACATGTTATCCCCTTATCAGACCAGTTCCCAAAGGTGATATCCTGCATTGCAGGCAGAAAAAGGTGATTGTGAAAAATGGGGCTTAAAAGAGACGGACCCCCAAAACCAAACGACCTCCTAAATTGAGTCCAGATCCGCAGTGAATGTCTCACCACTGAGCAATTGGCAATAGAGTATGAAACCAAATCCAGCCTAGATGCAAGAAGAGCCGGAAGAGAAAGTTTATCGTGAGCATGCACCTCCAAATCTACCCAGGGTGGTTTACAGGGTTGCGAATGGTAATGCCACCAGTACAATATATTACGTATATTTGCTGCCCAGTAATAAAACTTAAAATTGGGCAAAGACATCCCACCATGACACCTGGATTTTTGAAGGTGCGCTTTCCTCAACCTTGGACGTTTGCCATTCCAAATAAAAGTAGAAATGATAGAGTCTAAGGATTTGAAAAAGGACAAAGGAATGAAGACAGGTAAACTCTGAAAAAGGTAAAGAAATTTTGGGAGGACAGTCATCTTAATAGAATTGATTCTCCCAATAAATGATAATCTTAAAGGTGACCACTTTGAAAGATCTTTCTTGGTTCGTTCTAAGAGCATACCAAAGTTATATTGAAAGAGCTGTTTGTATTGGCGGGTGATGCAAACACCAAGATATGTGAATTAGTTTTTTACTATCTTCAGAGGTATGTTAGCGTATGGCGACTGCCCATGCAAACACCAAGATATGTGAATTTGTATGTTAGCGTATGGCGACTACCCATCTGCCACATTGACTGGGAAGAGTTCGCTTTTATCTAAATTGAGTTTATAGCCCGAGAATTTACCAAAGTCCTCAGTCAAAGCTGAGGGCAAGGAAGTCTGAGGCTCAGAAATGAAAAGCAATAGATCATCAGCATATAGCGCAACTTTATGTGTGAGCCCACCACGCGCGATTCCGGCAATTTGCTGACACTCGTGTAAGGCGATTGCCAGTGGTTCAATGGCTAGGGTAAATAATAACAGGCTTAAAGGGCAACCCTGCCTGGTTCCGTGCTGCAGATTAAATGGACGGGAGGACACTTCGTTGGTTAGCACTACAGCAGAGGGTGCATTATATAATAATTTAATCCATGAGAGGAAGTTAGGGCCAAATCCAAATTTATCCAAGGCAGAGAAGAGGTAATCCCATTCCACTCTATCGAATGCCTTCTCAGCATCTAGAGAAACTACACATTCCTGAGTCGAGTGGTATGGAGAGTGAATTATATTGAGCAGGCGACGAATGTTAAAGAATGGATGTCGATTCTTTATGAAGCCCGTCTGATCAGGGGAGATAATATCAGGGAGAACATCTTCCAGTCTCGAAGCCAGCACTCTGGCTAGAATCTTAACATCACAATTTAGTAAAGAGATGGCTCTGTAAGAAGCACAATCCAAAGGATCTTTGTCTTTTTTAAGCAGCAATGAGATACATGCTTGATTCAAGGTGGGAGGAAGGGCCCCAGTTTCAAAGGAGTCAGAAAGGACTGTTGTCAAAAAAGTAATTAACCTCCGAAATCAAAGTATTATCCAAAACAAAGTAGTCTATTTGAGAGTATGTATAAACTCCTCAGCTGTTTAGGAGTCTGATGGCAGAGGGAAAGAAAGAGAGTTTTTCAGTCTAGTGGTCCTGCATTTCACACTTCTGAACCTCCGTGCTGGGGGTGTGTTGGATCTTTGAGGGTGGAGGCAGCTTCTCTACGCACCCTGCGGTGGTAAATGCTCTGCAGAGAGGGCAGTGGAGTCCTGGTGATCTTCTCC
>NW_018127906.1:784529-790281 GCF_001952655.1 Monopterus albus | reverse complement strand
GTTGCCCCCCCTCACAAAGATCGATCATCTCCACCGCAGCTGCAGCCTCATCTGTGACTAGCGGGGCTTTCAAACTGTCCGTCTCCGCATTAAATGGGTCGATGAGGAATGTAATCTGCGGCCTTTTCAGTTGTAGATCACGGAACCGGGTCACAAAGCTTTCGTGCAGGTTTTCAACCAGTGTTGCATATCTGGCTCTTTGCTTATTCAGCGCGGCGCTGGTGACTTGCCCGCTGGCTTTTAGCAGAGTGGGAAAATGCGTTAAATCTCCCTTTTGAATATGCGCCTTGAACAGCTTCAGTTTGTTGACAAACGCAAACACACTTAGAGAGTACCTGGCCTTTTGACAGCCACCTCACAGTGCAGTGCAGCGGCAGGTCACCTGGAAGCCCTTGGTCCAGCTCAGCGATGAGATTCTTCAATTGCCTGTGGTTAAGCGCAAGTGTGCGGATGTAGTTGACGATTTTCATCTCAAGCACATGCGCATTTGACGAAAATACCGTATTGAACTCAAGCGAAGCGAACACGCACAAAAAAAAAACACAAACTTCGATATGAACGTAAGAGCCGCATGAAACCAGGCAAAGAGCCGCATGCGGCTTGGGAGCCGCGGGTTGGCCACTCCTGAGTTAGACTGTTAAATGCTTAGGCATGCCTATGAGTTTCTACAGGGTACATCTGGTCAAGGATAACTAGATAGAAAGTTGATGACTGTCAGCAGACAGGATGTTTAATATTATTATTATGACGTGTATAACTGTAGTCTTAGCCATAATATGTTCTCATGTTTAAGCTACGACATGTACTAGAGGTCGTGAGAATGTTTTTAGTTACCCACCACTTAACCAACAGACACACACATTCACACGTTGATTTGCTTCATGTTTTGACTACTGCTATGGCCAGCTGCAAAGCTGGTAACAGGGACGTCCCGGTTGACGTTTCTGTGTAGTATGGGGCTAGCCTAAACGAGGTGATATAATGTATAGGCCTGGTGGGCTCAGGGTCTTTCATCTTACATCTGCCTGCGTGCAGTTTGGAGGTGCAAGATACTTGAGCGTGCAATGTTAATTTTACCTGTGATCCTTTGAATAAATCAGCACTGTTTTGAAGTTACTTGGACTGGCTCGTCTCAGAGTTAGCAATGGTAACAAGAACCATATCCTACATGTGTCTGTTCTTATGGTGGTGTCTGTTCTTATGGTGTTATGTTGGTTGTTCTCTATTGCTGCTGTAACACAGAAATGTCCCCACTGTGGGATCAGTAAAGTACCTACCTACCTTCTGCTGCTAATATGTTGTTGAACTGATTAGGTCTTACACATCTTCATTTTTACCTGTTCATGTTCTTATATTGACTGTACAATTCTTGTGCTATTTATGTAAATAATGTGCCTTTTAAGCTGAGAGCTGCTGGAAGAAATTTTGTTTTGCTATGCATAATGACAATAAAGATTCTTGACTTGACTAAACCTATAATAAAATGTTCCGTAGCAGAAAAGTAACATGGATACGCAAAATCATTTGAAGTATGAAATTAGGGTTTGGACCTTTGATCTAGGTGGAAGTTAGGTGTCAAATGTGGGCGGTGCTTAAGGGTTATCTAGAGTTTACACTTTGAGCGACAGGTCACTCTATATCTTTCTCTCATGATATAAAACTAATTTTACAATATCAATTATAAAGCTGATGTTAGTTGGGTTTCCATTAGTTTTCATTTTCATTAATACTGTCAAGCATCACATTTTGACTCCAGAAATTCATACATGAAACAACAGAGACATCAGACTTCCATCATCTGAGCTCTGACTGCAGCTCTTTGAATCAGCTCATCTTCTCCTGCAGGGCCTCAATGGCACCGGCTGGAGAAACAGCTCCACCAGCTGTTTATCTGCATCACCCAGTCAGCTCAGGCTCCCATAGCAGGATGAGACAGGACTTCACTCAGGGTTTATTTCTGTGACATTGTGGCAGAAGCTTGACTGCAGCCTCTCTGTGTGTGTTCAGACAGCCTTCATGCTGACTTCCTCCATCAGCTCCGTTGTTGCTGTGAACAGACTTGGCAGGATCGATTGGCAGAGCTGGAGTGCTGTAAGGTAAAAACACCCAAAGACCACATTCACATCCAGGCTGAAATCTCTGCATGTTGGCTACATGTGTCACTGTGTGCACCATTCAGGATGTTATACCAGTGCCTGAGTTCAGAGTGGAAATATCAGGTTAGTATGGAGCCTCAACCTTGTCTCCCAACCGGAGGGTCAGAGGTTTGAATCTTGGTGCCTGCAGTACACATGTCGAAGTGTCCTTGGGGAAGACACTGAACCCCCAAGTTGCCCCTGATGGTTAGAGCCATCGGTTGAGGTGACGCCACAGATGGCTGCCTCGGTTCTGTACCGGAAACAAATTCCTTGTGTGTAACATACTTGGCCAAATAAAGTGATTATCCTTATCCTTAAACATTCACACAGTGGCACAGGAAGAGCCATGACAGTGACAGAAATCTCTCATCCCCTTTTCCCTCAGTAACAGACGCTCAGTAGTGAGCAGGGAGAAGACCATCAACATTTAGCTGGAGCCTGAATGTACTGTATGTCCATCTAGTACCACAGACCACAACCTCTACAGAAGTCCTTGCATTGCATTCATAATCCCAAAGTAGTAGTAAGTGCCACCAGCCAGTGTCTCAATCTTGTAGTCCTTTTTAGTTTTCAAAAGAGAGCGCCCATCCTTTGATAAACCAGGATGGAAGGCTTTACGAATTGACAGCAAAGCTGTTAGAGATATGCCAAACTGCACAGCTCAATCTGCCAGAGATGCACTTAGACTGTCAACCCTGTTCTTGTGACTTTAACCATCGTCACTACTGGAATTTGAGTCACAGGCCATTTCGTCATAGTCATCACAGTTGCCTTCTTCATCGCTGACCTCCTCAACCACAACCCCAAGTTCCTCCACTATGCCACCTTCTTCCTTCCAATTCTCACCAACAGCCCCTTCCTGCACTGGCATACTAGCTTCTTCGCTCAATTCCTCATCAAGCCCAGCATCCTCCAACATGCTAGCCATTTTCAACCTTCTCAATGAATTTATTCACACACTTGATGGCATTTTTTTCTGATATTATTCTGTGCATTGTAACTCCAATGTTTAAGAAAACTATTCATTACCTGTTGGTAAAGGCAAAGTAGCTCTTTCCTGGTCACAGTATGGGCAGTCCAAGACCAAAAGTGTCAGAAACGGCGCGCGTAATGCGGCCGAAAAGTGTAACACAAAACTCACGGTCGGTATCAGTCCCAGGTCAGAGCCTGCAAACACATACATCCAGGGAAATCCAAAGTTCGTTGTCCAAAAGAGAAAGTCCGATAATCATACACTGTGGCAGTCCGTAACAAGTGGGCGAGGCAGAATAGAATAGTCCGAGGTAACAGTCCGAGATCATAAACACAAAATACCAAAACCGAAGAAAATGCTGGAAAGTCAGAGCTGGGGTCTAAAACAATCTGGCAGCGTCCTTGTGGGAGGACGCTGCCTAAATAGAGGTGTAAACAGGTGCAAATAATAACAAAACAGGTGAAACTAATGTGAGTGATGAAGAATGTAAAAAGACCAAAACTAAGGTGAAACAAAAACAGGAAGTAATGTCAAAATAAAAGCTGGACGGGAAGCAGCGGAACCGAATCATGACACAAAAGAGATGTCTGGTGAGGGTGAGACAGAGAACTGAAGGTACCACTTACCTGTCAAACTGATCTACTGGGAGAGAGACAGACTACTTACCTGTCCCAGTGCATAGAGTCATAAGCAAGAGTGGTATTTTTGAGAGGCAGAGTAACTTGGATTCTAAGATAGGAAGGGGATGCTGCCTTGGACTTGAAGCAGAATTTAAGGTGTTGTAAAAATACAGAAAATCTGGCAAATTAATGCCATCAAGCTCCTATCAGAATTGATCAGCAGGGCATCGCATCTCTCAAAGCAGCCTACTCCCTTAAGAGAGAGTGTGAAATGGAGAGACAGAGACCATTTGGGGCTGTTTAAGGGAGACTGTGCCTGTAAGACCAGAGGAGAGGAGTGAGAAATTTTATTTTTATGGTTATACACATTTGACTATACATTTATACTGGCTTTTTAACTCACAAAGTGTGGAGAGAGAAGTGAAAAGTATAGACTCCTTACCAGTGGATACCCAGAAGTGAAAAGTGTAGACTCCTTACCAGTGGATACCCAGAGTCCTTAAGTGGATGGGGTCTGGAGGAAATGTCTGGAGAAAATAAAGAAAAATGGATAGTATTAATTATAAAAAGTAACCAATTTAACTTTAAAATTACTTTAATATGACGTATCCATAACGTTCTGCATGAAACCTCTGTAGTATGTGTAATCCATAGGGATCATCTGGGAGTGTTTTATAGCATAAAAACAAGAACTGTGGCAATGAAATTATCACAACTTCCTATGTTGTTGTACTCCTACTGGTGTGTGATCTGCATTGTGTTCTACAATTCTTTTACAGCTGCTACATTTCCACATTGCTGTACCCATTAATAACTGATAACATTACAAGCGAGTGTTGTTTGAAGGATTAGTTCCCATAACAAAAACTACTGCACAAGGATCAACTTGTGCTAGTTCTATCTCCTTGTTACTCAATATAAATTCATCCTGTGTTTTACAGTGCTCTACCATGAGTGTGAGAGTGGAAAACACATCAAAGTAGAGGGGAGAGGCAGATTTAGAGAGGGGAGAGTATGTTGACTTCATTCAATATAATTATAATAAAAGCCTAACTAATACTGCACACATTGGTGCTGAGTGTTCATAAGGTGTCTGAACATGTTTCTGTAGAACTGACATGTAAATCACTAAATTATTTTAAAATTAAATTTAGGAGGTTGTCAGCCTGCAATATTCTTTGTATAATGACAAAGCCAAAACACAAAAGAAACAATTTGACTGACAAAATGGAAGTTGACCTAGAGCCTTATCTGTTGATAAACTCAGACTTTTAAGAGGCAGCCCTACATTATTGGTGGTGTAATCTATCATTCATGTTGATAAATTCTACAATAATATGGAAACAGTAGTTAGTAGCAAAACCTTTGCATAACACACAACAGATCACAAAAACATATATAATATAAAGATTATATATTAAAGATTTTAAACAAAAATAAAACACTTCACCAATCTTAAACACTGTACCATAAACAATTTTGGTTGAGTGAAATAACATTACATTGACTTTTGTGATAATGTAGCTTGCACACAAAGTCTGGCAACCAGGTGTGACACACTGCAGTCAGCTGAAACATAAGTTACACTTTGCCTAATCAACTAGACTTTGTGCCACAATCCTCAGCTAAGGTACCCCAGTATGCTTAAAATTGTATCTCACATGTGTTTAACTAGCACATTTAAACTGTTGGAAAATGCTCTCTGTGACCTTATCACTACATCTGATGAATCACTGACAGTCTCAACTAACCTAGAAGCCCGACAATGTCTGAACTATCACACTTCATCTAACACAGACTTTGAACTATCTGCTGCTCCAGTGCTTACGTAACATTTCTCACAAAGAGATCTACAAAAGAAAAAAGTGGCTTTTATGACAAAATATTGTGGCGACCCAGTGAGGGGGGTTATGTTGTTAGGTATTGCAGGCTGTTACGTTGTTCATGTCGCTTTAAGAGACTGCTGAATTATGGGGGTTCTCATGTCAAAAAAAAAAAAAGGGGGGAAGAGCCCGGGGAGA
>NW_018127906.1:782494-784127 GCF_001952655.1 Monopterus albus | reverse complement strand
AAGACAAGAGTGAGACTCAAGAACAAAGCCAACAAAACAATGATTTTACACATCCATGATCCAGAAAAATAGCAGCATTTTGTGTTATACTGAGTGAAATAACATTACATTGACTTTTGTGATAATGTAGCTTGCACACAAAGTCTGGCAACCAGGTGTGACACACTGCAGTCAGCTGAAACATAAGTTACACTTTGCCTAATCAACTAGACTTTGTGCCACAATCCTCAGCTAAGGTACCCCAGTATGCTTAAAATTGTATCTCACATGTGTTTAACTAGCACATTTAAACTGTTGGAAAATGCTCTCTGTGACCTTATCACTACATCTGATGAATCACTGACAGTCTCAACTAACCTAGAAGCCCGACAATGTCTGAACTATCACACTTCATCTAACACAGACTTTGAACTATCTGCTGCTCCAGTGCTTACGTAACATTTCTCACAAAGAGATCTACAAAAGAAAAAAGTGGCTTTTATGACAAATGCTGAACTGAATGAGCAGCATTCAGAATTCAAGAATTTTATAAGTAATAGTAGAGAGCCTCTTCCTAAAAATGAGCACACCTCCTACTGCCGGTGTTGTGTCACAAGTAGCACAACGAACCGCAACACCATTACTTAATTTGAATTTTTCCACCATAGATAGGTAAACAACAGTATATGTACTGATGAAAAGAGATGTGTAACACTCTACACAAAGCAGGTAATTGAGAACCCCCATATTTTAAATGGCATAATGCATACATAGTAACTTCTCCAGCCTTAAAACAATTCTAACGTTACAGAAACAATGCATTAACAGACAGGCAACATGCGTTTTATAAACTTACCATTAAGTCCCACCAGGTACCAACATGGCACCCACCGTGGCTGAAGTGTTTGCTAGCTCTGCTATAAAATGCCAGCTTTTTTTCCTTTTTATGTGTTTTTCGCTTCCTGTACAGTGCACAGATGTCATGCACTGCTACTATATAACAGACAGGCATTGCTGGACATCGCTAATCACAGCCCTTTGGAATGTTATACCCCAGTTCTTTTATTGAACAGATCTGAATGAAGACGGAGTCCAACTTGCTTCATTTTAGTGCTGATTCATTTTGAAAGCCACTGTTAGGTATTTTTAGTCAGATAGATATTGGATAGATACTTTATGTATTAGAAATGGTTAGTGGAGATAGGATGTCTAGTTAGACTGTTAAATGCTTAGGCATGCTTGGAATGGAATGACACGGAGGCAGCGACTCACCTGGCGTTGGCGTTAGAAGGGGACGCCCTTAGGATCCTAATCGATCTTACTCCCAACGAGCACAGGGAGAGCACTGGAGAGACACTTTGGCCAAAGGACGGCAACAGAGCAGAGCCATGACCAGCTAGCCAGTCACCAGCGCAGGGAGAGAGTGAGTCTAGGAAGCTACGCTGCTGACATCCAGCTGTACACCAGGCGTGGCTACCCTTCCTTTACACCAGCTGCTCGGGAGGACCTAAGCCTGCATGCATTTTTGTGGGGCCCGGGCCCCGAGAGACTACGCCAGCATGTCCGCCTGACATCACCCAGCTCTTTGGAGTGTTAGGTATTTTTAGTCAGATAGAGATTACATAGATACTTTATGTATTAGAAATGTTTAGTG
>NW_018127906.1:781093-782155 GCF_001952655.1 Monopterus albus | reverse complement strand
CGCGGTTGGCGTTCCTGTGTAGTATGGGGCTAGCCCAACCGAAGAGATAAATGTATAGGCCTGGTTTGGTTCAGGGTCTTTCATCTTTCATCTGTCTGCGTGCAGTTTGGAGGTGCAAGATGCCTGAGCGTGTAATGTTAATTTTTGCCTGTGTTCATGGAATAAATCAGCACTGTTTTGTAGTTACTTGGACTGCCTCGTCTCTCAGAGTCAGTATGGTAAAAAGTACCGGGTACAACAGGAGGAAGCACTCCGTGAAGCACAGCGGGCTGAGGAGGTGTTGATAGATCAACAGTTTCAGCAGAGACCCCCAAGTCAACCGTTGCTGGCCCAGGCAGCAGAGCCCTGAGATCACGATGGGAGTGCTGCCGAGAGTACCTGCTTGGCCCAGCCTGCCACTGCCCTACCGCGGCCTCAGAGATGGATGCTGCTTCGAATGTGGGGAGTCTGGGCACCTGGCTAGAGACTGCCCTGCCCCAACTCCAAGAGCCAGGGGGCTGCCACCATTGGGAAACAACAGCGGGATGGGACATTGAGGGGGCCCCCGTCCCAGTTAGTGGCATCCCTCCAGGAACATCGTACGGTGGCCAGCCATGGTGGGTACACAAGGGGACTGTACATTGTCTGCAAACTCGAAGGTCAGACCTGTCGAGCCCTGGTAGATACAGGGTCCACTATCTGCCTACTTCGCCCAGGGGTCCTGCTGGGCACCGACGGTCCTCAGCTGGAGGGTTGGACAGCCACTGACACTGAACTGTTGATGGTCACCGGGGAAAAGACTTTTATGCCTGGGAAGAAGAGACTGCAAGTTGCAGTAGGACCGCAGAGTGTGGTCCATGAGCTTTGGCTGGCTCCCATCAGGGATGATTGCATTATTGGGTTGGACTTGTTGACTCACTGGGGTGCTTGTGTAGATGTGTTGGGTCATACCCTTTGCCTTGGCGCAGAACCGGTGGCACTCCAATCCGGTCGGGAGGAAGGTGACCAAACCCGCAAAAGCCGGATGAGGCACTGCGACACAGCACTAAGGTCACCGCCACTGGTAACTCCCGCCCCGACCTC